>NC_142465.1:122506666-122819583 GCF_049115385.1 Moschus berezovskii
AGCAATCTTGATTCCAGCTTGTGCTTCCTCCAGCCCAGGATTTCGCATAATGTACTCTGCATAAAGTTAAATATAATTGACATCTGATTTTGACTGGATACTAAAATAAAGAGAGTTCATAGTATTTCCTTTTTTTCCTATTTTCTTGAAAAGTGATATAAGACAGGAATTGATATAAGAAAAGTATTTTCTGATCTTTGACAAGAAACTTGAGGGATTTTTTTATTGAGAGGTAGAAATGTTGGTTAATTTTAAATCACTTTTTACCTCTGTTTAATGACGATAAATCTATGCACTTAGTATCTGTTTGAAATGGTTTTGGAGCATTGTGTTCTGTATTATCCACTCAGATTATGCTTCCTACGTTACTGAGTTACCGCTGTTCACGGTGTTACCTTATCTCTAGCTTCTGTTTTATTCCGAGGCTGGACTGATTGTCCCGTTTAGTAATGTTTGCTTCCCCTCCCCCTCCTCTCATCAGTCCTGCCAGAAGCGTCTCTTCTGTTGTCTTGATAAAGTAGCTTTCAGAATTCATGATCCTGTCTATGCCTCAGTTCCCTGTTTTATTAGTTTAAGCACGTAGCTGTATGTTATTTTACTAGTTTCTCTGAGTTTACTTTGTAATTTTCAAACATGTTAGTTAAATCCTTATTTGCTTTACTTTATATTTATATGCTGTATGCATAAAAGGTTTCCCTCTAAGTGAAGCCTTTCTGGAGACTACAGCCCATGGGTCAGCCCCAGCTCACACCTGGTTGTATAGACCAGGTTTCTCTGGCGCACAGACACACCTGTCCACTCAGGTGTGGCCATGGATGCCGTGTCTGCACAGTAGCAGAGGCCAGCCCAGAGCATCAGGACTAGGGCCCATCTGACCCCTGCAGGAAGCTCATTGCTTGTCTTCACGCCACAGTCTTGATACAGAGCATTTGTGCTGTCATCTTATTTAAAATTCCTCTAGAAAAAGGTGTTGATAGTTCCATGTTTACGGGACTCTTCTTCAGTGATGTCTAATTTTGATGTGTGATGTTTGGAGAAGGTATTCTGTAAACACTGATTCATCAGTAATTGTTGAAATTTATCTAATATCCCATGAGCACTAATGCATTCCTGATATTTTAGGTGTGCAGTTTCTGGATAGTTATTACATCAAGCTTATTAATCATGTTGTCAAAAGCCTCCGCTACTAACGGTTGGTCTCTAAAGCCTCTCAGCGATTGAGTGTTGTCTGAAGTTACTCACTGTGTTTGTGTGTCTGTCCATTTCGCCTCAAGGTTCCTCAAAAACAATTCCTTGTCTTATGAGGTGGCCTTTCTCATTCTCCATAACGTGCTTGGCTAGTGTGAGTGTGTCTGACGTCGTTGGCTGAGCCAGGCCTGTTTCAGCTGGTCTCTGGGTTGCTCTGTATCCTGCCTTCTAAGTTGTGCTCTTCTCAATGCGTCTCTTGTCAACAGCACTTGCTTTGTGTCTACGGCTATCTGTCCGTCTGTCATCTACCTATCTATTATCTATCATTCTGTCTATCTGTTGTTATCGTTCAGCCGCTAAATCATATCCAGCTCTCTGTGACCCCATGGACTGCAGCACGCCAGGCTTCCCTGTTCTTCACCATCTCCTGGAGTTCACTCAAACTCATGTCCATTGAGTCAACGATGCCATCCAACCATCTCATCCTCTGTTGTCCCCTTCTCTTCCTGCCCTCAATCTTTCCCAGCATCAGGGTCTTTTCCAATGAGTTGTCTCTTCGCATCATGTGGGCAAAGTATTAGAGTTTTAGCTTCAGCATCAGTCTTTCCAATGAATCTTCAGGGTTGATTTTCTTTAAGATTGACTGGTTTGATCTCCTTGTAAACCAGGGGACTCTCAAGAGTCTTCTCCAGCACCACAATTTGAAGGCATCAGTTCTTCAGTGCTCAGCCTTCTTTATGGTCCAACTCTCCCATCTGTACATAACCTCTGGAAAAACCATATCTTTGACTATCTGGACCTTTGTCAGCCAAGTGATGTCTCTGCTTTCTAACATGCTACATAGGTTCGTCATGGCTATCACTCCAAGGAGCAAGTGTCTTTAAATTTCATGGCTCTAGTTACCGTATGTTCTGTCTCTCTAGTCCCCTGTGCCGTCATCACTGAGGAGGGCTGGCTTGGCTGGCCTGTGGCTGGGAGCCCGTGTGCGGAGGCTGACACATCTGTGGTCCCGGGCAAAGGGCTCAGAGCCAAGCGATCTGCAGTGATGGGAGCAGATGACACCTGAGAGTATGAAGCCCCTCTGCCCGAAGAGGAGGGCGGATGTGACTGGAGACAGAACATATGTCGGAGGCCCGGGAAGCAGACTTTCGTTGACTGGATTTCATGGATGGCAAGTCGACACCATCAATCAGGGTGACGGTGTGTAAACTGAAGCTCTCCTTAAGCAAAGGTAGGAAGAAGGCTACCTCGTCGCCGAGCTCCTCTCAGAGGCACGGGCCGGGCTGGGCAGTTCTGCGTTGGGCACCAAGCGTGGCTGCGGACTGTCTGCTTTCTCCCCCCGCCCCTCGCTTGATGCAGCACCAGCTACAGATCTGGATGGAGTATCGGGGAGGCGGGTGATGCTGGGTGGTTCCGGCCTTCCCGTCCATACACTGTGGGCTGGAGCCCATTCTACTCTGCATGCTCAGTCAGGACCTCGGGGACCCCCGGCGGCCAGCCTGTGCTGAGGAGGTGACCCCACGGGGCGTGCTCACTGGGTGTGTGAGCCCCTCCCCAGGACACAGAGCTCTAGCACACTTTTCTTCTGTGACCCTTCACAATCGTTTTCAAAAACCGACAGTTTACCTCACCCCTTCTCTCAGTGAGCTCTCCTGGGAGCAAAAGGGCAGCCCATCAGAACCACATGGGATCAGGTTGAAAGGCTGGAAGGTGGCGTCCGGGGGCTCGCTGGGGGCACTGCACTCCTGGAACCTGCTCTGGGGGTCAGCTGAGAGTGCCCTGGAATGCCTGCCCTGCCAACTGTCGCTTGCCCAGAGCTAGCAGCTGACTTTCTTGTTTTGAGCTTGGAATGAGCATTACTTTTCCAGCAGCTAAAACTCAAGAGGTAGACATAGAAAGGCCAGCTACCCCTTGTCTGAATCAGAAGGACACTGGCCATGGAGCCAAGGAGGGACAGGGGAGGTGGGAGGCCAGACTGGCCAGCGCCTGGATCCAGCTGTCCCTGCAGCTGCTTTGGGCCAGTGACTGATTATGTCCTCCCATCCCAAACAGTGAGTTGGGACTGAGGATCTTTAACATCCTCTAAAACAAGAAAAGCTGTACAAGACATCAACTCCTGCAATCTCCTCCCCATTTCCCAAGATCTGCTTGTTTTGGGTCTCACAGAGACCCAATAAATAATCCCCTCTACTATAAGCACGAGCTGAACCAACCACAAAGTGAGATGAAATTCAGGCAAGGATACTGGAGTGGGTTGCCATTTCCTCCTCCAGGGAGCCTTCCCAAACCAGGGATCAAACCTGCATCTCCTGCATTGGAGATGCCCCTTAAGACCTATGACTCTGCAAGCCAGCTTCCTTGACCCCATGGCTGGGCCCTTTCCTGAGGGTTGGGACCTGGGGTGTGCACTGTAGCTAAAGGGGAATTGCCTTCTATTGCTGCCTGCTGTGGGACCTGCCCACTGGGCACAGGGCGTGGCTGAGGCTGGCTGGCTGAACAGTCTTCCAGGGTCTCACGTAGGAACTAAGGAGGGAAAGTGGGAGACCGTGGACTCCTCTCCGAATCTCACCCTCTGCCGGCCACCACGTCCTGCCACGTCCTGCCTGATTCAGGCCAACCAGCAGGTGTCTGGAGGGTCTACTGTGACCTAGGTGGGGGTGGGGGCTGCATCGCTTCTGATGCCCCTTCTCCACGGAGAGAGCCCCTGGGCTCGTGCAGCCCAGCCTTCTGCTCTGTTTCCACTTTAGTGACTGGTATGTCAACACAAATCAAATAATAATCAAGCTGAGGAGAAAGAAAAGGGAATTTTATCTGAGCCAAACTGAGGATTATAACCTGAGAAACATTCTCAGAAGCTCTGAGAACTGAGCCATTGATCAGGAATTAGAGATGTAGTTTTATATATTTTTGAGACAAAGAGTTTATGCACCATATCGACAGGTTAGCAGTATATCCATAGTTCTATCAGCAGAGTTTTTTCTGTTTTTTTCTTTCTTTTCAATTAGGCATGTACAGACAAGCCTTTGGTCGATGTGGCCTCTTGTATCCTTGCATGAGATGAAAAAGAAACGTGTCAATCATAGAATTATGATGTCATGATGCTGGTGTCCAAAGAGAAGGGTCTTCTCCTCCCAGGCTGACACTGTGCCGTCCTGAGGGGGTCTGGTCCGTGTAGAATCTAGATGCAGGTGGACAGGGCCTCAGGGAAGAGCAAGTTTGTGGGTGGAAGCCACACACGCAGGTCCGCAGTGCCCTCCACGGTCTCAGTCGGGGTAGAAGGCAGGGGGCTGATGGACCAAGGGACTGTGTTCTCAGAGCAGGTTCTCCCCAAGTCAGCTCTACTGTAGAAGCTTTGATAATCTAATGCCCAAGCAGCAAATCCCTTTTCTATCTTCTGAGGGGTCATGAATTCAGTGGGAGAGGAGAGACTGCCCGGTCCAGACCTGCTGCCCAGCTCGCTGCTGGAGCCTGAGGGTCCTGGCAGAGTCCCCAGGGTTGGAGCCTCGGCAGACACATTCCTTTGCTAACTCAGAAGTTCATCCCCTGAGATATAAATTCCCATTGACAGTTCATTGAACCCACCTCCCTGCCTGGAACAGCCAGGCCTCCTGTCCAGTTGGCGAGAGAGCTGCAATGAGTAGGTGCGGGGCTCCGGTCTCCTCCCAAGGGAAACGCCCCCCATGGTGGTGCATACCAATGACTCTGCGTGTTCAGTGAAGCGTCTCTGGGCCGTGAGCTTCAGTTCCCTCGAGGGAAGGCTGTGGGCCCTGATCGGGCAGCTCTGTGAGGGCCCCGGGGTGGACACGTGGGGTCGTGACCAAGGTCAGGAAGCGTCCCTGCCCAACCTGGAGCTGCTGGGTCTGGGGGAGACTCTCCCCAACAACGGAGCAGGTGAAGCATCTCTGTGGCAGGAGGCAGCCAGGCGCCTTAGGGGAATGGGTGGGGGGCTTCACCTGCACCCAGGAAGCCTCCAGAGGAAACACTTTTCCTATCATTGTCCTGAATCTCACCGAGCAGTAAGCGGCTTCTGAACCCCTCCTGGTTGCTTCAAAGGGGAATTTCTCATCACAGAAGAGCATTTCCTGAGCACAGAGATGTTCGGGCCTGACTCACCCTGAGGGTCAGGATTTCGGAGAAGCCAGCCCTGGGAGCACTGTCCTCTCCCAGCTGAGTCTCATCTACTCCGTCCTCTGCTCCTCCTTCCGCTGGGCAGTCTGGGGCTCGAGCACCAGACCTTCTTAAGAGATTCGTTCTCTTCAGGAAGAAGACTCGGGGACCTGGCAGAGGAATGAGTATCAAAGCCCAGATTACTCAGCAGAGATGTGGTCAAGGGCAGGGTGGCAGCCCCGAGCACGTGGCCCCGGCTGGTCCTCCCTTAGAGCCGTGAGGACAGGGCTCCTTGGGGTCTGGCCCGGGACACTGCAGATGTAAGATACTCAAGACACAGTCCTGGGTGAGTGACGCTGGCATGAGTCCATGCTCGGCTCAGAAGCTGGGCCAGATGACCACCCAAAGTCTCCACCACACACTGTAAGGACATGGCTAAGGATCAATGCTTACATCCATCCGGGCAGGGTTTCAGAAGGGAGTTCCAGTCCCTCTTATTGGCTTATGTCGCATCAGACAGTAGGAAGGGTGAGGAGCGAGGCTTCCGAGCTCCCCTCAGAGAAAACAGCACCCACCCCCGGGGTCCGTGTGGTCACTCAGTGTGCCGGCGTCTGTCAGATTCAAGACAAGGCTTCGCACCGGAATCACCAAGTATGTGGAAACGCCTCTCCTTTCCAGACATCCTCGATTTCAGATCCTGTTTTTAAAAATAATTTAGCTTTTCTGGGATCAGGTCATGATTTGAAGCGATGGTTCTCATCTATGGCCACAATGCACTAAACCACAGCTAGATTTTGGTGCTTTTATACTAAGATTCTCAGAACTGAGGAGCAGTGTTATCATCGTGCTGAAATACCCAATGAGCAGTAAATTAAAAGGCTGAGATGTTATCCTAAACTCATAGTTAGGGGCCAATGACTAATCAACCTTCACTCTCTCCTGAAGGCTAGATGCAGGAGAGCCAGAGAAAAAACAGCACCAGGTTCCTGAGCTGAGAAAAGATGTTGTGAAACAGGCGGGCAGAAGTCACGTCATAGGATGATTTACGCGCACAATTTACTAAAAGTTTCTTGAGAGCTCTGTGATAGATGGGAGTGACCTTGAGAAACTTCTGGAAAGACTTTAGACCATGATTGTATTCAGGGAATCACATGACCACCACTAATAGCATTTACTGGACTCCCTGTGGCCAGATTGAATGGCAGAATTTCAGGATGTAGGACATGGTGGTGACAGTCCAAGTGTTTGGAAGGCGCAAGTGTCAAATGGAGACTTGTGACCTAACCGTGGTGTCTGCCTATGAGTTCTGGAAAGGACTCTGTCTTCCACAAAGTGAAGATGCCCACAGAGAGAGGCCCACTGCGGGCACTTCCTGGGCAGAGAGCACACTCCTGGGAGGGCCTGTTCCCACTGACCCTACAGCTGGGATAAAAGAACTAAGCTGGCCTGGCGTGTGTGTTTCAATAGTGCAGAAATGGGCACAGAAGGAGCAGCTGAAATTGTTGAAGACTTAGTTGTTTCAGACAGAACAAACAATCGAATTGCTTACACTGCTCCCTCACTCCTTGCCGTGCTCGGGGAGGGCAGACCTTCCTCAGGAAGTTTTGCACACAGCGCCATGGGTGAGAACTGTCTGCAGTGGGGAGTGGACTTAGCCCTCTGAGGACTGAGGGCATTGAGCAATGACCTCTTGGCAGGGGGTCAAGTTTAATTCCATCTTCCGCAAAACTTTCCCCATCATATGTGTAGCAAAAGAAAAATAAATAAGAATTTCCAAGAGATGCAACCAGATGTAAAGCAGCAGTGAGACCGGCTTTATTCGGAGTAGGAGTGAAGGACCTGGCGAGACACCGGGGAGGGTGCTCTGGACTGGCTCCAGGTAACCTGGGTGCTTGCCCTCCAGCCTCGAACGCTGTGTGGAGATGGTAACGACCTGGGCATTGAAACGGTGGAAAGGGGAACAGGACACTGGAGTTGGATTCAGCACCGGGGAGACGGACAGTGCTTACCCCCGCTTTTCCTGGGACAGGCTCAACAGCTGAGCAGCTCAGGGAGCAGCCCTTCAGAAGGGCTCCCTCCGTCTTTGACTTGCTCCCTCACCTGTGGGGGTGGCATCCAGGTTGTGGGGGCTCCACCCCTCCCCTGCCCCACCCTCTAGCACTCGCCTCGTGGAATTTATTCTTGGTCCACTCACCTCTGCCTCTCTGCTCTAAAATAGATCCAAGAAGGTCATTTCTTTGCTACATAAACTTCAGGCAGGGTCTGTGCATGCACACCTGTGTCCACTCAGGGAGAGTTTCTGGGAGACACTGACTACATTCTGAACCCAGTTTGCTGGATCGGTTTCACTATCATTGGCTGCATCAGAAACGTGGGCTTCCCTGGTGGCTCGGTTGGTAAAGAATCGGCCTGCAATGCAGGAGGCCCCAGTTCAATTCCTGGGCTGGGAAGATCTGCTGGAGAAGGGATAGGTTACCCACTCCAGTATTCTTGGGCTTCTCTCATGGCTCAGCTGGTAAAGAATCCGCCTGCAATGCAGGAGACCTGGATTCGATTCCTGGGTCGGGAAGATCTGCTGGAGAAGGGATAAGCTACCCACTCCAGTATTCTGGCCTGGAGAATTCGATGGACTGTAAATAGTCCATGGGGTCGCAAAGAGTCAACCATGACTGCCTGACTTTCACTCCACCCACAGAAACACACGCTGGTATCAGTGACTACCCTGCCCCGGCGCTTTTAATACCCACGTGGGACTGGCTTATGCAGGTGCACCATTGTCCATGTAAACACTCCAGTGTCGCTGGCTGTTTCATTGTTTTCTCATTCTTCACTGAGGAAGCATGCCCTCGTAAACACATCTCTTTACGCTTATCTGATTGCTGCCCCGGGATGAGAGACTGAGCGGGCCGTGGATGCTGTGTCTCCAGAGGTGCTCGGGGGAGCTGGCCAGGCTCAGGCCCAGAGCCACCAGGAGCAGCATGGGGGGCAGTCCCTGCTTGGGGACCACGCATGGCATCACTGATGACCTTATGTTGGAGACGGTAGCTTTTGCATGTGGCTTTGACACAGGGACGTACTTAACCTGCGTATTTTCACTTTTATTTCTCCTCATGCGAATTACTGATGCCTTTTCTTAAGGATATTCTTAGTTACCCCTTTGGAGACGAAGGTTGTTTATGAAAGTGTGAAAGTGAGTGTTAGCCACTCAGTCATGTCCGACTCTTTGTGACCCCATGGTCTGTAGCCCACCAGGCTCCTCTGTCCATGGGATTCTCCAAGAACACTGGAGTGGGTTGCAATGCCCTCCTCCAGGAGATCTTCCTGACCCAGGGACTGAACCTGGGTCTCCTGCATTGCAGGCAGATTCACTACCATTTGAGCCACCAGGGAAGCCCAAGGTAGTTGATAGTGAGTGCTTTATCTGGAAACTCAACAAATGTTTGCTAAATCTGCCCACTGGCATATCAGGAGTTTCATGCGGAGGTTGTTTTGCTCTAAGGTGTTAATTGTGTGTCTCAATAATGATTTCTATTAATTAGGCCATTTGTTGTCTGAATCTAAGCTCGAGGCCAGTTTGGATATGGCTCCTGTCCTAAAAGGAAGCCGACTAGCATTGACCTTGGGCTTTAGTGAGACTGGAGAACAGTGAGTTCCCCTTGCATTAAACCGCTCCAGGCAGAATCAGGTTCAATAACCATTAGGAGGTAGCGATTGTGAACTCAATGATTTTAATGGTTTTGGATAAATGACTCCAGCAAAAAGAAAACCTTCAGTACATTTTATTTTGGAAGGTTTTTCCTCCTCAAGTAATTGATTGGAGACATATGAATAAAGCAACATAAAAAGAAAAGGAAAATTTGATGATTTGTCTTATTTAATTTTAAATTTTACTTATCTGCATGGTAATACTATTAATAGATTCTGTGGCTCAGTGGTAACGAACATGCCTGCCAATTCAGGAGACACGGGCTCGATCCAGGGTTGGGAAGCTCACCTGGAGGAGGATGTGGCAACCCGCTCCGGCACACTAGCCTGGGGAATCCCACAGGCAGAGGGGCCTGGAGAGCTTCCGCCCACTGGGCTGTGAAAGAGTCAGAGACAGCTTAGTGACTGATCACATATGCACAACAAAGGCTCCAGGACTTCACAAGCACATTCTACGTCTTAAAGCGAAGTTGAATGAAAGACTATTGAAAAGAGATAAAAACTTCTAGGATTTTTATCATTCATTCCTTTATCTCCAGCGCACTCTCTGCCTCCGGGAGAGAAGCCCTGAGTCTGTGTTGAGGCAGAAGTGCTGACAGCTCCCTGGACTCAGGACGAGTGGAGGCGTCCACTGAAATCTGTTGTTCCCAGCAGGCCCTCTGCGCGAGGTCCACACCCCGATGAAAGGGTGCCTGAGCTCCCAGTTTGCCTTTTTCTGAAGCTTAGGCATCTTTTCCTGACGCAGTTTGAGGTTAAAAGAGGTTGGAAGGAGCATCGAAGAAGGACATGTTGGGGGGCAGGGGGGTGGGGACAGGTCTTCCGTCTGGGGGTTCTCGGGGGAGGAGTTGCCTGGATCCCATATGCGTTGCCTGCTCCTTCTGCGCTTCGTGTCTGGGGAGCCTGTGCACTAGGAACATTGATGAACTGGAGTCAACATCCGGTGCCTTGTCCTGGCCTCCAAACCGGTGCTGGGGGCTCATCTCGGCTCGGGAGGGCCTGCTGCTTCCTCCTTTGGTCCGGGCACCAGCTTGCACACCGGTGCAGGGACCAGGGACTCCACCCGGGGAGACGAGGCTCACAGATCCAGCAGCTCCGAGGACCCCAGCTCAGAGGGTCAGGGCAGTGAGTCCCAGGCTTGGATCAAGAGACAAATAAATCTTCCACCGTGGGAAGCTTGGGGGGTGTGTGGAGACCCCTCACAGCCTCCTGGGTGGACAGATGGGCATCTGGTCCCCAAGGACAGGGACCAAAACGCAAGGAGGTGTAAAGCGGCCCCTTCCCCAGGAGTGAACAAAACCCAGCACATGGAGCCGTGGGGAGAGGCTGTGCTGTGGCTCCAAGCGGCAAACTGCCCGGATCCCCGATGTCCTGACCACACTGCCCGCTCCTGAAGCTGCCCTTGCCTCGGTTTCCCCAGAAGAGAGTCGGCATCATAAAGGCACCAAGCCTGAAGTGGTGAGAGTATTTAGGTCAATCCCATAATGCAGAGCCTGCCCCAAGGCAGAGGCAGGTCTCGCAGGTAAAGTCTGAAACCTTGCCCTTGCGGGGGCGATGGAAATGAGCACTAAACCGACAGTCATGTGCGCAGCAAGTGACTGAGCACCTCCACAGAACACGAACGAGACAGGACGGACATGGGAGGGAGGACCATGCAGCTGGAGGGGAGTGTGGCCACGGACACGGGACTCACGAGGGGAGCCCAGGACAGGTGGGTGGGGACGCGGGGGGCAAGGCAAAGGTCTGAAAGCAAAGCGCTGCTGTGTATCACGTACGGAAAACAAAAGGAAGGTTAGAGAAACAAAGACACGAAACACGACACGTAGCAGCTGTGCCCAGAAGACAGGCGCTGATAAATACAGGTTCAGACCGACTCCAAGTGGGTCACTGTTTAGAAAATAGAGAATTAGGGAAAACGACACAGGTTGGAAATAAGAAAGATGGACAGTTATAACATGCACACTCACGGCAGACGTGAGAGTCGTATTATGTTGCATTAAACAAAACCACCCAGGCTTCCCAGGCGGCACTCGTGGTAAAGAACCCAGCTGCCAATGCAGGAGACGTAAGGGGCATGGGTTCAGTCCCCGGGTCAGGAAGGTCCCCTGGAGGAGGGCACGTCAGCCCACTCCAGTGTTCTAGCCTGGAGAATCCCGTGGACAGAGGAGCCTGGTGGGCTACAGTCCGTGGGGTCGCAAAGAGTTAGACATGACCAAAGGGACTGAGCATGCACGCAAAGAAAAGCCCCAAAGCTGGCTCATGAACAGCTCCCAGATCAAAGACGTTGTGTAAGAGTTTCCTTTGCTGCAATTAACACATTGTCCAGTCCCCCCTCCCCCGGAATCAAGTTCTATTTTAAACACGTGTGGAAACGGTGAGGAACGGTGCTAACACATTATTATCACAGTAATTGATGTTGGATCGTGCAGACCAAAACCAGAAATGATGTTACGGACACTGGGGCCTTGGGGTGGAAGCTTCCTGATCGCAGAGCCAGTGACAGCGCTGGGGTGGGCGGGTGTGCCAGCTCTAGAGGGCGCGTGTGGGCCCCTCTGGCCTTCACCCGCTGATCCAGCAGCATCTCCCTGCTACGCAAGAGATGTCCCCACCTTTGCCCAGTGTGCCCTGGGGACAAAATTGCCTCCGTTGGGAACCACTGCAGTGACGCCGTGGAGAGGTCAGCTTGGGCTCTAAAGGGAGGGGTTCCCACAAGCGCCCAGCAAGCGCCTGGTTAACATTTGTCAAATAATAGAAGGAATCAGTGCCAATTCTTTTTCAGTGTTAAAAAATGTTCAAGAAAACTTCTAAATTATAAAAACAGAAATTACACAAACAACATTCATTTTCCAAGATACGATACAATTTAAATCACAAGTGAGAGTCATTGCAGATAAAGGAAGCATTAGAATAATAATCATATTTTTAAAATAATAAAAAAGAATGGTATACATACAAACTATAGCTGAGGTGGCCAAAGTTGTATCTAGAGGTTAATTGCTTTTTTTCACATAAAGGACAGGAAGAAAAGAAGTGAACTAAATATTCAACATATGAAAATTGGAAAATGAATAAAAAACAGCTTTAATTTCTAAGGACATTAGAAAAATTAATTCTTTTTGAGAAAAAATAAAATTAAAATAAACAGATTTCTTGCAAATTCAAATCTATACAAGGCAAAATAAAAGGGCTAAGAAAGGAAAAATAGCACAGAGATTTTAAAGAAAGAAAAGAATATTCTAAGTTTCCAAGAAAAATGGGCCTCTTGTGAACTGACTGACTCACAGGCTCACCCAGTCTGTGCCTTGATTTATCTGCTTTCTCCACTTCTCTTTCTCTGAACACCCCCCACCCCCCCCACACACAAAATAACCCATCAGGATACTCTGGCCAGGCAAATGGGGAGGAGGAAACGAGGGGTGAAATCATGGCATTTCTACCTTAAAAACATTCAGTTCAGTCAGTTCAGTTCAGTCGCTCAGTCGTGTCCGACTCTCCGCGACCCCATGAATCACAGCACACCAGGCCTCCCTGTCCATCACCAACTCCCGGAGTTCACTCAAACTCATGTCCACAGAGTCGGTGATGCCATCCAGCCATCTCATTCTCGGTCGTCCCCTTCTCCTCCTGCCCCCAACCCTTCCCAGCATCAGAGTCTTTTCCAGTGAGTCAACTCTTCGCATGAGGTGGCCAAAGTATTGGAGTTTCAGCTTTAGCATCAGTCCCTCCAATGAACACCCAGGATTGATCTCCTTTAGAATGGACTGGTTGGATCTCCTTGCAGTATAAGGGACTCTCAAGAGTCTTCTCCAACACCATAGTTCAAAAGCATCGATTCTTCGGCGATCAGCCTTCTTCACAGTCCAACTCTCACATCCATACGTGACCACGGGAAAAACCATTGCCTTGACTAGACGGACCTTTGTTGGCAAAGTAATGTCTCTGCTTTTTAATATACTATCAAGGTTGGTCATAACTTTCCTTCCAAGGAGCAAGCGTCTTTTAATTTCATGGCTGCAATCAGCATCTGCAGTGATTTTGGAGCCCCAAAAAATAAAGTCTGACACTGTTTCCACTGTTTTTCCATCTATTTCCCATGAAGTGATGGGACCAGATGCCATGATCTTTATTTTCTGAATGTTGAGCTTCAAGCCAACCTTTTCACTCTCCTCTTTCACTTTCATCAAGAGGCTTTTGAGTTCCTCTTCACTTTCTGCCATAAGGGTAGTGTCATCTGCATATCTGAGGTTATTGATATTTCTCCCAGCAATCTTGATTCCAGCTTGTGCTTCTTCCAGCCCAGCGTTCCTCATGATGTATTCTGCATTGAAGTTAAATAAGCAAGGTGACAGTATACAACCTTGACATACACCTTTTCCTATTTGGAACCAGTCTGTTGTTCCATGCCCAGTTCTAACAGTTGCTTCCTGACCTGCATACAGGTTTCTTAAGAGGCAAGTCAGGTGGTCTGGGATTCCCATCTCTTTCAGAATGTTCCACAGTTTATTGTGATCAACACAATCAAAGGCTTTGGCATAGTCAATGAAGCAGAAATAGATGTTTTTCTGAAACTCTCTTGCTTAAGTACAGAAAAAAATGTTTTCATTTTCAAGCAATGAATTGTCTTGTATACTTGTTTGAATGCGCAGATTGAGGCAGGAAGTATTAGTTCAGTTCAGTTCAGTGGCTCAGTCGTGTCTGACTCTCCGCGACCCCACGAATCACAGCACGCCAGGCCTCCCTGTCCATCACCAACTCCCGGAGTTCACTCAAACTCATGTCCACAGAGTTGGTGATGCCATCCAGCCATCTCATTCTCGGTCGTCCCCGTCTCCTCCCGCCCCCAATTCCTCCCAGCATCAGAGTCTTTCCCAGTGAGTCAGCTCTTCACATGAGGTGGCCAAAGTATTGGAGTTTCAGCTTTAGCATCAGTCCTTCCAATGAACACCCAGGATTGATCTCCCTTAGAATGGACTGGTTGGATCTCCTTGCAGTCCAAGGGACTCTCAAGAGTCTTCTCCAACACCACAGTTAAAAAGCATAGACAGGTGTTATTCCAAAATCAGAAAAGGACAGCAAGATAAAAGAACAGGCACTGTCACTTATGAACACAGATGTGAATACTTCATACATAATGATAGAAGTTCTACAGCACATTAAAAATGCCCCACCACTACCAGATGAAGCTTTGACATCAACGGTCATCTGGACAGGCGCTGGAGAAACACTTCTGGGGCCAAATGTGTCTACTTTCCTACATGTGTATATCTTCCAATATTTCTGTCTATCATTTCTTCTTGTAAGTCTTCTCCACTGCTCCCCACGATTGTAAGGATTCTTGCCTATGCATCCTTAAGAAGCACGTGGATTTGCCTTTCATATTTACACATTGAATCTGTATGAAGCTTACATGGGTGTCAGCTCTGAGTTAGGGACCGGAATCACTGCCCTCACTTCAGGACAGTGTATGAATTCCTTTTTCTCCTGGAATAAGGTGCCCCCTGAGGCTGCATGAGTATGCATGTAGGTTTCTCTGTGTGTTTCTATGTAGATTTTTTACATCTAATCTTTGGACCATCTAATTACTCACTGTTTTGCTCCCCAAATTTCCTTCCACATACATTTTTTCAAATCAGCTTGAGAATCATTTTTCAGTTCATTTAATTTTTCCATATTCTCCCTAAGAATTACATAATGTGTGTGATGGTTAATTTATGTGTCAACCTGACTGGCTCTGGGGTGCCCAGATAGCTGAGGTCCGATTTGGTCCTGGTGTTTCCAGGTGAGGTTAGTTTTGGAGTGCTGGGCTCCTGATGCGAATGCCCTCCGCAGGGCGGGGGCCTCGTCCAATCCCCCAGAGCCTGCCCGGAATGCAAGGCTGAGCAGGAGAGGTCTCTCTCTGCCTGACCGTCCTCCAAGGGACCCAGGCCTCCTCCAGCCTTGGGACTGGGAGTGGACAGTCACAGCATCAGCTCAGCTGTCTGCCTCTCAGCGCTCGTAACCACGTGAGCCAATACCAGACAGTAAATCTCGAACGCACACGCAGACACTATCGGTTCCACTTGTCTGGAGAGCCATGGCTGACACATTTTGTAAAGAGTCGGGCTGTTTATTGTTTATTAATTGCTTTAAATTCTATAAAATCCTTTTGTAAGCAATATAGACAGTGTAGTTCCAACTTCGGGGAACATGGTGTATTGTCATGGGTAAGCCTCAGAGAATATTGTCCGAGGTATTGAGAAACTGCTGAGTTACAATTGGTTTACGTTCATTTTGTGTACAGTTCTGCATTTCAAAGCTTTTCTAGAATAAATAGTGATTCTTCTCCAGTTAGGAACCCATCCCCGTCTGCGTCTTTAAAATGGGCTCCCAGGCGGCACCAGTGGTAAAGAACCTGCCTGCCAGTGCAGGGGGCACAGGAGACCTGGGTTTGATCCCTGGGTCTGGAAGGTCCCCTGGAGGAGGGCAGGGCAACCCTCTCCAGTGTTCCTGCCTGGAGTCTCCCGTGGGCAGAGGAGCCTGGCGGATACAGTCCACGGGGATACAACTGAAGCGACTAAGCACATAAACCCCTGTAGGGGACGCACCCTCTGAAAACACCACCTGAGGAGGTCAGTCAAGGTCAAATGGGGGCGTAGCTAGTGCTTCAGCCCCAAAGTGGACGCGTGAGGCGAGACCCTCGTCACCCAGACCCATGGCTGTCACCCGCGGGCGGGCGGCGGGGGCGGGCGACAGGGAAGGTGCGGGGATGCGTGAGGTGAGACACTCGTCACCCAGACCCACAGCTGTCACCCGCGGGCTGGCGGCGGGGAAGGTGGGGGTGGGTGAGGGGGATGGTGGTGGGTTAGGAACCTGCCTACGAAGCCTCCTGTGGTTCCAAAGCTGTGTGAGAGCCCCCAGGGCAGAGCACCCTCCATGGAGTTGGACTGAAGACAGGGATCCGGGCAGGCCTCCCCTCTGCTGAGCTGACCCTGCTGACTTTGCAACAGTTCCTTAAAGCACATCTGGCCTGTGCAAGAAGGGTTCTGAGCGGTCGGGGTCCCTGAGTCCAGCTGCGGCTTCTCTGTGTGGGGCTCTGAGGACAACCATTTTCACAAGGACCCAGGACAGATACCACGGATAACCTAAGAACACAGATTACAGGGAAAAGCACTGGAGAAATTAGTAAGTGATGGTTTTGATTTACTTCCTCTTAAATTTATTGTATTAGGGTAACATTTATTCAATCCCTCAGTCGTGGCCGACTCTCTGTGACCCCATGGACAGAAGCATGCCAGGCCTCCCTGTCCATCACCAGCTCCTGGGGCTTGCCCAAACTCATGTCCATCGAGTCGGTAATGCCATCCAACCATCTCATCCTCTGTCGTCCCCTTCTCGTCCAGGCTTCACTCTTTCCCAGCATCAGGGTCTTTTCCAATGAGTCAGCTCTTCGCATCAGGTGGCCAAAGTATTGGAGCTTCAGCTTCAGGGTAACACACACACGTGTAATATGAAATACAATATCAGTTTAGTCATTTTAAGTGCATAATTAGGGGCATTAAGTACGTTCCCGTCATTGTACAACCATCCCCACAATCCATCTGCAGAGCTTTCTCATCTTTCCAAACTGAGACCCTGCTCCCTCAGACACTTCCTCCCCTGCCCTCCCCTCCCCGCCCCCCGCTGCCCTGGCAGGCACCCTTCTGCGTTCTGCCTCTGAACTTCACTTCTCCGGGGCCTCGTGTGAGTGGTGCCACACAGTGCTCGCCCCCTTGTGGCTCGCTTATGTCACTGTCAGAATTCCCTCCCTTTTTAAGGCTGGAGAACGTTCCCTTGCACGGGCGGATCCCGTTTTATTCTCCGTCCATCCACTGATGGGCAGCTGGGTCATGTCCGCCTCGGTTCCTGGGCCACGAATCGAGTGCACGGAAGTCTCTCTGAGCCCCTGCTTTGTCTGAGCACCTGCCTCGGAGCGGCCTTTCTGGATTGTGTGATACTTGTTTACCTTTTTGAGGAGCCACTAATCTATTCTCCAGGGTTTCCCCGGTGGCTCAGCAGTAAAGAAAACGCCTGCGATGCAGAAGACACAGGAGTCGGGGGTTTGATCCGTGGGTCGGGAAGATACCCTGGAGGAGGGCATGGCAGCCCACCGCAGTGTTCTTGCCTTGAGAACCCCATGGACAGAGGAGCCTGGTGGGCTGCAGTCCACGGGGTCGCACAGAGTTGGACATGACTGAAGCAGCTGAGCACGCACGAGCGCCCAAACTACTCTGCACAGCGGCTCCTCCACGTTGCGTTCCCACCGGAGACGTGAGAACGCTCGAGCTCTGCGTCCCTGGCAGCACTTGCTGGTGTCCATTTTTCGGACACAGCCGCGCTCACGGATGTGAGGTCCTATCTCACCGAGACTGGTTTGCGCTTCCACAATGGCTCAGGACACTGACCGCGCTCTCACATGGCCACTGGCAGCCCGAGTATCTTCTCTGGGAAATGTCTATCCAGTGCTTTGCTCGTTTGTGAACTGCATTGCTTTTGTTGCTGAATTACAGGGCTTCTTTATATATTCCATCGTTCGCTGTAATGTCTATAATTATCAGTTAATATAACCGAAATTAGAGATTCCAAGGGAACATTTCATGCAAAGATGGGCTCGATAAAGGACAGAAATGGTATGGACCTAACAGAAGCAGAAGATATTAAGAAGAGGTGGCAAGAATACACAGAGGAACTTTACAATGAAGATCTTCACTACCAGATAATCACAATGGTGTGATCACTCACCTGGAACCAGACATCTTGGAATGTGAAGTCAAGTGGGCCTTAGCATCACGACGAACAAAGCTAGTGGAGGTGATGGAATTCCAGTTGAGCTATTTCAAATCCTGAAAGATGATGCTGTGAAAGTGCTGCACTCAATATGCCAGCAGATTTGGAAAACTCAGCAGTGGCCACAGGACTGGAAAAGGTCAGTCTTCAGTCCAATCCCAAAGAAAGGCAATGCCAAAGAATGCTCAAACTACTGCACAATTGCACTCATCTCACACGCTAGTAAAGTCACGCTCAAAATTCTCCAAGCTAGGCTTCAGCAATATGTGAATCGTGAACTTCCTGATGTTCAAGCAGGTTTTAGAAAAGGCAGAGGCACCACAGATCAAATTGCCAACATGCGCTGGATCATGGAGAAAGCAAGAGAGTTCCAGAAAAACATCTATTTCTGCTTCATTGACTATGCCAAAGCCTTTGACTGTGTGGATCACAATAAACTATGGGAAATTCTGAAAGAGGTGGGAATACCAGACCACCTGACCTGCCTCTTGAGAAACCTGTATGCAGATCAGGAAGCAAGAGTTAGAACTGGACATGGAACAACAGACTGGTTCCAAATAGGAAAAGGAGTATGTCAAGGTTGTATATTGTCACCCTGCTTATTTAACTTCTATGCAAAGTACATCATGAGGAACGCTGGGCTGGAAGAAGCGCAAGCCGGAATCAGGATTGCCAGGAGAAATATCAATAACCTCAGATATGCAGATGACACCACCCTTATGGCAGAAAGTGAAGAGGAACTCAAAGGCCTCTTGATGAAAGTGAGAGAGGAGAGTGAAAAGGTTGGCTTGAAGCTCAACATTCAGAAAACAAAGATCATGGCATCTGGTCCCATCACTTCATGGGACATAGATGGGGAAACAGTGGAAGCAGTGTCAGACTTTATTTTGGGGGGCTCCAAAATCACTGAGGATGCTGACTGCAGCCAGGAAATTAAAAGACACTTACTCCTTGGAAGGAAAGTTATGACCAGCCTAGATAGTATATTAAAAAGCAGAGACATTACTTTGCCAACAAAGGTCCGTCTAGTCAAGGCTATGGTTTTTCCCGTGGTCATGTATGGATGTGAGAGTTGGACTGTGAAGAAGGCTGATCGCCGAAGAATTGATGCTTTTGAACTGTGGTGTTGGAGAAGACTCTTGAGAGTCCCTTGGACTGCAAGGAGATCCAACCAGTCCATTCTAAAGGAGATCAATCCTGGGTGTTCATTGGAAGGCCTGATGCTAAAGCTGAAACTCCAATACTTTGGCCACCTCATGCGAAGAGTTGACTCACTGGAAAAGAGTCTGATGTTGGGAGGGATTGGGGGTAGGAGGAGACGGAGACGACAGAGAATGAGATGGCTGGATGGCATCACCGACTCGATGGACATGAGTTTGAGTGAACTCCGGGAGTTGGTGATGGACAGGGAGGCCTGGTGTGCTGTGGTTCATGGGGTCGCAAAGAGTCGGACACGACTGAGCGACTGAACTGAACTAAATATCACCGAAGGCTTAAAATGCTGTGCTTTCCCCCGAGCTAACAGAATTCCTGGGAAGTCCACAGTCAGCGCTCAGGCATTCCCAGGAGCCAAGTCCAGAAGCCCACTGTTTGACCTCCCTGGATTTTGTTAGGATGAAAGAAGAAAATGTTTAATGCAGGAGTTTTCAAAAAATCTAAAGCGTTTTCCTAACGTAAGGAGGACCCTTCGTTACTATGTATGGCTGTTTCTATGACTCAACACAGAAGCCCAAGTCATGCACTTGTGTTAATTCTTCTTTCTGGTGGGCGGAGCTTTGGTGGCGGGGAGGCTGGAGTGGGCCACAGCGTTGGGCCGCACTCGCCGGGGGCAGACGCCCTCCCTGCCACCAGTGCCCTGGGTGGTTGACAAAAGAGAAGGCGAGTGGGCGTTCCTCCCACCACCTTTGAAGGCTCTCAGAGTGTTTCAAACCCTTGAAAAGCACTTAGCAGATAAAACCTCTCTAACAAATAAAAGCCAGGCTCTCTGAAGAGCACATCCTATTTAAACAGTGCCTGCCGAGAGTTCCTGCCACTCAGCGTGCAGGCCTCCGTCCGCCCGGGCTGCGGGAGCACCGTGCTCAGCTCTGCCCCTGCCAGGCCACCCCTCTCGGGGCCGCGATCCCCTGCGGGTCCCCCTTCCATCCGTGCTCCAAGTAGAGAGACTGGACGGACAGGAACGCAGGCGAAACAGGGGCCGCTCCACACCCAGCGTGAGGAGCCGAGCCCGGCTCCCTGCTGCTGAGGGCAACAGGGCTCCCTGCTGTCCTGCAGTGGCCCCTGCCTCCCTCCCTCCTCCCCCTCTGCTCCCTCCCTCCCTCCCTCTCTTTTCTTCCCCTCTCCTGCTTCCTCATCCCCCTCCCTCTTCAGGCGCCAAGGACCAACCCGTCACTGCTCAGTTGTCTCGGAGCGTGTCGTGCACCCACCTCCCCAGGTGGCTCTCAGGTCCTTGATCACAGCCTGTGTCTGAAAGCAGCGTCCACCCCACCCCACACAGGGTGCCCCCAGATCCAGGGTTCACCACTCTTCCTGTCACCAAATGCAAGGTCCCGTGGCTGACGCACGCTGATGCCAAAGAAACCCAAACATCAGCGCTTGGAGCAGAGAGAGGCAGAGTCCATGCAAGGAGACGGACGGCTGGTGCCCAGAACACCCCAAGCTCCCCCAAGGGTTTCAGCAAAGCACTTTTGCAGGCCAGGTGAGGGAGCAGTGTGGTTGGGTGTTGCAAACTTCTTGGTGTCAAAATCCTTTATTCTTGTAGCTGCTCATGTAGGTCAGGTCACAATGTTCCTACAAATCTCCAACAAGACACAAGCCACTCCCTGTTCTGCAGACTTCAATCTCCATACGAACAGACTCCCGCGGCTCAGAGCCCAGAGAAAGGGCGCCCCTGCACGCTTCAGGCTGCCCGCAGCGCGCTGTCACAAAAGGTGCGGAGCGGCAGGGCTCAGCCCAGGAAGAGGATCAGCTCTAAGACGGAGCCAGATACACTCTGCCCTGTCACACTTCCTCTCCGCCACGTGCATTTGCCACAGTTAAGTTAACTGCGAGGTGTGCCTCCGTGTGTCAGGCTGTTGGACGTCTGCCGCTCTCAGCTTTACAGGAGAACAGCACGCGGTGGGAATCTGACTTCCTCACTCAGAGGCCTCACGTCCCCCAGTCCCGTTGCACCGCAGTTCATTTGTCTTGACGGCCAAGTCCTCCTGTCCCAGGGCCAGCCCAGGATTGCAGGGCCAGTCCCACAGCCTCCTGCGTTTGGAGATGAGCTTTGAGTGGGACACAGCTGCGCCGACTCCCTTACGTGTTGTCCATGGCCCCTTTGGAGATACTGGGGCAGACTGGAGTGTCCGTGCAGAGTCCCGTGGTCTGCAAAGCCTGAAAGAGTTTTTATGACTGCATTTTCTTTTTTTAACCATGTTATTGAGATAGGATTGGCATGTAAAAAACTGCACATATTTAAAGCTGAGGATTCCACACATCTGGGGGTAAGTGTATACCCATGGACCATCGCCAGTGTCAAGGGCATAGATATTCCACCTTCTTTGGAGGTTTCCTGCCACCACTAATAGTATTCACACTATTATCATCTGTATGTGGGCGTGGGCTGAGAGCACCCAACACAAGCTCTACCCTCGGCAAAGGCTAAGCGCTCCAGGCAATGCTGTGAGCCAGAGGTCTGTGCTGCCAGGGCGACGCAGCTTGCACGACTGAAGCTTTGTGCGCTTTGACGCTCACCAACACGTGCCCCACGCTGCACAGCAAACACCGGTCCACTGTCTGCTTCTGTAAGTCTGACTATTTTAGATCCCACATGTAAGTGAGATTATGCAATATTTGTCTTCACAGTATGTCTGTGCAATATGCACAATATCCAAAAAGTGTATACAAATATCTATACAATGTCTGTCTTTCTGTGTCTGATTTATTTCTCTTAGCCTATTTCTCTGTGCCATCTGTGTTGCTGCAAACGTCAGCATCTCGGTTTTGTTTACGGCTGGGTAATATTCCGCTGTGTGCATAGATCATGCTTTCTTTATCCGTTCTTCCACCACGGGGTGTTTAGATTTTTTCCATAACCTGGATATTGTGAATGATGGTGCAAGGAGCATGGGGTGCAGAGACCGCGTTGGGAGCCTCGTTGCATTTCTCCAGATAAATACCCAGGAGAGGGATAGCTGGACCTTATGGTAGTCCCTCTCTGAATTTGGAGGAACCTCCACACGGTTTTCCACAGTAGCTGCTCCAGCTTGCCTTCCTATCAACACTGCACTAGAATTCCTTGTTCTCAACATCCTTATCAACACTTGCTATCTCTTTTTAAAACATAATAATAGGCATCCAAACAGAAGTAGCGTGATTTATCATTGTGGTTTTGATTTGTTTTTCCCTGAGGGTTAGCGGTGTTGAACATGTGCATGTCCGCATCTGTGTGTCTTCTTTTGAGAGATATTGGCCTTATATTTGCCTTTAGCGGTGGGATCCACACTTTAATGTGCTTTCGCGTTGTCTAATGTCCTTCTGTTTCAATCTGAAGGACTGCCTTAGAATTTCTTGTAAGGCCGGCCTGGTGGCGATGAACTCCCACAGCTTCTGTTTCTCTGAAAGTCTGTATCTCCGTTTCGTCCCCAAAGCACAGCTTTGCTGCGCAACACATTCACAGTTGGCCTGCTGCTGCTAAGTCCCTTCCGTCATGTCCGACTCTGTGTGGCCCCGTGGACTGCAGCCCGCCAGGCTCCCCGTCCCTGGGATTCTCCAGGCAAGAACCCTGGAGTGGGCTGCCATTGCCTTCTCCGCCGGGTGCTCTAATTTTGTATTATCTGTTTATGCTGTTGCTGTCGTTGCTTTGGTGCTTGGAGCATATCATTGCACTCTCTCGTGTCCCACAGCCTTCTGCTGAGACATGCACTGACGGTCTTATGTAGGTGACAAACCATTCTTCTCTTCTTGCTTTCAAAATTGTCTCTGTTAGGGACTCTTGGCAACACGGATAAAACGTATCTCGGTAAAGACTCCTCCGTGTTCAGTCTACTTGGAGTTATTTGGGCTTCATGGATCCAGTTACTCAGTTCCTTCCCTCAGTTTGGAAAGCTTTCTCTCATTGCTTCTTTAGGTCAGTTCTCCAGCTCTTTCTCCTTCTCTGGGGTCTGCCAGGCCCAGAAGCCACCGTCCAGCCATGAGTTGGGAACACTGAGGCTCTGCTGCTGGCCAGCTCCGGAGAGGGCGGGGGAGCAGGCCCGAAGCCCCCCTCCCTCCGTGATGCGGTCATGCGCTGACCTGGCTGTGGACGGAATCGTCACACCTGGGACAGAAAGACCACATTCCCCCGGCCCCGCCGTGTCTCGGCCAACCTGCAGTGCGCCCTCCCGTCTGTCCCCTGCTGTTAATGGAATGAGTGAGTGAGTGACCAGGGGCTTGCGGTGGGGCTTGCTCTGAGAAGAGCGACTGACACGGTGAAAGGAGCAGCCTCTGGCACTGCCTGGGGCGCCCTGGGGGCTGGGGTGTCTTCTGGAGGAAGGTCTCGGGTGAGAGCCTCACTGTGACCGTTAGAGCAGCCCCTGAGCAGAGGCCCGGTTTGCTTCCCGTGACCCTGATGGGGAGCACGCTGGCCACCAGGCTGTGCCGAGGGACACGGGTCGGGGTGAGGAGGCCTGGCCGTGGTCGCCCAGCTGTCACAGGCTGGCTCCGAGTCCTCACCACTGCCCACCATCATCACCACCCTCACCCTCAACCCAGGCCTCAACAGTAACTTTATGGGTCAGCCTGTCTGGGTTCAGCCTGATTCTGGGTGTGTCCGTGGCTCGGGGGGCGGGGGAGTCCGGACAAGGTGAGCATTTGAAAGGGTAAATGGAGTAAGGATATTAGGGGCCTCATCTGATCCACTGAGGGTCCAAACGGAACTAAGAAAGGAAAGGAAGTCACTTTCTCTGCCTCATTGCTCATCTGGGACGTTAGTCCACTGCCCTCAGGCTGGGATGTTCGCCTCCGCATGCCCTGGGTCTCAGGCCTTTGGAAGCAGGCTGGAGCTTCACCCCAGCTGTCCTGGGGCCCCAGCGGGAAGATGGCAGACCACGGACCTCCTCAGACCGCAGAGCAATGAGAGCAGGTTGCCCACCGTGAATCCCTTTGCTGTTGTCCAGTAGCTCAGGCGTGCCCGACTCTTCCTGACCCCAAGAACCGCAGCACGCCAGGCTCCTCTATCCATCACCTGCTCCTAGAAGCCAACCAAAGCCCTGTCCATTGAGTCAGTGATGCTATCCAACCATCTCCTCCTCTGTCGTCCCCTTCTCCTTCCGGCTTCAATCTTTCCCAGCATCAGGGTCTTTTCAAATGAGTCAGCTCTTCCTATCAGGGGCCCAAAGTATTGGAGTTTCAGCTTTAACATCAGTCCTTAAAATGAACACCCAGGACTGATCTCCTTTAGGATGGACTGGTTGGATCTCCTTGCAGTCCAAGGGACTCTCAGGAGTCTTCTCCAGCACCACAATTCAAAAGCATCAATTCATCAGTGTTCAGCTTTCTTCACAGTCCAACTCTCACATCCATACATGACCATGGGAAAAACCATAGCCTTGACTAGACGGACCTTGGTTGGCAAAGTAATATCTTTGCTTTTTAATCTGCTGTCTAGGTTGGTTATAACTTTCCTCCCAAGGAGTAAGTGTCTTTTAATTTCATGGCTGCAATCAGCATCTGCAGTGATTTTGGAGTCCAAAAAAATAAAGTCTGACACTGTTTCCCCATCTATTTCCCATGAAGTGATGGGACCAGATGCCATGATCTTTGTTTTCTGAATGTTGAGCTTCAAGCCAACCTTTTCACTCTCTTCTTTCACTTTCATCAAGAGGCTATTTAGTTCCTCGTCACTTTCTGCCATAAGGGTGGTGTCATCTGCATATCTGAGGTTATTGATATTTTTCCCAGCAAACCTGATTCCAGCCTGTGCTTCCTCCAGCCCAGCGTTCCTCATGATGTACTCTGCATATAGGTTAAACAAGCAGGGTGACAATACACAGCCTGGACGCACTCCCTTCCCTGTTTGGAACCAAGTATCTGTATCTGTCATCAATCTGTTATCTACCTGTCTGTCATCATCATCTATCTATTGTCCATTATCCATCTCCCGTGGGTTCTGCTTCTCTGGAGAACCCTGACTAACACGGTGACTGACCCTCCCCTGGATAACACGGTGCATCAGGGCTGTGGTCCTGGGCAACAGCAGGCGTGGCAGACAGCCTGTGTCCAGCCCCGCGCTCCCTGGGCAGGGGGAGGCCGGGCCCACAGCGCGCTGGCCCCCCCACGTCCTCCTCCAGCCCTGAGCTGCAAGCCAGGGACCTTTGCTGCCTTCACGTTTCACTCCTCCGGGTGGCTCCCCCGTGACCCCGGATTCTCACAAGCTCAGTTCTCTTGGGAAAGTCTTCCGACCGAGGCCCCAACTCTGAGAGCCACTCAGAGACTCCGGACCCCTGTGACCCCCGGCAGAGCAGTTTGTCAGCAGACACCAGCAGAGCAGTGACCAAAAGCGAGGAAGAAGGGCCCCTGAGCCTGGGAGCCGCGCCTGCCCTTCACAGGAGGGTCAGCACAGCCCCCGTCACACCCCCAGCCCCAGGCCCGGCAGCTCCGGCGACACCGAACCAGGGGACAGCCGCAGGCCTTGCGAGGGGGCCGGGCGTCCTCCCGCGGACAGCTCTGCCCCGGACTCCGCAGCAGGTGCGTAGAGAGCACACTGCACCCCACGGCATGAGCACCCCAACTCTTTACCATCCGATCGTCTGGAGGGTGAGAGGCAGCAGAGCCCTGCGCAGCCTAGAAAGAGGCTCGTGGGAGCCCCAGGCCCTGCATCCCAGCTGCGGAGGGAGCGTCCTGGAGGCCCACGGTCCACGTGCAGTCCAAAGCAGGGCCCGAGGTTGGCTGGGCTGGCCACTCCACCCCAGGGTGCTCCGCACAGGGTTTCAAATCGCCCTGAGCCACGCTTGACTGTTCTGTGTGTTCCTCTCTCTGTGTGTCACTCGTGAAGGCCATGTTGGACCCAATGCCATCTATAAAGTGGGCAGGATGCCCCTGGAGGGGTCAGGAGGAGGGGACAGGGAGCCAACCCGGCCGAGACAGAGGGGGTTGACCGGGAGAGGGGGATGCCCCCCCCAGAGTCCAGCGATGCTGCTTCCCTGTGCTGTGAGAGCCTACACCCCAGGACCTGAACCCCCATGACTGCCCCGTGGGGGGCTGAAGGGACACATCTAGGCGAGGCGGGGCTGCGGACCATGAGTTCATTTCTGTAAGCCTCCGTGTGTGCGCCGGGGGTGTGCCCAGGCAGGGCTCCGGTCCCCGCCTTTGAGGTCACTGATGATCCTGGGCAGTTCCCCCCAGACACCCGTGGCTGCCGAATCTCTGCCACCTCAGCTTTCCTCCACTTGCCCCCGTGACGCCTGAACGGCTTCATTCTCCACAGTCCAGTATCTGGGAGTGGGGAACACTGCTTCCTGCCAACACAGGGACCCAGGAAATCAATTAGGGCCTCTCTTCCGGACGCCTCGGAGGTGGAGTGTGCAGGCACGCAGTCCTCAGGGCCCGGCGGCTGCAGTGACAGTCCTTGCTGGCTGTCGGCAGATATGATTACAGAGAGAATGTGCTTAACGCTTCAGTGGGCAGCTTGGTGTAACAGTTTAATTTTTCACTGAAATCTAAATTTGTCCCAGACTGTATATTTTTCTATCACATTAGACAATCAATCTGAGGAGAAATCCAATTTTAACTCAATCAACACTCCTCTGAGAAGGTTCTGCAAATGAGCAGCCCCTCCCCCAGCTCTCCCGAGGCTGGGTTAGTGGTCCCCAGGCTGACCCGTAGCCTCTCCATGACCAGCCGGGGGTCTCTGGGGTCCAAGGTGCTGAGGGCCCAGCTCCTCCTTGTCTGAGCCCCGCCCCAGGGGGAGGCTGGTCTGCAGGGAAGTGGCTGGACAGCGGGGCCTCGGGGAAGTGGCTGGACAGCGGGGCCTCGGGGAAGTGGCTGGACAGCGGGGCCTCGGGGTTGTTCAAAGGCCCTGTGTCTCCCGTGTTATCTTTTATTCCAGCCTCGTCTGCAGAAAACACCAGAATGGCCTTCAGCATGTTAGACCCTCGTGCCCGGGGCCCCCAGGCCCTGGCCACTCCCTACTCGTGCAGAACGTGGGTCCCCAAGAAGCCCTGGTGGCCGGGTGCCTGGCCTTGGCCCCAAGTCTTCCCGAGGAATCTGTGACGGGCTGGACGCATCCCCAGGGCCTTCTCCCTGTCCTCCCTGCCCTTCCTCCCCGCGGGGTCTGAGTGTTTACTCAGGGGCCACAGAGGGTCGTCTGGGGGAGGCGGTCCCTGTCACCTGCCTCCGAGTCAGCATGCCCAGAGGCCCTGGGAGTGACACACCGGACGTAATCAACGGCAAAGAAACACAGCTGGGTGGGAAAGGCAATTTTTCTTCCGTAAACTGGGAAGTCTTGCTAATTAGACCAGATGAGAGGGAGTCTGCTGGAGCTGATGAAAATTGTTAGGTTTTGACCCCATGGAGGGCTGGCGGCTCCCTGGCGTGCAGGTCGGAGCAGAGGCTCGGGGGCCCTGCTCGGCCATGGTCTGGGCCCTGGGTGCCCACGGGGCCCTGGCTCCATCTGCGATGTGTCCCTGGAGCGGACGGGCTTCTGCAGACGCATGCGGGTGATGGAGACAGGAGGATGGGCCCGGCTGCTGGTGCGGGCTTCCTGAGCCCCGTCCAGTAGCAGGAGAGGTGTTGCGGTGACAGACAGAGCCATGCCCTGGACGTGTGCAGGCAGAGGCGCCCATGGGCACAGAGCAGGACAGAGGAGCCGCGGAGGGCACCAGGAGCCGCAGCGGGGCCCACCGCGCTGCTGTGCTAGCCTCACGGCCCGTTTCCACATCTGAGGCTGTTATCTGGGCCTTGCTCACCAGGAAGATGGCCCCTCTCAGAGCACCCGGGCCCTGGAAACAGCCGACCCCCCCCCCATGAGCCCGCACTCAAAGGAATGGGCCTGAGCCCACAGCCCACCCCTCCCTGACCCCACCAGCCGCTTTGACGGACACGTCCTCACAGCTGCCTCCCTTTTGGCCTGGGGTGACCTGTGCATCCCTGTGGCCCCAGGGCAAGGCGGCCCCTTCCCTGGAGCCATGGGCACTGAGCTGTCTTCTCGGTGGCCACTGTCTCCCAAACTGTGGGCCTTGCAGACCCGAATGTACACACACACGTGCAGAGGGCTCTCCATGCAGTGCTGGGATGGGAGGTAGAGTCAGGGAGGCCCCAGCAGGCAGGAAGTGTGAGTCCCCTGGGGGTCTGAGGGGACCCTGAGCTGTCAGCAAGAAAAGGAAACGTTTACATGCACCCCAGACCAGCGGGGTGGGCAACAGTGATCAGAGATGCCTCGTGACCACAAGACCAGGGCGCGGCTCCATCCATCCCAGGACGTGGCCTGGGGCAGGGCTCAGCGCACCCATCCCTGCCAGGCAAAGACGGACAGGCCCGTGCTCCTCTGTCACCTGTTTGCGTCTGCAGGGGCGCTCGGGGAGGGGCGCCAGTCGGGTCTGGGGGACACCAGCCCCCCTCTGAGAAGGACCACACGCCCTCACATTGTATCACTCAGCGTTTGTACTAAGGACCCCTTGACGGCCCAGAGAACAGCCTAGTGTGTGCGTCTGATGTGGAAGATGGACGAGACGTGCTGTAAGTGGGGGAAACAAAACCCGCCGTCACCGGGCCGGACACTGCGGATGGGGTGACATGTCGCAATCGATGTGGTTATGGAGCCGTCTCTGCAGGTTGACACAGGCATGCAGCAAACGTGTCTGGAGCAGGGGCACTGCAGGGAAGGATCTCTCTCCCCCGAGACACCAGCCAGACCTCCCTGCCCGACCCCACGTCAGACACCTGTCCTGGCTCCAGGGCCCGCGAGGCCCCGGGTCATAGAGGGCCTCTGAGATGACAGGGGGGCCCAGGGCCACGGCTGACCCCAGGCCAGTGCTCAGGTGGACGTGAAGGGTCAGCACCACTGGGCATGCTGGGCTGAGAAGCTGCAGACACAGCAGACAGCCCTGCAGACGGCGCTGCCCCTGCGGCCCACAGGTGACCCTCAGAGCCACAGAGAGTGGGCTTCTGGGTGGGCCAGGACCTGAGGGTGGGCAGGCCTCTCTCCCGCTGAGCTGGGGCCCACGGGCACATGGGGTCACGGGGGCCGCAACTCAGGCTACAGAGCACGGGCACAGAGTCCTCCGCCATCACGTGTCTATATCGGCGGCTTCCAGTTGTTCAGTCGAAGCCATTGGTGGGGAAAAAGGGAAAACATTCTCTGAGATGCAGACCCCACATCCAGAGAAGAGGGGACCCGCCCTCTCCCTACCTGAGGCTGTCAGGAGATGACATCCCAACACCGATGCAGGCCGGCGATGCTCCTGCAAAGGGGAACAAATCATTGCACATGAAGGTCGGGAGATGCTGAGAGATGAGCTGTAATCGTGGAACCAGCTAAGATTTCTGAACCAAAACAAGCCTGAAACTCAGAAGTCACAAGAACAATGTTGGCTACATAACAAAGTTTCCATAAGTGAAGTGGGAAAGACAGTTCCCTACAGGGAAAAACATCTCAGGTATAAAACAGAAGCCAGGTTAATATTCAGAACAAACTTTTTTGAAAGCCCCCCAGAAATCAGTGAGAGGAAGACCAGCCATGTTCAGAGGTGTCTACAGAGAAGACGGGGCTCCATGGCCGCAGACACGGGCCGGCACGGCCGCCCTGGATGAAGCAGTGTGTCATGAGCGCCCGCACGTCCTCGGGGCTTTCTCTCCGGGTAATTAAGTCGGGGGAACTTCCAGGGGAACTGAGCAGCAGGAAACATTTGGTGTAAGTAACGATTGGCAAAGTCATCTTGGAAACCGTCAGGGTTGATGTAGAAAGTGACAACACAAGGGCTCATTCCTCTCAGAACCGAATTAGGAGACGGGCGGTGCAGCTGCGGGCCACCTGCACGAGAGCTGATGGAGACCGACAGGGGCCCTCCGCAAAGACGCGGCCCAAGGAACTCAAACGAGGATCCCTCTCTTCCAGGGGTTGCTAGGCTGCTATTTAAATAAGACACGCAGAGAGAGGAAAACGTTTGTCCTGAAAGGCCCCGTAGACACCTCCCAGCAGAGAAAGCCCATCGCACAGCTGAGCATCAGACGACCGGAGGGGCCTGGTGGCACCCCATGGGTGCGTGCGTGTGTGCACGGGTGTCTGTGCTATGCGCGTGTGTGCATGTATACACGCCTTTGTGCACACACAGAGAATCCCGCTGAGGGGGCTGAGTATCCTCGGGCAGGCCGCCACGGGGATGTGTACCCCTGCGGGGTCAGACTTTGTTTAAAAGTTTTACCAATTTCTTTGTCCAATTCCCCAAACTGTAGGCAAGGCAAGTGACCGCAGTGACAAGAAGGTCCTCTGAGGAAAGGCCAGGGCTGTGGGCACCAGACGCTCAGCAGAGGTGGGGTGGGGAAAGGCCCACGGAGCAGTGCTCGAGGACCAGGCGCTCCCAAGGCGACCCTGGTGGCCCCGGGGAGGCTGAGTGGAGAGGGCTGAGGTGCCAGAGGCACCAGCAGGGGCAGGGATGGGCAAGGCCCCCTCGGGCGCATCCTGGCTCCACCTGCTCAGCTTAGTTCCGGGCGTCGGGAGCAGAGGCCTGGCCTCCTGCCCTCAGGGTCCCTCAGGGGCCACAGGGGCGAGTCCGGGCTCAGAGTCCCCTGCCCGTGAGGTTCCTGTCCGTCTGTTTGGGGCTTCCTCCCTCGTGCCCTTTCCCGTCTGATCCTTGGCGGTCTTCCCAGTCCCTACACCCAGAGCCAAACCTGAGATGCGGGCCCTGCCCCCTGAACTTCTGCATGCTGAGCACGTGGGGGCGCAGACCACGTTAACCATCCTCACGGAGAGTCCTCAGTCCACGGATGAGCAGGAGTCTCCTGAGGGATCGAGAGTGTCCTAGTGGAGGAGGGTCCCGGGAGACCAGCATCTGCAGGATGAACAGGGTCTGTGGGCTGAGAGGAAGCAAGGAGCCCTTAAGGAGTTCCAGGCACTTAGCGGCGTTATAAAAGGAAAGAACAGCAGGAAGAAAGACCAGCAGAGGAAACCCAAAACAGCCTCGTGCGGAAGGCGGTGCGATTCTAACGTGTGCCTTGGCTCCGGGTCTGGAAATCTGCTGGCTCATCTCTGATGCTGGCAAACACCTGAGTTCTGACCCAGCCCCCCTGAAAGCTTAATAACACAGCGCAGAGGAGCGCTAGGCTGATAGGCAGCCGGGGCCCCCAGGGAGGGGCTTCGAGGAGGTGGAGGATGGCTGTTAGATTGTCCGTCTGAGACCATGACCCAGGGTGTAAGGGCGCACAGCCCACACAGGCGATGGCTATGGGGGGTTAGACTTGCAACCTAATCTCAGGGAGGGGACATAAGTGAGCAGAGTTAACTTTGTAGCAGAAAGTCAATATTCCATGTCAGAGCTGGTCAATGAGAAATCAGCCCAGACCTGTTCCCTAAACAGATGGAAGTGATCGCAGGATGTCGGCAGGACGAATGGGGTCCTTCAGCTGAGTAGGGAGGAGGTTACTCTGAGGGGTGGCTCTGGGATGCACTGGCCTAGTGAAAGGCCTAAGATAATTATACGCATTATTTTAATACAAATAAAATATGCAACAAATAACAATAACTATGGTTCTCTGAAAAGCACAGCGTCTGTAATGCCGGGGTTAGGTAGCACAGCCCCAGCCCCGCCCCGCCAGGCACCCCGATGGGTCCTCGCGTTCAGGACTCCGGGTCCTGGGTCCCTTCCCGCCCGCCGCCCCCCACAAGCATCCTTGCTCAGTGGGGTTACTCCAGGACCTGCCCACAGCCCTGGTGCCCCGTCCAGGAGCCGCGGGCCTCCCCACAGGGCTGGACGGAGTTGCTTCCTCTAGAGGGACACTCAGACGGCTCCGGGGGCTGGGGGTGTGGGGACACTGTCTCCAAGGACAAGGATCTTCCAATCCCAGCAGAGGCTCTGAGACATCCATGTGGGGAGCCTGGCGTCTGCGTGACGAACCTGCAGGCTGGGCGTCTCCCCCGCTCGGTTCTCTGTGAACTGTTCCCTTGGCTTCAGCTTCCATAACCTGGAGACGCTTCCCTCTGCATCTCGAGTGTCCTCTGGAGCAAGGAACCGAATGTCCGTGGCTGGCGACATCCTCACCCCATCTGCCTGCCACTTGGCGGACCAGGGGCTGTCCAGACTGGACCTCTTGGTCTTCTCTCCATCCCACATTTCCAGGAAGGCAGGACAGAGCTGCTCCTTCTCCTGGGTCCCAGGCCCGTCACACCCACCTCCCCCTTCAAGACCCATCTCCAAGTCCCCCCAGCCCTGGCTGCCCCGGATTCTTCCGGGTCCGCCCACAGGTCCCTCCAGTCTTCTGTGAAAGGAGCCTTCCTCCGGCACCCCCCGACCCCGCCTGCTGGGGCCATTCCTCACCACAGCAGCTTCAGAGACCCCTAAAGGCCTCAGACCACAGGCACCCCTCCTGCTGGGAGCCCCGCAGCGCAGCCCCCCACGGCCCCCATCCTGTGCCGGGCCATCCCTGCGGGCTCCGCACGCCCCGTGGTCTGCTCTGCTGGGCACGCGGAGCGAGGCCGCCCTGACCCCACGCAGACAGAGCTCCTCCTGGGTGAGTCCGGGGCCCCACAGGTGTCACCGGGGGTCACTGAGTGGGTGTCTGGGTCAGCTGCCCCCCAGGCCAGGACAGACGTCTGATAGGCAGACCCCTCACTCTGCCTGCTCTGTCCCAGTGCTCGGCACGAGCCACCATACCTGGCGCTTTGCTTCATAAACACGGGCCGAAGGCGCATCGTGGACCCGCCGGCCCAGCTGTGGGTAACCGCTGGCCTGTGCTGCCGGCCCCAGGCCCCCTCCCTCACCAGCTGGCGACGTCGCAGAGCAACCCCGCTGGGCCTCCCGGCCAGAGCTTTCCTTCCACAGCCCGAGGCCGCTCAGAGAGGCTGGCGACACCCGCTCCACAAGGGGGCACCCACTCCACAGCCGCCAGTCTGCAGGGCAGCATGCTCCCTGGAAACCGTAGGCTGGGGGCGGGTGGGCCACAGGTCCATGTGTCTGATTCCACCCTCCCAGACCCTGGGTGACCGCGGGGCCCCTCCCTGAGAAACCATCCCGGCCCCACGCGGCTCTCAGCCCCGTGAGGTCTGTCAGGCTTCACTTCCTGCATGTGCCCCAGGCGTGGTTGAGCATTTGTACGCAGTTTCCACTCTCCTGCTGATGGAGCAATGCTTCCCCGATGGATCCACACAAATCTCCCGTCTGCCCCTCCGTCGTGGCTTCTCCCAGGCGTCTGTGAACTGTCAGTAAATACTTGCGGGCACGTGACAGCTGCCACTTGAAGAAAGCCTCTGTGTGTCCTCCTTCAACCATAGAGTTTATAGATTTTCCTGCTCCTTTGCAGATAAATGTGTCCCTAAACGCACCTCCTTTGTAAACCCAGGCCTCCATGCATCACACGCTCCTGGACTGTGGCTTGGAGTAAGGAGATGGTCCTTATCCCTCATGTCCTCCTGGAAGGTGAAGCTCTAGGAAGGAAACACATCTTTTGCAGAAGGAGGAGAACCATTTAGAACCACGCGGACCAGGGCTTTTAGTGCCCCTCCTGATATGACCCGGACACGGGCCCCAAACAAAGACTGTGTCAGGAATGCAGCGGGGACCAGCACTCCCCGGCACACTGATCGTCTCCGCCTGCTTTACCTTTTAAATCTGTCCTCCCGTGGGACCCCTGAGTCCTGCCACATGGACCTTGGAGACCTCAGACCTATCGCCTAGTAGAAGGGAACGAGGAAGGCCCTGAAAGTTTCCCAAACCACCCCAGGCTGGCAACAAACCACAGCCACATCTGCGCTGCCCAGGAGGCAAATGGGGGTCCCGTCAGGAGCAGTGACCAGACAGGGAGGGGGCGACGGAGCCCACAGAACTTAGCTTCCCCACCTGTAAACAGAGGTTTTAATGAGACTAATAATTCAAGGGGGTTAGTACAGACCCCTTGTGTGGACACCCTTTTCACTAGGCTCTGCTTGTCTCTCTGAAAGCTGCAGGAGCTAAAAACAGGCTTTTGGTAAACATGGGCCTAAGCAGAATCCTGCATGGAGCCTGGACAGTGGCCGGGGCACTCAGGTCTGGGGAGATGGGGCATATCCCCCAACAGCCCCACATGGACCTCGGATCCCACACCCCACATTCCAGACCACCAAGATACCATCCAGTCTTGATGGGCTGCGGGTTTTAAATCAAAATACAGTTGATTTGGAGAGTTGTGCTAGTTTCAGGTATACAGCAAAATGATTCAGTTTTATAGACAGAGAGACAGATATTCTTTTCAGATTCATTTCTCTTATAGATTATTACAAAATATTGAGCAGAGTTCCCTATGCTATTCAATAGGACCTTGTTTATCTATTTTATGTGTGTGTGTGTGTGTGTGTGTGAAAGTCCATCATGTCTGACTCTTTGTGACCCCATGGACTGTAGCCCACCAGGCTCCTCTGTCCATGGGATCCTCCAGGCAAGAACACTGGAGCGGGTAGCCATGCTCTTTTCCAGGGGATCTTCCCGACCCAGGGATCAAGCCCGCATCTCCTGTATTACAGGCAGATTCTTTACCGTCTGAACCACCAGGGAGGCCCATTAACATATGGTTGTATGTGTATGTTAACCCCAAACTCCTAATTTACTAAAACAAAAAGAAAGATACAAATGAACTTATATATGAGAAACAGAAACAGACCCACAGACATAGAAAACAAGCTCAGAGTACCCCAAGGGGAAAGGGGTGCTATGGTTTCAAAGCTCTTGGCCATTGCCTCTCAAAACCAGGGGCTGAGGGCCTCTGACGCAGGAAGCACAGGAGGACGCATCTGGTCCCCCAGAGGGGCCTGTGTGGTCCGGCTCGGAGCCCACACGCCAGCCCATCTGCTGCAGGAGGGCTTTTGTTGGAAGAGCTCTCTCCACAGGAGAGACGCAGAGTGGGCCTGCCCCACTGCCTTCCCGTGACAGATGGGACCCCTGGAAAGAAAGCCCGCACACCCCCACCGCAGGGTCGGCACGGTAATTCATAGCCAGCTGAAGGAACTTGATTGCTGTTCCTAGGTCTGAAAATGGATAAACAACCATTATTGCCAGAAAGGTCCAAGCCATATTCATCACCATTACGGCGCGCAGTCCAGCTGGGCGCGCTCATCCATCACTGCCCTCGCTGGGGCTCCAGCCCTGCTGGTCCCCGTGCCTGGACGGCCGTCACCAAAGAGCGAGCCCCAGGCCAAGCATGATGGATGGCAGCTGCCGGGGGCTCCAGTCTGGACGGGCTCATGGGGGAGCCGGACGGCTGTCCATGGCTTCCAGCCCCTGACGCACATTCGCAAGTTATACACAAGTCAGGAGGGCCGCCCGGGGCTCCGCGAGTCCGAGGTGGGAGGCCAGTGGCTGCAGGGCGAACAGTAAGACTCGGCCCCAGCACGTCTGTGCCAGGCAGGCGGCGGAGCCCTGGAGACGCACCTGCCCGGGGCCAGTGGGCCCTCCCGCCGTAACCACGCCCCCAGGTCTGGGGTGTGAGCTGGCTTCAGCTTTGATGGTCACGAGGTTGTACGCTGACCTGAAATCACCATGTTTATGGATGAAGCAACATCTTCACGGTGTTACTTCTGTCGTCTTGCAAGAGGCGGTAATTCGTTCAGAGACGAGAGGGCAGGGCGGGAAGGTGAGATGAGCCCTCGGACCCTGGAAAGGAGGTGCAAGAGCATGTGCAGGTGGAGCCGCGGCCACCCGGTCTCCGGTTCCAGCCGAGTCCCTCTGCCTGGGGGCCTCGGTGTCATCATCGTCACACTCGTTGTCCCCCCACCCCAGGAGCAGGGGCCCCGGACGCCCATCTGGACCCTGGCCTGCAGGTTGGGCCTGGGCACAGCCCACCACAGCCTCTGGGCATGACCCTGGCCGAGGCCGCCAGGCCCTCCAGAGCCCCGTCCAGGGGCTCCCCCTCACTGCCTCCCTGAGGCTCCCACACCCTGAACTCAGCATGGGGCTCTAATGAGCCATCATCCATCCAGTGGAGTCCTCTGAGCTTTATAGACCCTGATGGAGCTGCAGGCATAGCTCCATTATTGGGATGAAGAGCAGAGGCCTGGAGGGGCTGCCATTCCAACGCTCAGCCCTGGCATCAGCCGGTGGTCCTCAGCAGGACCTTCTCATCTAAGAGCATCATTGTGGGGCCAACTTCAAGGTTGAAGGTAGGACTTTACAGTCTGTGGGCCTGGACCGCTGCCCCTCTCCAGACCACAAGTCCCTGACCACTGCGAGCCCCGTCAGCATCCACTGGGGCATAGCAGCTCAGTGGACACTGCTGGCCTCTCACCAATGCCTGCCCTCCCAGTCACGCCCACCTGCGGGATGGGTGGAGTCATTGGGACACACAATCAGTCCTCAGGGTGAACTCAAGGGCATTCCTGCAGCGACCATGCAGCCCAATCCACTCCCGAAGAGAACATCCTTATTCTTCAGAAAACATCCAGTCACCCCATAATCTGTGAAAGAATAAATCCAACAAGAATTTTGTGAAAATAAAGGAAAGAAGAGAGAGAGGGAGATAATTGTGGGATCCAGGGGGAGAGTGAGGGAGGGGGAGAGGGGGGAGGGGGAGAGTGGGGAGGGGGATGGCAGAGGGGGTGGGGGAGGGGAGAGTGAGGGGGAGGGGAGAGTGAGGGGGGAGAGAGGGGGAGGGGGAGTGAGGGGGGAGGGGAGTGTGAGGGGGAGGGGAGAGAGGGGGAGTCAGGGATTGAATGAGGGACACAGGGAGGGGTACAGCCTGCATCCTCACTGCCCCCTCCAGCTCTGCGGGGTGACCTCGTCTCTTTCGGGCTGTGCACGGCACCCGGGGAGGACCTCATTTGGCCTCCCTGCTGGGACATGGGCGGAGACCTCGGCCTGACTCTGGGCTGGTGGCAGCTCTGCATTTCTTGCTGCCACGGTATGAATCACTTTTCCAGGCCTGATTGACATTAATTAGATATTTCAATATTTGTATCAGAGAGAGAATATTGGAGCAGACTTCAGCTATTTCTGATTAAATTACCCAAGAAGGGCTGCTCGGCGACTCCTATAAATGAATACATTTTCAACATTTTTTTTTCTGTTGAAGGTAATTTTCATGGCTGGTTTAACTTGTAAGGATGATAGAAAATATTAATAAAACATTTGATGTCTAAGTTTGGGTGGAAGTTTAATAAATTAGATGGGCATGTTTCACTCCCGTTCACGTGACAGTAATTGTTTTAAAAGGCCTTGTTGGAGGCAGGCAGAGGCTCCTGGTGAGGGTCTGGGGTCCTGGGACGCTGATGGGAGGCAGGGAGCCCCCTTCACCCCCTCACAGCTTGGGGTCCTGAGAACGAAAGCCACAAGCCCAGGGCCTGGGCGGAGGGCCTCCATGCGTGGTGACTGCTAGCCCCGCCCCTCACCCAGGCTGGAGACCGAGGCTCAGCCCTGCCCTGGCGGGCCCTCGTCCCCAGGCTGCGTCCGCGTCAGGCCCGGTCCTCGCTTCCCCTCCCGGCCCTGACCTTCCCGATTCTCTGGGGGTGCACGCAGGGCTCTAGCAGCGTCTCTCGGGGTGTGGCCGCTGGGGGTGCACAGGGCCCCCCTCATCCAGGTGAGGTGCCCCCTCCCCTCCCAGCAGGTGGAGATGGCTGTGAAATCTGCCACCCCCTCCCCGCACCCTGAACTTGGAGAGGGAACTCCGTCCTGGTGGGTCTGTAGAAGGCAGACAGGTGAGGAGTACTCAGGAAGATCTGCGTTTCAAACGAGGCAGTGACCTTCTTGAGAAACAAGCCATGTGGAGAGTGAAGTCCTGGGACCAGAGTCCCCCAAGGATCAGTGGGGGCCAAGAAGCCCAGTGAGAGAGGGCCTCCCCTGAGAGCTGGCTGCACCCGGGGGGTTGGGGTCCCAGTGGGGCCACAGGGTCCTGGGACACTGTCTGGAAGGAAACATCCTCAATGCGAGGTGACCTTGGGGTGTGGGTGACTTCAACAGGCGTGCACAGCTCACACTCGTGTGGTCACACTCAGGCATGCAGAAACTCAGTGCACACACTCACATGAGCCTGCATGTGTGGTCACACTCAGAGCGTGCACACAGTCAACACACACTCTTGTGAGTCCGCTTGTGTGGGCACACTCAGGTGTGTGCCTGCACACCTGAGCACACTCCACCATGCAAACACGGCACACACATGCACCCACATGTGTGCACACAGACACAGGACGGACTTCACAGGATTTCTGTGCAACAAACTGCACCGGCCACTTAGGCCCTCACGGGGGTGAAGCCTCGCAGCCGGGAGACTGGGTGACAGTGACACAGTCAGGACCCCCAGGCCGGTGTCGCGGGGGACTGAGCCGCAGCCACGGCTCACAGCCCGGCTCGGGGGGCGCGCTCTCTCGTGGGCTGGGTACTGGCGCAGCCCAGATGCTTCCTCGCTTTTGGAGAAGAGCCCCACATGTTCTGTTCTCCCAGGGCCCCACCAACTACTCTACATCCTGCTGCTGCAGAAAGGTAAGCGGGAAGTGTCCAGGGCCTTCCGGCCGGCAGACCCAGGGGTCCTCTGCTCCTGGGAAGGGAGTCCAGCCACCCCGGAGGAAAGCCAGTCTGTGCACGTCGGAGATGGGTAGTCAGGCCGTGGGGGCCTCATCCCAGCGTCTTCCATCTGAGTGATGCTATTGTGACAGTAGCTTCCTGACATGCAGTCCTACGTGATGAGTGATTTTATGGAACATCTTCACCCACTTGAAAAATGTCTGGCCATCTCCTGGCTGTGAAGCACAGGACGAGACTGAAGACTTAAATAGCTTTCTCAGTGCGGCAGTGAAATGTCAGTTTACAAAGCGTTTTTAATTATTTGAAAAAATTACATGCCAGTGAGTACGTTTGTGTAATTAAAAATAATACCCACATGTGCGCTTTGCCATGATGTGGACATTAAACCTTGATCACAAGGTTCGCACTTTCCACGCCTCGAGTTCCTCGACACACAGAGCACCGAGGCAGCAAAACAGTGCTGCTGGGGCTCAGACGCGTCCACCGCGTCCTCACTTGACTGTGGGTGGAGTCCGTTCTCAGCAAGGGTGACTCCTTTCCTTCTCCAGTGGGGGCCTGGCCCTGCCGTTCCCCGGGCAGGAGGTCTCCCCAAGAGTGTTCAGGTCTAACACCGTCTGTGTTTGGGGCAGCCACCCCCGGACTTACTGCACCTCCATGACCAAGGCCTGGGTCACTCGAGGCTGGGGTGTTGGGCAGAAGAAGCCCTGGGCCCTGCGCTCTATGCAGATGAGCAGGGAGCTGAGCCTGGGGGATTTATTGGGAGCCCCCATTCCTGGACTCAGGGAGGCCTTACTCCCCACACGATCTCCCAACAGCACTGCTTCTGACCAAGGAAACCACAGCAGGGCAACGGAGGCGAGTGCAAGCCGGTGGTCGAGGGACCCGCTGCTCGGCCGCGTCCCCACCATGTGCGCACCAGGCGACGAGCAGGGCGCCCAGGCCTGAGGGGGCCGTGGGGTGAGGGGCACAGGCTCACCTGAGACCTGCCTCCCATCAGCCTGTCTCGCGGGGGGGCAGGCCCTGAGGCACTCAGAGGGCCCTCCCTGTTCCGGTGTGAAATTATTCTCCCTCCCTGACAGCCCAGGGTACGAACGCTTTTCTCACCTGTGCTGTGGTTACCTGGGGACCAACAGCTGACTTCACCTGCTGTGTCTCCCACTCATGACTGGAGGAGATGGGGCCAGGGGCCCCCAGTCCAGCCTGCTGGGAGCAGGAAGGCTCACAGGGGAGGAGGGGAGGAACCCACGGAGGTGGGGGGAACCCAGTGAGGAGGGAGGAGGAAGGGGGAACTGAGGGAGGTGGGCATCTACCCAGGCAGGTGCACCTGAAGCCAGTCCTGAGCCTGCAAGACCCCGTCATTCAAACACTGCCTGCATCCAAACCAAGGGACGGCATTGGACTGTCGTGTTTTGTTGATTATTTTTTGCACTTAATTCGTATGTTAATTTGGTTTAATGGTTGCATCGAAGCTGTAAACCTACGGGACTTATGTTTAATTCGTACAGTGAGAATCACTGAGGTCAGCACTGGTGTTCGGCAGTGATTATTTGCTCCTCTGAGGAAGGTCTGCCTGTGAGATCCTGTCAGGCTGAGGTCGACAATGTTCCCTGGAGGTGAGGGCGCTGCCGAAGTCCTCAGGGGCCGCCATCTGCGGGGGCAGAGGGACAGTAGGGGCCTGGGCGCTGCCCTCTCGGGGGGTCTGGGAGCACCGAGGCCGAGCAGAGCCCCTCAGCAGGGGCCCAGGAGTCACCCCATCCCCTGTGCCTCCCCAGAGTCTGCCTGAACCAAGTGCCACTGTCCCCAAAATTGGCGGCATTAATTTAAAACAGCTGATTGCCAGCAAAAGGTCTCATCAAAGATTAAATAAGCATAATTTAACTGAGGGAATGATAATAGATTTAGTTAAGAAGGGGAAAAAAGGAAAATTGAATTAGAATGCATATTTGAGGGAAAATTGGAGTTTAATATAATTACACTTAGAGATGAGACAGATTACAATTACCCTGTTTCAGAGGTGGAATTTTTAATTGGATTATTTAAAATCAAGGCCGGATCTTCACCACAGGTCAGGAGCGGGGTCTGCAGGCCTCAGGGGGTGGATCTGTGCTGCCCTACCACCTGGGCAGCTGCACCATCACCTTTCGGGGGTCAGGGTGCCTGTCCCCCGTCCCCACTGCTGTCCAAATACTCCAAGCAGGGGACCCGCACTCAGGCCTTGGGGACCCACAGGGCTGCAGGAATCAGGGCCTCCGGCTGACAAATATCCTCCCTGATTAGATTATCCTGAGAGCTGATCCGATCGCCTGGGCAGAAATGAGCTGTTTACAGCAGCCAAAACCCTCAATTCCGCCCCAAATCGGGTTTCCCAGATGGTGCTTTCACTGTGCGGTCCTGAGCGGCTCACCTTCACAGGAGGCGCCTTGCTGCCCCTGCAGATGGGGGTGATGGGAAGAGTGCCGTCTGCACGGGCCGGCAGGGGAGGGACGCCCTTGCCTGTGCCCTGAGCCCCAGGCAAACCAGCATGGCTGAGACTGTCTGTGACCCTGGACTCCAAGGGTCCACTCGTTCATGGGCTGAACTGTGCCCCAGATCCACATGTTAAGTCCTTGTGGCCAGTGTCTGAGTGTGGCCCGGGTGGAGAGGGCCTGAGGAGATGTGACGGTGGTCAAGGGAGGTCACACGGGTGCGCCTGGCCCGACCTAAGAGGAGGCGGTGGGGACACAGAACACACGGGTCGGTGTGCGGACGGCTGGAGCGGCCGCTCCTGCAGCGGGAGCCCGCCCTGCGACAGACAACTGGGTCTGGGCTTCCAGCCTCTAGAGGGAAGGTCTGGGAAGGTCTGCTCTGTAAGCCGCCAGCCCGTGGGCTATGCTCTGCAGACGTGGGAAACGAACAAAGCTGCCTTTTAATTCCATGAAATACAAAGGTTCCAAAATGCACAGGAACTTGGCAGAAAAAGATACACAACCGGCCGGTTAGCCTGTGAAAAGATACTCACAACTTCAGTCACTGGAGGTTTGCAGATTAAACCCCAAGGAAGGAGCGTCGGGCACCAAGTTCAGTAGCAAAAATTTTAAAAAAGGACTGTTTCAGGTGTTGGCAAAACCGTGGACTGACCAGACCGCCCGTCCACAGCAGGAGGGAAGGGGGCAGGGCGGTCACTGAAGCTTGGGCGCGCCCCCTCCCCCAGGACCAGCCATTCCCAACCAGGAGCAGCAGAGGGCCTGCCCCCTTGCAGCCCCGTCTGGAAGTGTCCGCAGTGGCTTCATTCGTAAGAGGAAGACTCTGCCAGGGCCCTGCACAGAGGAGCCAGGCGGGGGTGCCGTGTGCATCCCTCAGAGCTGTGAGCGAGCTAGGGCTGGGCGCTGCTGACCGCGACGGCCCAGGGCTCGGCGCATCTTCCCACGGTGGATGGTGCGCGGGCGCGAGCACCCTCCGAAGTCACCAGCCACCCTCTTGAGAGGCTGCCCTCAGCGGCCTGTGAGTGGACGGATGCACCCTTGATGCCTGAGCACCTTGAGGCCTGCGTCCTGTGACCACCCGGCCAGGTGTCCCCTGCCCCCTCCCCGCGCCCCGCCTGGGGCCTACACCTCTGACCCTAGGACATGGTGTCCCGGTTCCCACCCAGGCCTCAGTCTGCAAACAAGGAGCACGTGCTGCTACAGCCCTGCCCTCCGTCTGCTCGCTGCCGCGGCCCAGGGCAGGAGGCCACGCTGCGGACGTCTGGACGAGGAGGTCAGAGACCGCAACCTTGCAGGCTGGGGCCCCCCGGGGCTGGACCCGGCTCCTCCGGCAGCGGCACCTCTAGGACCCGGGCCTGGGGAACGGCTCTCGTCAGGAAGGTTTCCGGCACGCGGGAGGACGGGTCGTGCACCAGGGGTCCTTCAGGTCGGCGGTCCCATGCGAATTCCCAGGCAGACACTCCCATCCCTCCCCTTCTGGGATGAGGCCTGCCTCTGCTCAGGTCCTGTCTGGGCACACACCTGCAGACCTCAGAGCGGACCCCCAGACTCCCACACACCCAGCATTTGGGTGACGGGAGGGCCAGGGGCGGTAATTCCCCTGTGATCCCAAACGGCCCTCAAAGCAGGCCATTCCAGAAGCTGCTCCTGTTTCCCAGGGACAGGAAGAGCGGAGATTGAGGAGATTTCACAACCAAAAGGACGACGCACCTGCAGGGACCCCTCTCTGCTCCTGGGGCCAGGTCTCCATCCAGGCCACCCTGACCCTGGGGGGCGCTGTCCCTGGGCAAAGGGCTCCCGCTCCCCGCCTGGCCTTGGAATTATCTGGTGAGCCTGCCACGTCCCCCTCCGAGTGACCCCCTGTGGTGGGCGTGTGTGACCGACAACGGGCTGTCGACCTCATCTGTCCGGGGTCCAGTCCCTGCCCCACTCCCCCTCGCGTTTCAGGGAGACGATCAGAACGGGGTCCTCACGCCGTGAAGATGGGGGCTGGACTGCTCGCGGCCTCATCCGCCAACATCAGGGCAGCCGGTTCCCGCCTGGAATCAGCTGGGCTTGAGGCTAGAGTCCCCCCAACAAGGTTGCCATGTGGTGAGAAGTTGGGCCTCGCCAGACACTCCACCTGCTCCGAGTCAGGACCCTGGCTCAAAGGCCGCCTCCACTCGGACAGCCGTCCACTTCTCGCTGCCACTCCTGGGGAGTGTCAGGAGTTCGGATTCGGCTCCGGGTGTGGGCTTTATCTGGCTAATCCGTGTAGGTTTTCCCAGCGCAGGGTTAGACTTCCCACCCTTGGAGAGCTCAGGAAGGTGCCAGACACACGTGTCAGGGAACCCTAAGTCTTCAGGAAAATTTCCAAATGTAATCTTCTCCTGATGATTTTATTCCCGTGACTGGCTTGGTTTACTAATCAGTTGGCTCAGAAGGAGCAGCTGTAAATATAAATGTGGTCACCTTGTAGGAAACCAAGCCAGTCCCGAAGAGAAGGGTGGGTGCTACAGCCCCGATGTGGGGATGAAAGAGAAAGGGATTCACGCAGGGTGTCTGGGGGCCACGTTGTTGACAAAGCTCAGGTTCATGCTGACACAGCTGAGGGGCCAGAAAGGGGCACCTTCAGACATGAAGAAGACCCAAGCGCTCCATCAGGGCAGGGACCGCACACCCGCTGAGTCAGCCACGAGAGGCTAACCTCCTCTCAGCCTGCCCACCCCCTCGCAGGCGTCCGGCTGTGCTAAAGGATGGCCGTGGACCTCACCGACAGCCTCCTGGGGCTGAGGGGCGCCAGTGACAAGCGCCTTGGCCCTTCTGCTGCTATTACCCTGACGGTCTCTCAGGCGTGGCCACCCCTCTGACCCACCCCACCCCCAGGAGGGCCGGGGGCCCCCAGACCCCTCCAGGTGTCGCAGCTGCACTCTGCAGGAGCGGACTTTCCAAAATGCAGGAGCTGAATCTGTACTGCCAAGGGCAGGGGGTGACATTCATCTTGCTCAGGCTCCTGAGGTCCAGCTGGGATGTCTTGTCTCCACTCTTGGTGGCATCTGCCCAGGCGATTCTCAGGGCAGGAGCTGGCCCTGAAGCCTGGCTCAGACCCCTCGGGTTTGGAGGGGTGCTGGGTGTCCTCGCTGTGTGACCCTGGACCCTAAGTAATGGTCACGGGGTCTCAGAAGTCACCCGCGTTTTTGTGCTGTGCTGTGTTCACTGACACCAGGCAAAACCCTCTCCCGTTTGCAGGCTGCAGGGGAGGGTAAAGGCGAGCATCTTCGTGACGGCCGCCGTGAGCTGCTGGAAGGCGCACCGCCCCAGTCATGTCGCCATGGAGATTTCAGAAGCCTTCACCCAGGTGCAGCAAGTGTTCGATGCTAACAGCTCCGTGAGTGAAGCGATGCGCTGGCTTGCTATCTGGCAAGCAGAGTTCTCCTGAACTGACCTCCTCCGCAAAGCCCCGCCGTGGAGAAGAGCTCAAGGCTGCCCCCCGGAGGCTGGGGGTGCAGTGCCTCTAAGGCACAGCAGAGGGCCGGGTGCCTGGGGCATGCGGATGGCCCCACGCGCTCTGGGGCCCTGGGGAACCACGGCAGCTCCCACAGCCAAAAGGGAAGGAGGTGAAGCAGACCAGAACATGTGGGGTGGGGAGGGGGCAGATACAGGCTGGGGGCATCCTGAGTCCGGAGGCTGACAGGTAAGGACGCAAAGGTCAACCGCCCAGGATGAGCAGAGTCTGTCTTTAAAAGTATTGTTGAAAGAAGGAAACATTGCAGAGATCAAGAAGAGGACATTCATGACTCACATCAAGATTAATCCGCGTGAACGCTTTGCCACTTTTGTTCCAGGCATCTCTCTTGGAAGAAAGAAAATACCATGGACTGGGCCCCTGCCTGCTGCAGCCCACGCCCCCTCCCTCAGTCCCCAGACAGAGCCCCGCCTGCACTGCCTTTGTTTCCAAGTCTCCACCCTGCCCTGGTGCAGCTGGTGCAGAAGCCCTCTGCCCCACGTTCTGCAAGACTGTCTACTCCTACCTTTCACTGTCATCACGCGGACTTCAGAGTAAGATCATCGAGTCCAGGAAAAACACTGTGGGGCTTGTGTTTTGATTTCACAGCTTCAAAATACTGAGATTTCTAATCTGCAAACTGCTTCTGTCTCCGTGTTTTCAGACCTTCTTTTCTGTCTGTCATAAATTTTCCTTTTGTTTCCATGGAAATTGCACGCATTTTGGGGGCAGGCTTACTCCTGGGCCTGGGTCCTTTATTGATACCGATTTGCTATCATTCATTACCTGCAAACGTGGTGATCCAGGGCTTTCTCTTCAAGTCAAAGTTTTTCTTGTTTGTTACTGCAGCTAGGACCTCCCTCTGCTCCACTGCCATGTGAAATTTAAGAACTCATAGAGAGCAGCCTTCTGCTGCTCTCAACATAAACGGAAATGCTTCTGTAGCCCCTTCTTTAAGTGTGATGTCTTCTGTCTCTGATTGCTCCCAGCTTTGTTACCACTTGTGAGTGTTGGATTTTGTCACACACTTGTAACCTGCACGTACTGGGAAGCTAAGGACTTTTCTGTTCTGATCTTAGCTTATGTTCTGATTCTGAGACAGACATATTTTTTTCACAGTCTAGAGCCTTTCACAGTACCCTTCTTGAGTTTCAAGTGTCTCTAGTTTTTTAGTCATATTTACTTCTTATTAGTGTATGCTTATCAGTTGTATTAAGAAGATTTATTTTCTTGAATTAAAACATGCGTTTGTAGAACCTCATTATAGACCATGAGCTGACTGTGGCTCAGATCATGAACTCCTTATTGCCAAATTCAGACTGAAATTGAAGAAAGTAGGGAAAACCACTAGACCATTCAGATATGACCTAAATCAAATCCCTTATGATTATACAGTGGAAGTGAGAAATAGATTTAAGGCTCTAGATCTGATAGATAGAGCGCCTGATGAACTCTGGACGGAGGTTCCTGACATTGTACAGGAGACAGGGACCAAGACCATCCCCAGGGAAAAGAAATGCAAAAGAGCGAAATGGCTGTCTGGGGAGGCCTTGCAAATAGCTGTGAAAAGAAGAGAAGCGAAAAGCAAAGGAGAAAAGGAAAGATATAAGCATCTGAATGCAGAGTTCCAAAGAAGAGCAAGGAGAGATAAGAAAGCCTTCCTCAGCGATCAATGCAAAGAAATAGAGGAAAACAACAGAATAGGAAAAACAAGAGATCTCTTCAAGAAAATTAGAGATTCCAAGGGAAGATTTCATGCAAAGATGGGCTCGATAAAGGACAGAAATGGTATGGACCTAACAGAAGCAGAAGATATTAAGAAGAGGTGGCAAGAATACACAGAAGAACTGTACAAAAAAGATCTTCACGACCCAGATAATCACAATGGCGTGATCACTGACCTAGAGCCAGACATCTTGGAATGTGAGTGAAGTGGGCCTTAGAAAGCATCACTATGAACAAAGCTAGTGGAGGTGATGGAATTTCAGTTGAGCTATTTCAAATCCTGAAAGATGATGCTGTGAAAGTGCTGCACTCAATATGCCAGCAGATTTGGAAAACTCAGCAGTGGCCACAGGACTGGAAAAGGTCAGTTTTCATTCCAATCCCAAAGAAAGGCAATGCCAAAGAATGCTCAAACTACCGCACAATTGCACTCATCTCACACGCTAGTAAAGTCATGCTCAAAATTCTCCAAGCCAGGCTTCAGCAATATGTGAACCGTGAACTCCCAGATGTTCAAGCAGGTTTTAGAAAAGGCAGAGGCACCAGAGATCAAATTGCCAACATCTGCTGGATCATGGAGAAAGCAAGAGAGTTCCAGAAAAACATCTATTTCTGCTTCATTGACTATGCCAAAGCCTTTGACTGTGTGGATCACAATAAACTGTGGAAAATTCTGAAAGAGATGGGAATCCCAGACCACCTGACCTGCCTCTTGAGAAACCTGTATGCAGATCAGGAAGCAAGAGTTAGAACTGGACATGGAACAACAGACTGGTTCCAAATAGGAAAAGGAGTGCGTCAAGGTTGTATATTGTCACCTTGCTTATTTAACTTCTATGCAAAGTACATCATGAGGAACGCTGGGCTGGAAGAAGCGCAAGCCGGAATCAGGATTGCCAGGAGAAATATCAATAACCTCAGATATGCAGATGACACCACCCTTATGGCAGAAAGTGAAGAGGAACTCAAAGGCCTCTTGATGAAAGTGAGAGAGGAGAGTGAAAAGGTTGGCTTGAAGCTCAACATTCAGAAAACAAAGATCATGGTCCCATCACTTCATGGGAAATAGATGGGAAAACAGTGGAAACAGTGTCAGACTTTATTTTTGGGGGCTCCAAAATCACTGAGGATGCTGACTGCAGCCAGGAAATTAAAAGACTCTTACTCCTTGGAAGGAAAGTTATGACCAGCCTAGATAGCATATTAAAAAGCAGAGACATTACTTTGCCAACAAAGGTCCGTCTAGTCAAGGCTATGGTTTTTCGAGTGGTCATGTATGGATGTGAGAGTTGGACTGTGAAGAAAGCTGATCACCGAAAAATTGATGCTTTTGAACTGTGGTGCTGGAAAAGACTCTTGAGAGTCCCTTGGACTGCAAGGAGATCCAACCAGTCCATTCTAAAGGAGATCAATCCTGGGTGTTCATTGGAAGGCCTGATGCTAAAGCTGAAACTGCAATACTTTGGCCACCTCATGCGACGAGTTGACTCACTGGAAAAGACTCTGATGCTGGGAGGGATTGGGGGCGGGAGGAGACGGGGACGACAGAGAATGAGATGGCTGGATGGCATCACCGACTTGATGGACTTGAGTTTGAGTGAACTCCGGGAGTTGGTGATGGACAGGGAGGCCTGGCGTGCTGTGATTCATGGGGTCGCAAAGAGTCGGACACGACTGAGCGACCGAACTGAACTGAACTGAGACTTAAGTTTCATCTATTTATAGTAAGCAGAGAAAAATTATGTCAATTAAAATATTCAGATTTCACTAGTATGTATTAGTGTTAATTTTGTATGTTTCATACACATTTTATGCATTAATTATACATGTGTATGTACCGCATGTATAATTTATTTCTGCAGACATAATCCTATATATAAATACACACATATATGCACAAAATAGATACAGATAAATATGTATGTTGTCAAATGTGTTGATTTTGTCATGTAAATCTTTAGAGGCACAATTAATTTTTCTTTATCCTAAAAAATTAATGCATGTTAAACACATCTTTTATCATACTGGGTAAACCTGTTTCTTCTTATAATTCTTTTAGGTTTTTGTATATATTTTGAAGCTTTTATTAAGTGAACATGAGTTTACAATTCTTATATCTTCTTACATTTTACTCCATTTTTTCATTACCTAATAAAGCTCCTTAACTCTAGCACTGTATGTCTTAAGTTTGGGTTTGTCTAATATTGACATTGCTACTGTAATATTTACCTGACCCATCTTTCCAATCTCTTTGTTTTCAACTGTTTGTAGTTTTGCTTTTCTCAAGGTTTGTATAAAGTTTTGAAAACATTCACTCATGTAACGTTTATTTACAGTAGAGTTTGATTATATTCATGGTGAATACTAACAAGCTTATTTTGTATTTCTGATTATTATTCTTTGTATTCCCTTGATTTCTAAAGAATTTACACTGTTCCTTCTGCATTCACTTTTCTGATGTTTCTTTTAAAGAACATCTTTTCATAGTTCTTTTAATAAAGCTATAAAGTGGCAAATTCCTTAGTCCTGAAGGACCAGCACTGACCTAATTTTGCCTCAAATAAAAATTTCAACCTGGGTGGGTCTAAATCTTAGGGCAATGGTTGCTTCCTCCGCCTCTTGGAAGACGTTGCCCCCCACCCAGTCTTCTGTGACCTGTGGAAAGTGGCTCCATCAGTCTCCTCCCGTCCCCTCAAGCTCCATCTGCCTTTTCCACTCCAGCAGCGTCTGAGGTTGTCCGTCTCCCTCTTCCTCTGTAGAGTCACCTTCACGGGTGCCAGGCACCTGCTTTATTCGTCCTTGTGCTTATGTGGGGCACAGCCTCCCTCTGAAGAGCCACGCCCATCTTCCATTTCATAAGATGCTCAGCCGTTCCCTCTGCAAAGCCTACTTCCCCTTCATCTTCTCCTGAACGTCTCGTTAGAAGAACACTGGACTCTGCAAACTTGTCCTTCGTGCGTCTCAACTCTGCTTTCTGTCACCCTTCAGGCTCCACTCTGTGCAGACGCCGAGTCAGAGCAAAGCGGGACTCCCGCCCGCCTGCACCGTCTGACTCCCGAGGCCACGTCTGGCCTGCAGGTTCTTCCCCATCCATGTCTATATTCCACTCCTAATACTTTGAATTTCTAATTTTCTAATATTTCAAGTTGCGACTTTTTCATAAGACACCTTGTTGGTTTTCACTCTTAAATAGAAGTTTTGCCTTCACTAGCCTCTTTGAACATGCTGAATACGTTTATTTTAAATGCTTGACAGATGGCTCTGAAAACCACTTGCAGCTGAGGTCTTTTAATGTGCTGATGATGGATTGGTTTTGTTGACTCTTTCTCAATATTAGTTTTTCTTTATGTATGTTGGAGTTGAGGATGAAACCACACTTGGAGGGAAGAGTGTTGATTTGTTTTATTTCTCTTTCGTCTTCCTTCTTGCTCCCCACCCCCCACCCTCAGAGCCCCTGACCCAGGTCCAGGTCTCCCAGGGAAGAGCATGGCCCTGCCTGGGAGGTCCTGCCTGGGAGTGGGGGCGAGACGCAATGACCGAGATGGCCGTGGCCGGCTCCACACCCGGCCCAGGTGGTGCCGGCGTCAGGTGCTGAGTTCCCCATGGGCAGGGGATACTAGCCCTCACCCGCATTCCTTGGGGTGCTGCCAGGGCTAAAGTCTCATTTGCCCAGAACAGCGGGCCGACTGGGCAATCTCATTCCGGGAGGGCTGCTGAGAGCAGGTGGCCCGATGCAGGGCCATCAAAGCGTCTCTGTGAACGACTAGATGGTAGATATTCTCTGCTTCGTGGTCGGTGAGGCTCTCTGTAGCCACTCCTTAGGTCCCACGAGTGTGCACGCCCACACTCCAGGGAATCTCAGTGACAGAGCAGGCAGAGACCGACTCCAGCTGAGAGACATGGTCCGCCGAGGCCTGGCCTCACGCGTCTGACTCTGAATGCCAACCTGAGCTCGAGCGGGAAGTCACGGACGGCTTTGCACGCAGACTGCACATGTGAGGCAAGAGCTCAACGGCATTTCCTAGCGGCGTCTGGAATGTCTCAAAACAGACTTCTGTTTGGTTAATTTTATACAAAGTCAAGTGGAAATAAGAGAGCAAACACCCCAGTGCAAGGCTTTTATTTGTTTTACTTATGTCTATTAAATGCTTTGTATTTCAACGGGCCCGTTGAAGTTACTTTTGGAAGGATTTCGAGGGAAATCTGTAATGCAGTGGGTTCATCAGAATCCCAGTGAGGGTGGTAGGAACTAACGTTTGTAATTAGATTTTTCTATTGAGATCATTGTGAATAGGCACACAATTATAAGGCACAATACCATGGGGAAATCCCATGTAACTTTACCCATTTCCCCAAAACTGTAATCTCATATCACGTCCAGGGCGTTAATACTGATACAATTCACCAACTTCACTCAGAACCTTCCCCCACATTCACTTGAGGTGAGTGGGTGGAGGTGTTTGTTTAGCTCTGTGTCAACACTTTGCTTTTCACTGAGAAGATTGTTGAGTGATGGGCAGTGACCCAGAAGGTCGCGGCCCTGGAGGAAGCCTGTCTGTAGCAGGAGGGTTCCCGGCCGACACGGCACTGCCTTTATCTGCGTGCTTTGCACCAGGACACAATTATAAAAAACAAACTCACTTAACCTGGGCTAATGACAGCAGGAGAATCGCTCCCATTCTGTATTAATGGAAGTCAAACGGTGCCGAGCTCCACGGTAATTATGCCGAGGTTAAAAGCTTTCCAAGCAAGCCTTTCAATAACTGACTTTTTGAAAGACCTCTGGGACCTAAACAAACTCCCGATATTTATTCAGGCTGAAATTCTGACTCTCATTTAGATGGCTAAATTAATAAGCATGGAGGCCACTCCTCTTCTCCAACGACACACTGCCTTTCATGAACCCCGCAGAGATGCGTTAACATTCTGTAACACCATCCGTTATTTGGAATTATTAATTCATCAGTTACTCAGTTGAAAAATCCGATGAGTCAATACAGCGAGAGGCAGGGAACGTGTAAGACCCCAGTGAAAAATTAGCGGATTGCTTAGGAAACAGTATTTAGGGAACACAAAGTGAGAAAAATCTTTCATAAATAATAGTGAGCCTCCCGGGGGCCCTGCGTGAGCTCCCTTGTGAGCGGCGTCCTCTTGCTTCAGAATTTAACCTTCACACAGGCCACAGGCTGAGGCCCCGGGAGGGGTCTGCAGGAGGCTCCCTGGGACGGACTGCCGGGGTAGGGGGGGAATGGCCGTGGGCGGGGTGGGGACGGGTGATGGTCAAACACGACCGATGATGACCAGCGTGGCGCAGGGGCACCAGAGAAGAGACCTCAGCACCCCTCCCCTGCGGCTGGCCAGGCTGAGGGGCCTTGACCGGGAGAAACGGGAGCGATGCCACCCCCACCCACATGCAAAGACACACAGACACCGAACCTTCCCAGCCGCCTCCCCCAGGAACCACCTTGAGGATCTCGCTGCTTTAGACAGGACACCCCAACCCTCCCAGCCGCCTCCCCCAGGAACTGCCATGGGGATCTCACCAATTTAGACAGGACACCCCAACCCTCCCAGCCGCCTCCCCCAGGAACCGCCGTGGGGGTCTCTCCAGTTTAGAGGGGACACCACAACCCTCCCAGCCGCCTCCCCCAGGAACCGCCGTGGGGGTCTTGCTGGTGTGGACAGCTCTTGCGGATGACCACTCACACGGTGGCAGACGGCCAGTGACAGATTGTGGTCACGCGTGGTGGCAGCATCCTCCCATCCTCTTAACCCCGTGATGAGTCGAGAGTCGCCAGAGAGACACTTAATTAGCGCTTGTTAAATGGTGCTGCGCCGCGTCCAGCCTGCAAACGGCTCTTGGGGCTCTGTGCACACGGTCCTGAGACGAGCCTCAGCAGGGCTGCTCATGGCCTCTCTGCAGACCCTGCGCCCTCCCTGGCGCCCTCAGCCCTCCCCGGCGCCCCGCCTCCTGACCTGCAGGGAGGTCTTGCTAATGGCCTGAGAGCTGGCAGGGGCCTGGCAGGCAGAGAGCCCGGGTGGCCATCATCTCTGCTCCCTGACCCCCCCTCACGACCCTGGCGGAGCAGGAGGCGTGCTGGGCAGAGCGGACAGGGCCCAGTGTAACGAACTCCGCGGATGCTCAGCCCTGCTCGTCCCCGGCGGCGGCCTCATGGGCGGCTCTGCTCCCTGTTCCGCAGACGCCGAGGGACCACGGGCCAGGGGGCGCTGAACCTCTGACAGACGAGCTGACGGCCGGGGCCCAAAGAGCTTTCTTCCGCCACGTCTCTCGGGCACTCACACAGCACCGCTGACGGCACTCGTGGGCACCTCCTCCGTCTGAGTCTGTGAGGCCGGCCGGGCGTCCTACTGCTGAGCTGAGTTCTGACACCACCTCCCTGAGAGCGCCTCCCCGCACGTGCCGGGTCCAGCCCCAGAGGCCCCCCTGCCCCTGGCCTGGCCTCAGACTTGCCGCAGCCTCTGGTCATGCAGCGCCCTGGAGAGGGGCAGCAGGACTCAGGGGAGCAGCTGTGGGATCTGCCCGCATCTACAGCACCCCACCCGGAGGCGACGGCCTGGGGCTCCAGGAGTCAGGACCCCCACCTGGAGGCGATGGCCTGGGGCTCCAGGAGTCAGCCCACACACACCCGGAGGAGATGGCCTGGGGGTCCAGAAATCAGGACCCCCACCTGAAGGACATGGCCTGGGGGCATCCAGGAGTCACCCTTCCACCTGGAGGAGGTGGTCTGGGGGATCCGGGAGTCGGTCCCTACCGTGCCCAAGCCTGTAACAGGCCAGGTACAGCGGTGCTTGGGGACCCTGCAAGGCCAACACCTCCAGTTTGCAGGACTGTCCTGACCAGGCCGGTCGATGACCTTGTACAGAGGACCCGTGGACACTGCAGGCTGGGTGGACTGCGAGCCTCCTGCCCCCACCCCGAGTCGTGATGGACGTCTGCCTCCATCCATCCGGGAGCTGGCTCCATGGTCCTGGCACCGCCCCCCCCAGAGAAGGGCCGGGACATCAATGTGGAGGGCCTGTCGGTGAGACGGAGGAGGACGGGCCCCGCGGGGAGGAGCCGGCGCCCTGAGGGGAGGAACCCGCACCCCCGGGGGAGGAGCCGGCGCCCTGAGGGGAGGAACCCGCACCCCCAGGGGAGGAGCCGGCGCCCTGAGGGGAGGAACCCGCACCCCCGGGGGAGGAGCCGGCGCCTGGGCGGCCGCTGACCAACATCAGAACCGCCCCCGAGCTTCCAGCTTAGAAAACACAGGCCTGGCTGAAGCCCGTGCGATTGTTTCCATTTAGTTTGCTTTTTGTTGTTCTGTTTCTGGCAAGTGGGGAAATAGTAGCTTCTAGAAATTCATGTGCGTGAAGATTGACTAACTGGGGTCCAGTCCAGGGAGGTGACCACGTACTGGCCACTGTGTTGGGGAGAGCCGTGGAAAGAGGCAGGTGGGTCGGGATGACAAGCTCCTGCCCAACCCAGGACTCTGAGGGGCGGATTCCCTGGACAGGTGTGGAAGGATGGAGTCCTCTGGGCTCCGCTGGACTCTGGGCCCGCAGGTGCAGGTGTAGAGAAGACACATTTACGCGCTCAGGAGTCCTTCTCCCTGAGGGGAGCCGGCTGTCCTGCGGGCGGCGTGGCAGCCGAAGCCAGAGCACAGCAGAGGGGCCCCGGCCGTGGGCGGAAGGGTGTAACAGGGGACCGCGGCCCCTTCCCCGCAGCCCCTTCCCCGCCGCCCCTTGGAGTTGGGTGCAGGCGGGAGAGCGCTAGCCACTAGCCTAGCCCTGATCGCAAGGCCACACCGGGCTGAGGGCTCCGCCTGACCCGCCTGGTGGGTGCAGAAACCCGGAGAGGCCAGGAGGGGCCCTGGAGGAGGCGGCAGGGCGGGGGAGGCCACAGCTGGCCCTCCTGGGCCTTCATGTGGTGCTGGGGCGGAGTCGTCTCCTGACAAAGTCTCCAGCTGGGGCAGGCCCACAGCTGGGCCCCAAAACTTCCAGCACAACTGGCCTCCTTGCTGCCCAGGGCAGCCACTGTATCTGCTTGGCCCTCCTGCCTGGGGCCCCCACCCCCCAGCCTTGCCAAGGCCTGGACTGCAGCTGAGCGGGGACGGCAGCCCCGGGCCCCAGGACACAGTCCTCCCCAGAGGAGAAAATGGTGGGTCCTGCTGGAAACAGTGGCCAAAACTTCTTCCTCGCTCAACCTCTCCTAGAAGCAGGGGTGGGAGAGAGACCCCCACCCCCAGTTCCTAGGAACACTGGGGACGCTCCATCAGGCCGGCTGCCAGTTTAAGATGCAAACACGCATCTGTCTTTCCAAGAAACTGGGTCATTGAGAATCCCAGGTGCAGGAATTAGACAAAAATGTCCTGGAAGAATTGTCTTTGCTTCTGTATTTCAGTGACTTACTTTCCTCAATTCAGAATACGGTTATACAGGCTCCTTCTGCTTCTAATTGTTCTGCGTTTAACAGGTTTGAAATATCTTAACCATGTAGACTCATGTACATCCTCAGAAAACACGAAAAGAAACACCAGATCCCACAGCAGCTCCGTGGGGCTCCCAGTCCCTCCTGCCATTAAAGGCACCTCCGTCCTGTGTCCCGACCCCCATCCCACCCCCTCGTCCCCACGCCCCGCCCCCAGGATCCCCTCCCTGTATCCCGTCACCTGAGACCCATCATCCAGGTGCAAACTCAGCATTTTCTCTTCTCGCCCCACGCCCACTCCCCCTGGAGCTCAGCTCCTCCCGGCTCTACCTACCACGTGCAGACCCATGTCCAGCCGCTGCCTCCAGTCCAGCCCCAGGACCCCTGACCCCTCTGTCTCCCGCTTTCCCCTGAGCACCCCCTCCCTGAGCCCTGCATCCCCCACGGCTCCTCTGGGGCTTCTGAGGGACGTGAGGTCCTCCTAGGCTCAGCTCGCCCTTGCCCCCGAGTCTCCCCACCCAGCCCAGCTCTGCTCCGGTCGTCTCATCAGGGCAGCACTGGCCGTCCTTCGAGGAGAGCCCCTCCTCTGCTCCTGCTTCTCTTTTCTCTCCCGAGCCGGTGTCACTACCGGACATCCAGTCACACGGTCGGTGCTTCCCCGTTTGGAGCCCAGCTCCATCCAGCAGGGCCTCAGCTGCCGTATTTCTGCCCCAGCCCCGGGGCCGGGAGGCGTGCAGGGACAGAGTGTACACTCAGGAAATGGCAGGACTGTGTCCTCAAGGATGCAACTGTGGAAGCCACCCTCCAGAGCAGGCGTGAGCCTTCTCTGCCCTGAGGACCCTCCCCAACCATCCCCATGGCCTCATTTACAGGGGCCCTTGGGACCTGCCCCCATCCCACAGCGAGCAGTGCCTGGGCCTCAGGGATGGAACAGGAAGGGCGCTGGCCGCTGTCCCCCGGCCAGGCCAGAGCCCGCCTCTGACAGCTCCCTCCCACCCATGGCATCCCAGGAGCCCGGCCGGTGATGTGATGATGAGCAGGCGGGGGACAGGATGGGGGACACGGGGGTGGCCCCGAGGCCTGGGGGCTGCAGCACCCCTGCCCAGTCTGCACACGGGGCAGGAGTCCAGGCACTGGGCAGAGAACCGTGTTCAAGGCTTGACTGTGTCACAGGAGGGCCCGGGGCAGACTTCAAGGTCAGCACTGCTTGCAGAGACGGTAAGAACGGACTCGAAACGGCAAAGTAATTACAGCAAATGCAAAACACACGTGTAAGAAGAAAACCTGCCTTAACAGGAGCCCTTGAGACATGTGTGAAAACGTCAGCTTGATTGCCCTGTGCGCGGTGGGGGTTGAAGTCGACCCTGGACAAGGGAGGAATTGAGAGAGGCCCGTCCAGAGCCTGGTGTTCACGAGACAATGGCTGCACAAGACAGAAAGGAGCAGCTTCCTTTGGGCAGTGCTAATAAAATCTAATCACCCAATAAAACAGTAACAACAAAGCACGATATACAGGAAACGCCTCAGAAGCCCAGCACTGCAGTAAAGTGACCCTTGAATCAATACACAGGGTTCCAGTGCAGAAAGCCAGGACCTGACTGAGAAATTCACCCCTGTCTTCTCAATCGTTGTAGAATCCCAAGAGGAGGCCACGGCAGCCACAGAGGGAACACACGTTCCCAGCCAGAACCTGGTGTTGATGATAAGGGCACTTGACTTTCCAAGTTACTGAAATCCCAATGAAACAATCAGGAAGGTGTCATCCCTGAAGAGTAAAACCGTCTGAGTGAAGAGCTTCAGGATCGGTTTGATCCAGCAGCTCAGTCGTTTCATAAAACACTGAACATGGTTCTTTCCCTCTGGTGGCAGCTTGGGGATGACATCACACTTCTTCACCAAAACCCAGAGAGAGAGCAAGAACTTGGTCCCCAAACCTGCCACGGTGCGGAGGTCACACAGGCGAGGCCCGACCAGTGAGGTCTCTCCCAGATGGGCTGCTGGGAAGTGGGGGGGGTGCCCGATATCGAGGCCACCGCGTGCCCACCACAGTCCGTGATGGGAGCCCAGTTCAGACCCTCTCACAAGTTCCCCTGCGCTTCGCAAAAGGTGGGCTGAGCAGCCTCTTCACTGCTCTCCATCCTCTGCCGGCAGGAGTCCCCCCACCTCTGTTCCTCCCCTTTCCTGCCGAGTGGGGTCCCAGTCCCCACACACATGGGGCAGATCCCCGGGCCTGTGTGAGGGGGATGAGTGCGGGGAGGACCCCGGCGAGGTGACGGGACCCAGGGTGCGTGCAGAGGGTCAGTGCTGGGTGGGCTACAAAGGGCAAGAAGGTGGAGGGTGGGCTGGAGGCGCTCCTGACCCCAGCATCTGTCTGCTGAGGGCGGGTTCGAAGAGGGGCCGCCAGCCTGCATCTCACCTTCAGGGCCCGCTGACACCCAGGGTCCACAGCCTGTCCCCTGTCCCCAGTCGGCGGCCAGTCCACCCTTTGCTGCCGCCCTGATCCTGCTCCGGCCGCGTCTGCCTGACAAGGAGCCAAAGGGGGTCGACAGGCTGAAGCCACAGCCCCTCCCATTTCAACTCTGCACCCGCCAGCTTCGCCCTTGTTGAGCGGCGTCAGCCGCGAGGTTACCTGCTCTTTGAAAGGACGGAAGGACGGTGCCCGCCTCTCCCTCCCATGCTTTCCTCCCTGACACAAGAATTAAAGCCGCATAATTAAAATCCACAGCACAGCCCGGGGGAGTGGACGCCCAGCTCCTCCAGGAGAAGCCGGCTCCTGATCGGAGGCCGCTCTTAATAGACACTAGCAACAGCCTGGCAGGGTGGAGCGTTTCTGCTTTGAAGCTCTGACACCTTTAAAGAGAAGAGAAAGCTCTTTGGGCATATGGGGTGGACTAAATCAAGCAAACAAGGCAGCGGCCATGCCTGCGGATGCTCAAGTATGCAGGAGGCGCTCACTCTGTGCAGCACCTTCCTAGCAGAGGGAATGCGGTAGCAAAACCTCCACAGACTCTGCTCTCGAGGATGTAAGATTCTAGAGGAAAGACAGAAAATATCTGATGCAAGCAATCCTGACTACCGGATGGCAGGAAGTCCTCCGGGAGCACAGAGCAGAGGGGACGTTTTTACATTTTGTCAAATGCGATCATGTAGCGATTGATGTGCTCACATGATTTTCCTTCTTCAGCCTGCCTTGTGGGGATTACACTGATTGGTTTGTGAATATCGAACCAGCCTTGCACCCCAGGAATCCAGCCTGCGTGGTCAGAGTGCATAGCTCTCCTTACACACCACTGCATTCAATTTGCTCGTGTTTGTGGAAGGTGTCCACCCAAGTTCAAGAGACACGGTGGTCTTTAGTATTCTTTCTTATTTTTTGTACTGTCTTTGTCTGGTTTGACATCAGATGATATGGACTCATTTTTCAATTTAAAAAATTAGACAAGTGTCAAGGCCACAGTCTAGTGTATCTGAATTTCCTCAAGGGAAGCAAGTGAAAGTTGCTCAGTCATGTCCGACTCTGTGCGACCCCATGGACTATACAGTCCATGGAATTCTCCAGGCCAGAATGCTGGAGTGAAGAGCCGTTCCCTTCTCCGGGGATCTTCCCCACCCAGGAATTGAACCGGGGTCTCCTGCATCGTAGGCAGATCTTTACCTGCTGAGCCACCAGGGAAGCCCAAGAGAAGCAGAGCCAGTTTTAATAACGTCTGAATGGGCACGACGTGATGGACTCAGAGGCTCATCTTCCCACCGGTGGGATCCACGATGGCAGAAATGAAGTCCTCCCCCTCCTCCTCCTCGTCGTCACCTTCATCCCCATCCTTGTCATCAGCAGCATCCACAACCGCCCTCCATTCTCCTGCTGAACTTGCTCTGCGCACAGCATGAACCAGTTATGTGTGTGTGAATAACCGCTTCCCTGTCTGAAAGGGGGCTGTCTTGAATGTCTAGTCAGTCACCACGATCCCAGGATTAAATGCGATTCTGCCCATGGTGTTCACACCTGTCCAGTCTGCCAGGTAAGGGGGAGCCTCTGAGGAGCCGGGGATCAAGCATCTCACACAAGCCAGTCTCTGCTCCAGGGCACGAGCGCAGGGCAGACACAGCCCAACCACCCTGAGTCACAGCTCCTTGGAAAGGCCAGACTGGGACCTGTTACTTCCCCAGTGAGGGTCGGAGCATGTTCCATTGACTGAAGCCCCAGGAGGGAGCCAGCCTCTCAGAGCCAGGACGGTTCATTAGCAGCAGGTCATTTCCTGCCATTGCACCCAACAGTGAGCCTTGGAGCTGTAGCCTCACCCTGGCTGGAAAAGTGCTTCAGCTTCAGAGGCACCCTATTATTGGGAGAACACCCTCTTCCAACAACACAAGAGAAGACTCTACACATGGACATCACCAGATGGTCAACACCGAAATCAGACTGATTATATTCTTTGCAGCCAAAGATGGAGAAGCTCTATACAGTCAGCAAAAACAAGACAAGGAGCTGACTGTGGCTCAGATCATGAACTCCTTATTGCCAAATTCAGACTTAAATTGAAGAAAGTAGGGAAAACCACTAGGCCAATCAGGTATGACCTAAATCAAATCCCTTATGATTATACAGTGGAAGTGAGAAATAGATTTAAGAGTCTAGATCTGATAGAGTGCCTGATGAACTCTGGACGGAGGTTCCTGACATTGTACAGGAGACAGGGACCAAGACCACCCCCATGGAAAAGAAATGCAAAAGAGCGAAATGGCTGTCTGAGGAGGCCTTACAAATAGCTGTGAAAAGAAGAGAAGTGAAAAGCAAAGGAGAAAAGGAAAGATATAAGCATCCGAATGCAGAGTTCCAAAGAATAGCAAGGAGAGATAAGAAAGCCTTCCTCAGCGATCAATGCAAAGAAATAGAGGAAAACAGCAGAATAGGAAAAACAAGAGATCTCTTCAAGAAAATTAGAGATATCAAGGGAACATTTCATGCAAAGATGGGCTCGATAAAGGACAGAAATGGTATGGACCTAACAGAAGCAGAAGATATTAAGAAGAGGTGGCAAGAATACAGGAGAACTGTACAAAAAAGATCTTCATGACCAAGATAATCACGATGGCGTGATCACTCACCTGAAGCCAGACATCTTGGAATGTGAAGTCAAGTGGGCCTTAGAAAGCATCACTATGAACAAAGCTAGTGGAGGTGATGGAATTCCAGTTGAGCTATTTCAAATCTTGAAAGATGATGCTGTGAAAGTGCTGCACTCAATATGCCAGCAAATTTGGAAAACTCAGCAGTGGCCACAGGACTGGAAAAGGTCAGTCTTCATTCCAATCCCAAAGAAAGGCAATGCCAAAGAATGCTCAAACTACCGCACAATTGCACTCATCTCACACACTAGTAAAGTCATGCTCAAAATTCTCCAAGCCAGGCTTCAGCAATATGTGAACCGTGAACTTCCAGATGTTCAAGCAGGTTTTAGAAAAGGCAGAGGCACCAGAGATCAAATTGCCAACATCCGCTGGATCATGGAGAAAGCAAGAGAGTTCCAGAAAAACATCTATTTCTGCTTCATTGACTATGCCAAAGCCTTTGACTATGTGGATCACAATAAACTGTGGAAAATTCTGAAAGAGATGGGAATCCCAGACCACCTGACCTTCCTCTTGAGAAACCTGTATGCAGATCAGGAAGCAAGAGTTAGAACTGGACATGGAACAACAGACTGGTTCCAAATAGGAAAAGGAGTACGTCAAGGTTGTATATTGTCACCCGGCTTATTTAACTTATATGCAGAGTACATTATGAGGAACACTGGGCTGGAAGAAGCACAGGCTGGAATCAAGATTGCTGGGAGAAATATCAATAAGGTCAGAAATGCAGATGACACCACCCTTATGGCAGAAAGTGAAGAGGAACGCAAAAGCCTCTTGATGAAAGTGAAAGAGAAGAGTGAAAAGCTTGGCTTGAAGCTCAACATTCAGAAAACTAAGATCATGGCATCTGGTCCCATCACTTAATGGGAAATAGATGGGAAAACAGTGGAAACAGTGTCAGACTTAATTTTTGGGGGCTCCAAAATCACTGCGAATGCTGATTGCAGCCATGAAATTAAAAGACGCTTACTCCTTGGAAGGAAAGTTATGACCAACCTAGATAGTATATTAAAAAGCAGAGACATTACTTTGCCAACAAAGGTCCGTCTAGTCAAGGCTATGGTTTTTCCAGTGGTCATGTATGGATGTGAGAGTTGGACTGTGAAGAAAGCTGATCAAGGAAGAATTGATGCTTCTGAACTGTGGTGTTGGAGAAGACTCTTGAGAGTCCCTTGGACTGCAAGGGGAGATCCAACCAGTCCATTCTAAAGGAGATCAATCCTGGATGTTCACTGGAGGGCCTGATGCTAAAGCTGAAACTGCAATACTTTGGCCACCTCATGCGACGATTTGAGTCACTGGAAAAGACTCTGATGCTGGGAGGGATTGGGGGCGGGAGGAGATGTGGACGACAGAGAATGAGATGGCTGGATGGCATCACCAACTCTGTGGACATGAATTTGAGTGAACTCCGGGAGTTGGTGATGGACAGGGAGGCCTGGCGTGCTGTGATTCATGGGGTCGCGGAGAGTCGGACACAACTGAGCGACTGAACTGAACTGAACTGAAAGCTTTCCTGGAAGGAAAACTAAAGTTGCATCGTCTGGCCGGGTGTGTCTTTGAGGGTTTTTCTAGCTGACCGAGGAGGACGAGGCAGGCGCTGTGCAGACGGGGTGGACCTGTTTGTGTGTTAACTTTGCTTACATTTCTTAACGTTTCATACAAAGAACCGGGGACAGTGCAGCAAACACACACCAGGACAGTGGGGCCTGGTCGCCCAGCGGAGGGGGCTCGTCCACTCTGGAGACGGTCTCTGGTGTCCGGGAGCCTGGATGTCCGCATTCAGGGCTCTGGAAACAGAAGCAGAGGTGACGACGTGATGGAGTCTGAGTCGGCGTCCTCTGGGCCAGGCCAAGGCGGCCGGGAAGCCCCAGGGCCCCTGCTGGCCCCTCCCCACCAGAGCCAGGCAGAGCTGGCTGCACCGGAGCTCTGGTTCAAGGCGGGGTTGGGGCACACACACCATCCACACCCCGACCCCCTCGGTGGGAGGGACTGTCTCCTCTCTCACTTTCAGAGGGCATCAGAAGTTGATCCTCTCCTCCCAAACACCAGCTTGGGGGAAAATCACACTTTACTCGGCTTCCCTGCCGATCAGCCCTGGCTGACCCCTTGCCCAGAGCCACGTTTCCCTGGGAGCCTGTCTGCGCCCCAGGTTTCCAGGTTCAGCTGGAATCACCAGGGTCGCCTCTGGGGCACCTGCTCCCAGAGACACCCACTTCCCAGCCCACAGAAATGGACTCGTGGGCGGGCCCGGGCTGACATCAATCCAGCGTTCGGTGAACCTGAGAACTGCTCTGGGCCTCCACTGTGGCCCCCCGCCCCCTTAACGAGTGTCCAGCCTGCCAGCCCCTCCAAGCGGGGCTCCTTGGTTCAGCTGCCAAAGGGGATAAAGGGGAGGTGATGACTGCAAAGGCACACATGGTGACCAGGTGGACCATTAGAACGTGCCCTCCCAGACGCTGATCTCCTAATCTACCCCTCTGAGCTTCCCAGACAGCCCTCTCTGCTTCTCATAATACAATTTAATTTTTGTGTACAGAGTTTTCTGAAGGGCATAAATGCGTTTTCACTTGATGCCCCAGTAATTCAGTTTTAAACGAAGCATAAAAACTCAATAAACAGCAAAGAGCTAACTGCATGTGCCAGGCTCGTGACCTTTCCCTGTTATTTCTGAATAAATAAGAAAGTGGGTAAAAGTCACATATGAAGTCGATGGCAAATTTTTCCCTTCGTCTTTTAGAAAATCAGCCGGAATTGACAATAATTTGATAGTTTATGCTTGAGAGAGCTCCCAAGTGGGGATCTGAGGCCGGAGATTGACTCTCGTGACGATCCCAGGGAGATGGGCAGCGGGCAGGCTCTCCTGACCTTGAAACCGTCCCCTGAGCCCAGACGCCCATAATCAATGCAGACTCTCTGCCCCCAGGGGCCCCCACGAGCAAAGGGGAAAATGAAGATTCACAGAGAAGCCGCACACGTGGATTTTTCAATCGGCCTCTCAAATGCCTGCTAAGTGGCGGACTCGGGCCGCATGCATACTGCATGAGCTCAGGGCAAGGACAATCACCGGGGCGGGAGCGCCGTGCCTCCTCCCTGGCCTGCTGCAAGGCTGCTGGTGGGCGATGTGGGCTGGAGCCCTCTTAACCCTGGCACCCGCCCTCTGGACCAAACGCAGGGACTGTAGCCCATCCCCCAGGATCCAGCTCGCGCTCTCCCTGAGTCCAGGGCACCCCCGAGTCCAGTGGCGGGACACTGGCCGCTTGCACTGACCATTAGGAGGTGCTCCCTGCGTGGAGCGATTAGGCCCCTCCTCGCCATGTCCCGGGGCTCCGGCCCCTATAGGAGCGCGCCTGCCTCACAGCTCTGTCTTCTGCGAGTCTGGGCCCCGGAAGTTTCCTTGCCTTCCGTCCCTCTGTGCGCCAGTGTCCGGTGTCCTGGGGCCCCTCGGGGACCCACCTCCTTTCCTCTCCGTCCTCCGTCTCACGCCTTCTTCTTCGGAACGCAAGCTCTGTGCCCCGTGAGTGTGAGTCTGTGTGTGCACACGGCTGAGTGCCTGTAGTGTGAACGTCTGGGAGCGCTCACGTGTGTGTGTGACACGTGTGTGCATGCACACGCGTGGACAGGCTGGGAGCCAGGTGACCAGGCTTCTCTGATCTGCTGCACGCTGAGCCCCATTTGCCTCGGGCAGTGTGGGGGGCCTGTCCTGCCTGCCTCCGCACCCCACCCCAGCAGGACAGAAATGGGGTGTCATCAGCTGGGCGCTTTAGAGCCTCAGCATCTCAGATGAGATCCAGGTGGCGGGCAGCACCGGCCCGTCCTCTCGGCCCCGGGAGCTCCAGGCAGATGCACTGCCCGCAAGGAGCGAGCTTGGGCCGGGGGGAGGCCCTGCTGATACTCAGCAGGTGCCCTGGGACCAGGTGTCCTGGCCGCAGGGATGCAGGACCAGGGGCCCCAGCTGTGGCTCAACCGGGGCTCCCTGATGCCTGGCCCCAGCTGTGACTTCAGGGGGGTGACAGGTACAGCCCGTCGTGTTGTGACTCCTCTATGGGAAGCCTGGCTCTGACAGCAGAGAGAGCCGCCCAGGAAGGGACACAGGGCAGCAGCTGGGCAGGGCCAGGCTGAGGACCCACCCAGGAGACGGTGCGGCCGCCCCCTGACCTGGGTCCAGAGGGCCCCGCTGCTCCGTTCCCGAGGAGTCAGGTCAGGCCAGGTCGGAGTGCCCGCGGTGAGGCTCCGACTTAATCTCCTGCAGTTCCTCCAGTGACCCTTCCTGGTCCCCTGCTCCCCGCTGGAGTCCGGCTGCTCCCCACCCAGGCAGACCCCAGGGGGACAGCTGCAGGAAGACGGCCCACCCCCGCCCCTCAGGCTTGGGGACGCAGAGTCGGACTCTGCGGACAAGCTACACCGAGCCCCCTGCCCCTTGGGTCTGCGCTCACCCGGGCATCCGCTCCAGTACGTCCTCCGTCCACCCCAGGACACCCTCAGCCCTGCCACGCTGCGGATGAGACACGGGGGTGAATGTCTCCACCCTCCCGGCTGCCACCTGGAAACGTCCCCAAACACCTCCTCACCACTCTGTAAATCCAGACTAACAGCCCGGACATGGGAATGAGGCAGGATGAAGTTGGACCATCAATCTGGCCTCAAGGAACACAAACATTGCTTGTGCTGAAAAGAGGCTGGTCTACCCGGAATGTTCTATTCGCAGAGGCCAGCTGACGCCCGCCACAGCTCCACTCAACAGAGCCAGGGTGCCTCCTGCGGGCAGGCGGGAACCTTCAAGACCTGGATGGGGGACTCTTTGTGCTGTTACAGGGAGCAAAACTCTGAGGGTCACATGATCTCCAGGGCAGTGCTGTGGACAGCAGTCAGGAGGCCGGTGGCACTCCCGACAGGGACGATGGGGCCCCGGGTGGGGCGCAGTGACAGAGTGATGTACGTGGACGGCGGGGTTGACCTGAGTTTCCTGATGGACGAGATGGGCGGACGACAGTTGAGAGAAGGTCAAGGACGGCTCCAGAGATTTTTAACAAAGGTCAAGCTGGCAGCTGGGGCTGGCAGGCCTGAGACGGTGACAGTTACGGTGCAGGGCATGAGTCACGAGCCACGAGTGGGGAGAAGCCCTGAAAAGACAAAGCAAGCCTCACGCGACGCGTCCCGTGTCCCGTGGCCCAGGCTGCAAGGGTCACTGCATCATCCCCACCCTAAGGAAGGGAGCTACAGACACGGGGCTCTTCTAAGTTCACAAGAGACTTGCTCACCGGTCATCTTCACTTCTGAGACTTAAGCAATGTTAGCGCCGGCTGGGGCTTCCCAACGGCGCAGGGGTAAAAGCTGCCTGCCAAAGCAGAAGGCAAATGAGACGCGGGTTTGATTCCTGGGTCGGGGGGCTCCCCTGCAGGAGGAAATTACAACCCACTCCAGTAGTCTTGCCCGGGAGATCCCATGGAGAGAGGAGCCTGGCGGGCTACAGTCCGTGGGTCGCACAGAGTCACACATGCCTAAGCAACTGAGCTGTTTTACAGATGAGGAAGCTGATCCCAGAGGGGTCACAGTGTCCTCACATGCTTGTGGCCGGTATTATCTAGGTGAGACCGGACCCCAAGTGTTCTCACTTCCCTCTTGATGAGTTCAAGGAAGTGGGTGAGTGAGGGAAGTCTGAGTGCTCTTCCAGCTTGATCCCAAAAGACCTTCAGCTTTGCTCATGACCTCAACAAGCATAAAGAGGCATTTGGGTGGCTTTCGGCTTTTGGCAATTGTAAATAGAGCTTCTATGACCATTTGTGCATAGGTTTAGGTGTGAAGTCTTTATTTCTCTGGGATAAATGTCCAGGAATGCAATCTTGAGGTCCTAGGGTAATTGTACGTTCAGTTCTTTAATGAAGCTGAGTTTCCAAGATGGTGGAGTAGAAAGACGTTGAAGTCACCTCCTTTTACGGGCACACACAGATACACTGTTTACAGAACAACTGTTGAGGAAAAAACTGGAACCCACCAGGACAGACCTGCACCTACAGGCATAAAGAAGGACCACAGCAAGGGCGGTAGGAGGGGTGGAGTCGGGGCAGAGTCAAGTCCCAGAGCCCTGGGTGAGCGACCCCAAGTCCAGAGAATAATCATGATTACAGGGGTTCTCCCCTCTGACCAAGGGGTCTGAGCGCCACGTTGGGCTCCTCAGCCCTGGGGTCCTGCACTGGGAAGTTGAGCCCCCAGAATGTTTGTCTCTGACGCCAGCAGAGTTTACTTTCAAGAAAATCGTGGGGTTGTAGGAAATAGAGACCCCATGCTTGAAGGATGCACACAAATCTTTCACATTCCGGGACCCAGGGCGGAAGCAGTAATTTGACGAGAGCCGGGGCCAGACTCACCTGCTGGTCCTGCAGGGCCTGCGGAGCAGCCGGGGCAAGGCCAGCGATAGCTCCCCTGGGGGACACGGACGGTGGTGGGAGCGCTGCTTGGGAGCTCCTTCAACTGTGTGGACACTGGTGCTGGAGTATGAGCAATAAAATATTTGAATCGCGATGCTGTACATAATACATTGTAAACCAACTGAACCTCAATAGAAGAGAAGCAGAGACCACCATGCTGCCTCCCAGAGTGGCTGCACCACCCTAAACTAACACCAGCCATGTGCTGGGGATTCTGGGCGTCCGCAGAGCACTTTGGAGGTCTTCAGCCATGCTGACCGATCCGGTATCTCACTGTGGCTTTAATTTGCATTTCCCTTCTGGTTAATGATGTTGAAAACCCTTTCATGTGCCTACTTGAAATCTATACATCCTTTTCCGTGAAAGGTCTCTTCATGTCTTTGCCAACGTTCTAACTTGATTGGTTTGCTTGTGTTTTAATGTTGAGCTTTAAGAGTTTGTTTATATTCTAGATGCTAGTACTTCGTTAGGTATGTGATTTACAAATATTTTCTCCCAGTCTGTAACTAATGGTGTCATCCTCTTAACAGGGTGTTTCGAGTTGTGAAATTGTAAATCTTGAAGACATCCAATCTGTCTTTTTTTTTTTTTAATTGTATTTTTGGTATCAATCGAAGAACTTGTTTGCCTAGGAAGCTAGTCCTGGGTTCCAGATACTGTATCTTCTTTTCCCTAAAAGTTTGATGGTTTCACGTTTTACTGGTGAATCCATGATGCATTTTGGGTTGCTGTGTGCTTAGTCTTTCAGTAGTGTCCAACTTTGAGATCCCTGGATCACAGCCCGCCAGGCTCCTCTGTCCATGGAGATTCTCCAGGCAAGAATACTGGAGCGGGTTACCATTCATTTGAGGTTAATTTTGTACAAAATGTGTATTTTCAGTCAAATTCTTTTTGGGTATCTAGTCATGCATTGCTTCAGCACCACTTGTTGAGAAGACAAACCTTCCTCTTGAACTGCTTTTGCACCTTTGTCGAGAATAAGCTGGGTGCGCTTTGGGGGTCTCCTCCCAGGTTCTTGTCTGTCTGTCTGTGGGGACCACAGTCTCATGACTGTGACCACAGCCCTGAGGTCGGATCACCTCACTCCTTCCATTTCCCTTCTCAAAACTGCGTTTAGCTGTTTTAGTTGTTTCTTGGTTTTTCTTATCCATTTTGAAACGACATTCCTTATATCCATTAAAAGTCTTGCTGGGATTTTGATAACACTTTCATTAAAGGTTGTTTAGATGTGCCACCCTTCCCTCCCATTCTCTGCGTTTGCTACTTATTTCTCCCCTGTGCCTCTTCCAGCCTTAGATCCTCGGCACGCTGTCGGGGGCTGCTGGTCCGTGCGTGCACCCTCCGTCCCCGCTGAGGCCGAGCCTGCCGCCTGGTGAGGACACCCTCCTTCTCTCTGCCTTTCCCGCCACAGCTGCTTCCTAACAAAGCAGGACAGAAGCACCATCCAGCGTGAGTCCAGGCTCACTGTGGTGGATTCCTCTGAGCGCGGCGGGGAGAAGTCTTTAAAGTGCCAACCCTTCACTCGCCACGTCCCCCAGGTGACAGAGACGGCGGCTCCAGTCTCCTCCCCTCCGTCTCCTTGACCATCTTGATCCCCAAGTTCTGTCTCCATCTCTTTTTCTCTTTCTCTCTGTCAGACGACCGGTCTGAAACGCATACGGAGGAGGTTTGCCTTGAAAGTCTGACTTGAGGTCAGGTTTTTCTGACCTAGGCCTAGTTTGATTTTCCTGGTAAGTTGGAGAATGATGACTGCCCTCACCAATTATGATATTTCCCTTAAACCCCACAAACGACAGACGCGGCTCTGAGAAAGCACATGGAGAGTGCACACAGGCATGCCTCTTTATCCCGGGCCATGCTTTCTGGCGCTTCACAGATATTGCTGTTTTTAATAAGTTAAAGGCTGGTGGCCACCCCACTATGAGACGACGGTTAGCATTTTTCAGCAATAAAGTATTTTTAATTAAAGAATATACAGGGTTTTCTTTTTTTAGCCTTAATGCTATTACAAAATTCCTAATAGGCTACAGTATAGTGTAAATGTAACTTTTATATACACTGGGAAGCAAAAGAATTCATGTGACTCACTTCATTTTAATATTCACTTAATTGCAACAGTCTGGAACCAAAACCATAGTGTCTCTGAGGTTGCCTGTGAACAAAATCCAGCATCATAGTTCACGTCCTATGTGGTTATTAGACACACAGTAACAAATCGGGGTTTCGACTTGAAAACTGTGGAGACATTTCATAAATTTTTGAAGTCATTCCGGAGGAAGAAGAACTAAAAACGTAAAGACCACTGATCTAAAACTATTGTCACATGGAAACACAAACGGGATTGCTTCTGCCATAAATACCAGTCCATCCTAAAGGAAATCAACCCTGAATATTCATTGGAAGGACTGATGCTGAAGCTGAAGCTCCAATACGTTGGCCACCTGATGCAGAGAACTGACTCACTGGAAAGACCCTGATGCTGAGAAAGTCTGAGGGCAGGAGGAGAAGGGACGACAGAGGATGCGACAGTTGAATGGCATCACCTGCTCAACAATCACGGATCTGCACAAACTCTGGGAGATAATGAAGGACAGTGAGCCTGGCGTCCTGCAGTCCAAGGGGTGGCAGGAGTCGGACACGACGGAGCGCCTGAACAACAACAAAAGCTGGGAACAAACGCAAGAAAGGGTGAATAAAGGGCTGTTTACTGGTATGTGAGACACAGGACACAGGGGTTAAAGCAGTCAGACCGCCACGCGGCGCTTAGCCAGAGAGGAGGCCCAAGAGGTGATTGTAAACCGTGAAGCATTAAGAGACAACAAAGATTGTTCGTAGGGATGGAGTGGAGTATAGAACTCAGAGCAAAAGAACACGAGTCACCTTCACAGGAGTGTGTTTACTCTAAAAACAGCTGTCCTCCTGAGAACCAGAAGCAAATACAACCAAAGCTTGCCGCGGCAGTGAACACCGACGGACCTGTTACATTTTGCTTGATTCTTCCTTGTGTGCTTGAAATAGGTGGCCATTTCTCCCGAAACCCTGACCGCTGCTGCAAACAGAGCCGTGAGCTCGGAGCTGCTTCTGAGGCCTTTATTCTTGCTTCCTTGGTCTTCTTCCCTTTTATCCTCTCAGGCCCAGGCTCAGGGCTCTCGTGTTTTGTTTTTTTTTTTCCTAATCTATTTTGAAATTGCTTTTCTTGAGGCACTGAATACTCTTAAGCTGAATGAATATGAGCAAACATAGATATTCACAATAAAATGCACTGTGTTTGAGGGCACGCTCTCAAGAGTTCATTAAATAATACTCACTGCTGAGAGCACTGGGTCAGGCCCAGGGTTGGCACAGACGTCGGGTGCTGCAGTCTCTCCCTGGTTCGCTTTCCAGGAGCTTCTGGGCAAGCCGAGCCTCACCTGCCAGCCTCCCCTGCAAACCTGCTCCCCACTTGGGCCCCCGAGGCTTTCAGCGCCGCCTTCCTCCCGCAACCGAGGCTCAAGGCCAGGGAGGGTGTGCGGGGCCAGCGTGGCTGCTTCACCCCTAACCTGCCCTCACACGCACACTCACTTACACATGGGCACACACTCAGGCACCTAGGGTGTTGGGGAAATACTGTTTCAAAAAATCAAAATCTTCCCCCAACCCAGAAAACCTCTGCAAATCGGTTCTAGAGAAAGGAAGCAGGTCTGCCGTTGAATAAGCACTAAACCAGGGTTGCCAGGCGTCTCAGCCGCCCAGAGACACCCACACCATCCACGTCTTGGGAAAATAGCCAGCGGCAGGCGACAGGGTCTCTGGCCCCTCGTCCCAGTCAGTCCTGATCCATCAGGGTGAGGTGGGCTCCTCACCTTCGAGAAAACTTGGTGAACTGGAGAGAGATATCTGTCGAAACAGGCCCCCACGGGGATCTGGGTGGGGCCCATGTCCCTGGAGGCTGCGCTTTGCAGAGCCAGGGCCCAGGTCCCGGAGGAGACGTCCTGAGCTGCGGCGGGGGTGAGAGGCTTGCAGGGCTGTGAGCACTCAGGGTGCGGGCGTTGCACCTCTTAGGGTGCGTCTGCCCCTCCAGCCCACGTCTGCAGGCGTGCGTCCAGGCAGGGCACAGGCCCACACGAGTGTGCATGCCTGTGCCTGGGCTTCCTGACTGCACGCACACCCACTCTGTGGCCCCTCGCACAAGTCCCCAGTGACCAAGACGCGGGCACACGGACGAGACCCGCAGCCCCATCCCCCAGGTGGCCTGTGGCCCCCATCCCGGGCCTCCTGGGCCCCCCATCTTGAGGCGCAGCCAGTGGGCTGTCCTTAGACCAGCCTGTTCTTACTGTTCTGCCTCTGCGGTCAGGTCCAGCCAGGCGATCCCGGGGACCCTCCTGACCATCTCCCTGCCACCTCCAGACACCTCGGGGAACCGAGAGAATGGCCCACACCCCTGGAGAGACCTGCGGGACGGCTCCCTTAGCGCAGCTCTGCCGTCACGCGCTCATCGAGACGCGATTCCAGAAGGCGCTGTTGAAGGAGACTGGATGTGGGTGGCCGCCCCCACCACCTGAACCAGCCCCCTGCCTCTCCGCCAGCAGTGAGGACAGCGGGTGCCCGCCAAGCTCTGGACGCAGCACTCGGCGCTTGCCCGCAGCCGCCTGCACCCCGCCTGCCCCAGGCCCCTCGCAGGAGCACGGATGCCCGGGGCTCTGCTTGTCCGGCTGAGGCAGTGACCAGGCTCCACACCCACCAAGACAGCCGGACCACGGGGCTGGATATGACTCCCCTTCGCGGGTCTAAATAAACCATCACAGTTTTAACTCAGGAAGCCTGGGTCTTGCTGCGTTTGCGCTGGGATGACCACCATGGTGGGGTGTTAACGCAGGGGGTGGCCCAGGCCCTAGACCCTCCTCCTCCCACAGCCCCACGCCCTCCCTGCGGTCTCACCGCCCTCCTGCTCCTCCTCCAGCCCCGGGCTCAGAACAGCCTCTCCTCTGAGACTCGCCTCTGCTCAGGGGCGTTCATAGCTGAGCACCAATCATGATGTCAGATTGCACTGCACCCACCTCCGGGCCCAGAAGGAGAACATTCCCAGTATTTTACACCTTCCGAAGCCCTCAGTGATCATAGCTGCTGCTGTCTCTTTACAAAAATAAAATCTATCCTAAGTGTTGCCTTAATCATCTCGCTTTTGAGGTAAGATTGTTTGACACACGTAACTCACGTCTGTGAATAGCATATAACTCAGATTTACCTTGTCTTGAAGTTCCTATTACAGGAATGATACTGAATGTACTCTATGCCTTATTTTGCTGTTGTTTCAAGAGCTTGCTTTTGAGAACCATCCGCATTCGATGGTGCAGCTGAAGTCCCCTCATTTTCAGTACCAGTGATGTGACGTTTATGGGTGTGCTCCACGTGAGACACCCGCCTCCTGCCGGCGGCAGTGAAATCCTCTCGGATTTTGGTGCCATGAATGGCACAGCTGTGTGTGTTGGCACACCCGTCTCTAGCTGTACGTGTGAACACTGCGCCGTCGAGATGCTCCAGTCTGAGAAGTGGACCTGCCGGCCAGCAGGAGACGCATGACCCAGGCGCAAGGTGAAGCCAAGCTGGCTCGGGGAGCTGGCGCCTCCCCCTCTCAACAGCCTAAGGGAGCTCTGCCTCTTACTCAGGCCCACAGTGCCCCCCTGGCATGCGTGGCCACGTGAACCGTGTGCACGCGCGTGTGTGCCTGTGTGTGCGTGCATGTGCGTGTTGGGGTCTCACGTCACTGCACTTTCCTGCTTGTGTAGGATGCTGAGTGTCGTCCCGGGCATGTCTGCCTCTTGCAGGCTTTCCCTGCCCTGAGTTGTGCCTGCTTTCTTCTCCCCTTCCTGACATGGGGAGGTTCTCAAGTTCCAACCACTGATGTACCACCGGGCCTGTGTTTTGCAGTGATTTCCGCCGCCTTTGCAGCTTGTTTCCTCCCTGACATTGTGGCATCAGCTGCTGGAGGCTGCTTTGTTTCATCAGCGTTAAAATCGTCAGCCTTTTGCTTCTTCATTGTTGCTTTCTCTGTTTTGTTTAAGAAATACTTCCCTACCCCAAGGGCATAAAATTATTCCCCTATATTGACTTCTAAAATGCGCTAGTTTATCTTTGATATTTCGGTCTTTAATTCAAACAGAATTCATTTTTGTACACGGTATGAATTGGGATCAAACTCCACTTTTGGAGGGATGAGAATAACCAGGATTATTTATTGAAATAGCTGACATTTCTGTTTCTTCCTTTTATTAAGAGACGCGCACAGATTCTGCTTCTAGACTCTATTTGGTTCTATTTAAAAGCAATTGGTCAGGACTCTTCTCCTGAGAAAGAAAAGAAAAAGAAAGAATAGAAAAATTTGCCAGGATTTTCACTGGAATTGAATCTATTTTATAATTTAGTTCCAGGGAAATCAGTATTTTTATAATATCCCACAGTCTAAGTGTATGGTTTATCTTTCCTGATTTTTATCTCATAATTTTTTTCAGAGATTTTATAATTTTCTCCAAGAATATCTTATGTGTGTCTTCTTAGATTATTGCTGGTACTATAATTTTTAATATTATTAGATGCTTTTATTATTTAAATATTTAACTTTATCAGACAATTTAGCTGAATCAATTGAGAAAAGGTGTCATTTTGCTCCTTTAATTTATTCATGTGAAGAAATACAGAAGCTGATTTTTACAGCTAAAATTCTCTTTCATCCCTGGATAAGCCCAATTTAATAACATTTTCTTTTTCGTATGCTGTTGCACTCTTCTCGTTATTAAGGTCTTTGTGTGTATGTTTATGGGTGACTTTGTCCTGTTCATACTTTTCTCATGATTTTTTTGTTTGAGATCAGAGTTTTTGTACTATTTAGATCATATAAACCTCTTAAAATGATTTAGTGAATGCCCACTGTGTATGGGATAGAAAATTTGTATTCTGTTCCACAAAAATTTGGTAGGATTTGCCTTTTAAACAGTTGGGTGTCGTGCTTTCTCAGATGGAAGAACTTTTCTTCTGTGTCCCCTAAATGGCAACATGAGAATTAATGTTTTTTTTCTTTCCTCTGCTTCAATTAGAGCTGTTGTCTTTCTTGTAATTTGTCTATTTCACCTAATTTTTAAAATTTATTGGTGCTAAATTATTCACACTATTATCTTTTTAATCTAGGCTGCTTCTGGAATTTCTGATCTTTCTTCCCTCCTAAATGTATACTGGGGTTTGGCCCTTTCGTCTTCATCCATCTTGATGAAATTTGCAGTCCTAATGAGCTTCTCTGAGAACTGCCATTTGATTCTGCTGATTTTCATTTTCAAGTTCATTAATTTCTGTGTCTTATTTCCTTCAAACTCCTTCAGTCATTATCCTATTTTTAAATTTCTCACTTTCGACATGACTTTTTGGTTTGAGTGTGCTAAGTCCCTTCAGTCGTGTCTGACTCTTTGCAACCCCATGGACTATAGCCCACCAGGCTCTTCTGTCTATGGGATTCTCCAGGCAAGAACACTGGAGAGGGTTGCAATACCCTCCTCCAGGGGATCTTCCCAACTCAGGAACTGAAGCTAAATCCACATCTCAGGCAGGTTCTTTACTGCTGAGCTACCTGGGAAGCCCCACTTTTCAGCTTAATGACATTTCAATTGTTATTAATTTATGTAATGAGATGACATTGAACTATTCTGTGGAGAGCTTGCTCTCTCTTTTGATTTGTTTAGATTTTTTTTTTTAAGTTTGTGGGCCTGTGCATCTGTTTTATTGTTTTTAAAGTTCCCATATGGTACAATGGGCTTTAGAAGGCACGTGTGGACAGTCACAAGTTTTAACACGTGTTTGGATCCAATCAGTCTAGCCGGGAGGGAATTCCATCCCCACCGTGCCCCTCCTGGGATCCCCCTGGTCGCTCACGCCCCGTCCAGCTCCGGAACAGGCAGCCACTGCCCCGTTCTCCAGCCCCGAGGGTCTGCCTCCCGGATGTCATGCAGAGAGAGGCACCGCATGGGTAGCCTGTCGAGGCTGGCTCCTTCCACCCACACGGTCCCTTGGAGATCCCACCTCCTGGTGTGTGCGTCAGTGTTCTGTTCGTTCATGCCGAGTCCTCTCCCTCGGGGCACTTCCATGGCACGGGTTCTGTCCTATTGCATTCTGCCATCCTATCGTATCCAGTGCGGATCCCGATGCTCCTGTCAAAAGATGTTTGGATTGTTTCCCGTGTTTGGCTGTGAAGAGAGTCAGCCTTAACATTAGCGCACACTCTCTATACAGACAGCGAGCTCCGTCTCTCTTGGGTGAATATCTGTAAGTACAAGTATTAACTTGATCATTTCCAACTTTTAGTGTTTTTTTTTTTTTCCATTTATGTATTGTGCTCTTGCTGCCGGGTCACGAAAGTTTCTGCAAAGCGTTCTTTCAAAAGATTGTGTAACTTACACGTTACATTTAGAACTGAGGCTCATTTGGGGTTAGCTTTCACATAAGCAGTGAGATTTAAGCCAAAGTTGACTTTTTTGGTAAACGGAGATCCAATTTTCCAACACCTTTTGTGGAAAGACTATTCTCTTCCACTGAATTGTTTTTGTGACATTGTTAGCAATCATTTGAGCCCCTCTGGTGTGTCTTTTCCTGGGTTCTGTGTTCTGGCCCACTGTTGTTGTTCAGTGGCTAAGCTGTGTCCCACTCTTTGTGACCCTATGGCCTCCAGTGTGCCAGGCTTTCCTGCCCTTCACTGTCTCCAAGAGTCTGTTCAAATTCCTGTCCCCTGAGTTGGTGATGCCAGCTAGCGTTCCATCCTCTACCAACCCCTCCTCCTGTTGCCCCCAATCACTTCCTGCATGAGAGTCTTTTCCAATGAGTGGGCTCTTCACACCAGGTGGCCCATTGATCCCTGTATTTATCTCTCCATGAATATAAGGCCCTGATTACCGTGGCTTGAAGCTGGTCTTACAATATGTTAGTACAATGCTGCCAAGTTAATTTTTTTTGTTTGGGCTAATTCAAGTTTCTTTGTCTTTCTAAGTAAATTTTAGAATCAGCTTCTCTATGTCTACAAAACAATCGTGCTGGAGTTTTAACTGGACTTAATTTAAAGTTGTAAATAGATTTGGGGAAATCTGACACTTTTCTGAAACTTTCAATCTGTTGACATGATATGTCTCTCTGTTTACCAGATCTTCTTTAATTACTATCATCAGCGTTTTGCAGTTTTCAGCACAAAGATTCTATACATGTTTTGTTAGATTTTTCTCTGAGTATCTAATTTTTAAGCTATTGTAAACGGCATTGTTTTATTAATTTTGGATATCGGTTGTTTATTACCAGAATACTGAAATATTCTTATCCTTATTGTTTCCTTCATATTATTGCTTTTGATTCCTTTGCTCACTTTTTCTAATCTCTGAAAGTAAGAACATTAACACTAGACTCATTTCCTTCTCAGTGGAAGTGATTAATTTCATAAATCTCCTAAGAGTGCCTTTTGCTGTATTCTACAAATTGTGATATGACGCATTTGTCAAATGCGCGTAGTTCAAATATTTTCAAACTTCCACTGGGGCTGTCTCCTGACCTACAGATTATTTAGAAGTGGATTATTTAGTTTCCAAACACTTAGATACATTCCTGTCAGTTTTCTGCTACTGAAAATTTAGTTCCTTTATGGTCAGAGAGCATCCTTGGTGCATTTGCCTCTATTTACGTCGTGCTATCGCAGGGACGGGGGAGCCTGGTGGGCTGCCGTCTATGGGGTCGCACAGAGTCGGACACGACTGAAGTGACTTAGCAGCAGCAGCAGCAAGCTTTGCTGTGATTCACGGGGTCGCAGAGAGTCGGACACGACTGAGCGACTGAACTGAACTGAAACTTTGTTCCCTAAGCCAGGACGCGGTGTGTCACAGTGAACACTCCATGGGCGCTGGAAGGAGTGTGTTCTGGGGGAAGGGGTCTGCTCTATACCCGTCAGCGTGGCCCAGTTCCTGATGCTGTGATTCAGGTCTCCTTCCGTCCTTCCGGGACTCTGAGTACAAGGTTCGTCAACACCCTCCCGGGAAGCGGGTGCTGAAGGTTTCAGTTAAGCTATGAGTGAGTCCATCTACCCTCTTAGTTCTGTTTATCTTGAGGCGTATTTCCGGGTGCATGCACGTTTCACGCTGCTGTCATTTCTTCTTGGCGAGTCTACCTAACCCTCACGTAAAGCCCCTCTTCACTCCCATCTTGTTTCTGCTTCCTTTGAAGTTTGCCTTGTTCGACGTTAGTGGAACCACTTTGCTCAGCTTTCTCTTGATCTGTTTCCATGTTATATGTTCTCGGTCCTTTCACTTCAGAACTGAATGTGGCATTTTGTTTGAAATGAGTTTCTTGTGGATCCTGTATGGTTGGGTCAAACTTTCCTATCCATTTCAGTAGCGTCTGTCAGGCTGTTTAAACAATTTTCCATTCAAAACAGTGTATGTGTTTGGAGATGTATAGCTACCATTTTATTATTTGTTTTCTGTTGGTTCCAACTATCTTTCTTTCTGCTGTTTCTCCTTTCCTCTCTCCTTGGAGTTATTCGAACCATTTTAATTGCATCCCTTTCTACAGGGTCTCCAGCCCTTTCTGGTTCCCGGAGGCTCCCTTGTGTACTCAGCCCTGAGGCCTGAGGCTGCACACGCCCCCCGGCTGTACCACCTTCAGAACGAAAGTGGGAGGAAGCCTCATCCCCATCTTTGTTTCTCCTTGAGGAAGAGTTAGCAGGCTTTCCCGGGCCCTGTGTCAGCACCCGAGCCTTGTCTGGGTTCCCGCCTGCACTGGGTTCAGGCCTGCAGACACGGAAGGACAGAGAGGGAGACGACTCACCACTGTCCTGACCACCCTCTGAATTCTGGTTTCTTCCCCAGTCTGCCTGCAGACTTTCAGAGTCTTCGGTGGTGCTCCAGGCATCGTGTCGGGGTTTCAGATCAGTGTTTAGAGGGATAGACCCCAGTCTGCCTGCAGACACGGACTTTCAGAGTCTTCGGTGGTGCTCCAGGCATCGTGTAGGGTTTTAGATCAGTGTTTAGAGGGATAGACCCCAATCTGCCTGCAGACACGGACTTTCAGAGTCTTCAGTGGTGCTCCAGGCATTGTGTTGGGGTTTCAGATTAGTGTTTAGAGGGATAGACCCCAATCTGCCTGCAGACACGGACTTTCAGAGTCTTCGGTGGTGCTCCAGGCACCGTGTCGGGGTTTCAGATCGGTGTTTAGAGGGATAGACCCCAGCCTGCCTGCAGACACGGACTTTCGGAGTCTTCGGTGGTGCTCCAGGCATCGTGTAGGGTTTTAGATCAGTGTTTAGAGGGATAGACCCTAGTCTGCCTGCAGACACGGACTTTCAGAGTCTTCGGTGGTGCTCCAGGCATCGTGTAGGGTTTCAGATCAGTGTTTAGAGGGATAGACCCCAATCTGCCTGCAGACACGGACTTTCGGAGTCTTCGGTGGTGCTCCAGGCATCGTGTCGGGTTTTAGATCAGTGTTTAGAGGGATAGACCCCAGTCTGCCTGCAGATACGGACTTTCAGAGTCTTCGGTGGTGCTCCAGGCATCATGTCGGGTTTCAGATCAGTGTTTAGAGGGATAGACCCCAGTCTGCCTGCAGACACGGACTTTCAGAGTCTTCGGTGGTGCTCCAGGCATCATGTCGGGTTTCAGATCAGTGTTTAGAGGGATAGACCCCCGTCTGCCTGCAGACACGGACTTTCGGAGTCTTCGGTGGTGCTCCAGGCATCGTGTCGGGTTTCAGATCAGTGTTTAGAGGGATAGACCCCAGTCTGCCTGCAGACACGGACTTTCAGAGTCTTCGGTGGTGCTCCAGGCATCGTGTCGGGTTTCAGATCAGTGTTTAGAGGGATAGACCCCAGTCTGCCTGCAGACACGGACTTTCAGAGTCTTCGGTGGTGCTCCAGGCATCGTGTCGGGGTTTCAGATCAGTGTTTAGAGGGATAGACAAGGTGTAGATGATCGCCCCACCCAGACCCAGGACCAGGAGCCCCAGATATTTTCTGTCTTTCCACAAAATTTTAAACTTCATTCCTGCTGGCCCTGTGTTACTGTTTCTGAATAAATTCCTGAGGAGTTTTCATTTTCTATCAAATTCTGTATCAGATAAATTACCCATTTGTAGAGGCCTTCATGTATAATCAATTCATGTCATTAGCTCACCTTCGTTCTAGAAGATATTTGTCTATTTTCTTGGTTTTCTAAGCAGGCAACTGTAAAACCAACAGGCATTTTTGTCGTTGCTGCTGTTGTTCAGAATTTTCCTTTCCTATTGCTTAAAGCATTCCTGAAATTTACTTCTGGGCTTCCCAAGTGTCAGTGGTAAAGAATCTGCCTGCCAAAGCAGGAGACATAGGGGACGTGGGTTGATCCCTGGGTCGGGAAGATCCCCTGGAGAAGGGAATGGCTACCCACTCCAGTGTTCTTGCCTGGAGAGTCCCATGGACAGAGGAGCCTGTGGGATACAGTCCATCGGGTGGCCAAGAGTCGACCATGACTCAACAACGGAGCGCACACAGAACCTTCTCCTAATGAGTTCATACTAAACACACTCACAATAAACGCACTCACGAAGCAGTGTGGCTACCAGAATTAATAACTGGTTCCTGACATTTACTGAAGCGATTTTAAGGTTTTTCTGTTAAAATCATATTTGCTGTTGCTTTTGGTAAGTACTTTCAGTTGCATTTAAAATTTTCTTTGAATTTGTATATTATAGAGCAATTATTAAGGATGCTTTCAGATCTAATAAAATTCTTTACAAGCCTTTTGGATAAAATTTTATTTTTCATCTAATTTCTCTATAGAATGGGTGATTTGGTGAGTAGTCTGACATTAAATGATATTTAGTTTCTACAGTAAACCCTACGTTGTTACATAATCTACTCTTTTGATGCAGCTCCATAGTCCATTTGGTAACCCATCGCTGAGAATTTTTGACATCGATATCACAATTAGTGTACTAGTTTTTAAGGCGTGGGCATTACACTTGTTTTGAAATGTGTAATCTGGCATTTCTTACTATTTTCTATGGCATGGTGGTGATTAATAACCAGTGATTAAGTAGATTTCAGCTGCAAAACCATTTGACCCTCGGGCCTTACTGAAAGCGGTATTTTTAAGCAAGTTTCCGGGGTCTCTGCTTGCTTTGTGGGCTGAGGCTGATGGCGCACATCTGTTTGCATTCCTGTATTACACAGCGGTTATTAGACTGCTGGCAGAGTTAATAAACCCACTTCAGGATTTCAGGATTCTCAAAGGCAAGTGTTTCCTTGGTGGCTCACGTTTTCTCTCTCTCCGCCCTAAACCCTGCACCCCTCCTCCCCCCCACCCCACCCCTGCCCACTATGGCCCCTCCCACGCCCAGGGACCCCAGGTCACAGCACCTGTCCATCCAGGACTGTGGTGTCCCCAGCTCCCCTTCCTCCTGTCTTCAATCTCTGGTGTGTGGAGGAGGTGGAGGTCCTCTCCAGGTGCCCAGGACCCCAGGGTCCCCAGCAAATGTCCCACTTCTGGGCTTTGGGGGTCTTTGGCGGACGTCTCCAGAGGATGGGCTGAGATACACAGACTCCCACCCCGAGCCGTTGCATGGTCAGAGGGAGCCACTGGCAGGCTGCAGAGACCCGGGCCTCAGCCCCTGGAGTTCCCACAGTATCTAGGCAGAGCTCTTGGAGCAGGACAGAGTGTCTGGGCGGAAGCCGGGTGCCCACTGGCTGCCCCGCCGTGCATTTGACGGCACTGGGTAGTCTCGGACACCTGAGCTGAGCCTGTTCTACTTGGTGGGAAGGGGTTTTGTTGAGGGTGGGATAGGATTGTGTTTTGTGGTCTATTCACTTGGTTTATTCCCCGAGAATATTGAACTATGTAGCCTGTGTGTGTTAGTCATTCAGTCATATCTGACTCTTTGTGATCCCATGGACTATAGCCCACCAGGCTCCTCTGTCCTTGGGATTCCCCAGGCAAGAATACTGGAGTGGGTTGCCATGCCCTCTTCCAGGGGATCCTCCTGACCCAGGGATCCAACCCACATCGCGTGTGTCTCCTGCATTGGCAGGTGGGTTCTTTACCACCAGCGTCATCTGGGAAGCCCTTCATTACCTAATTTTAATCCCACTGGTTTAGGATTGGACAAAAGGCCTGTGACAGCACAACTTGTATACTTACTGACGTCGGCTGTGAACTATATGATTGATTTTCAAGATAATCCCCAAACATGAAAAACCAGGCTGTTAATAAAGCTTCAGCATATATCTGCTGAATCCAGTTAATTTACGGTGTAATTCAATTTTTGCTCTGTTTTACTTTTCATCCACGATATGTACTCAGTTTTGGAAAGATGGAATTTCTCACTCACAGGCTCCTTTCTTCAGATCTCTTATCTGTAATCATTTTCTGCTGTATTTATTTATTTTGCTGCTACAGAGTTTTTGATACATTCAAGTTTGAGACTTAAAATTTATTCAGAAATTGCACTTTATAATTAAATCACATAATATGTCTGTGACTGTTTATTACTTTTGATCTCAAATTCTAAAAATTCCACACAGCACATGGACATTAATATGGATGTCTGATTTTTTTTACATTTGTATTTACCAGGAATTTCTGTTCAGCACTGATTTTTCTTGAATATATTTCATGCAAACTGCAGGTCACTAGTTTTTGGTTTGGGTTCCTGTTTTCCCCTGACTTGTTTCAGAGGAGAGTTCAGTCTGCTAACATTTAACGTAAACACAGGATAGACTTGATTTCCCCCTTTTTCATCTTTATTGATAATCCTGATTTCTTCTGTGCTTTTCTTTATTGTTGTAACTAAATAATGATATCTGTAAGTAATATAATAATTGAATAAAATGAAAATTACAATTTGTTATGCTTGTAACTGATGCTTTCAAATTGTGGTCTTGGAGAAGACTCTTGAGAGTCCCTTGGACTGCAAGGAGATCCAACCAGTCCATCCTAAAGGAAATGAGCCCTGGATGTTCATTAGAAGGACTGATGCTGAAGCTGAAACTCCAATACTTTGCCCACCTGATGCAAAGAGCCGACTTGGAAAAGACCCTGATGCTGGGAAAGATTGAAGCCAGAAGGAGAAGGGGATGACAGAGGATGAGATGGTTGGATGGCATCGCTGACTCAAAGGACATGAATTTGAGCAAGCTCTGGGAGACAGTGAAGGACAGGGCGGCCTGGCACGCTGCAGTCCATGGGGTTGCAGAGAGCTGGACACGACTGAGCATGTGGTTATTATCTTGTAATTATTTCACTTGTAATTATTATCCCCGTGGGGGCCTGCACCCAGCTCAGCGCTGCGGGCGGGAGTCCTTTCTCCCATTTCCCCTCCTCCGCCCCGCTCCACGGAGCCCTCGCGGTTCCTGGGGCTCCGCCTCTAGCGGTGCCGACGTCCCTCCCTGCTGGTCAGCCGTCCCCCCAGCTATGACTCTGCGGCCCTCGCCCCCACTATTCCCGGTTCTCTGTGAGCCTCCGAGACACTCCATTTATCCTCAGATTCCAGGAACTTTTCCAGAACACACACAAGAGTTTACCCTTTCTTCAGAGTCCCACCTGGGACTCGTGAGAATGAGCCAGCCAGCCCAGCTCCTTGTCGGCAGAGGTATTGCCTCTTGTTTAATTACTGACTCTGCTCGTCCCCTGGAACCTCTTACGTATGACTGTTCAGTCTCCTAAATCGGGGTCGGATTTTTCACCTAAGACTTTCTTCCTAGCTTTTTCACTCTTTCCTCCACGGTGTCTCCCTGGACAAGCCCCGGGGCTCCGCGGGGCCCTGCTGTCTGTCTGAGGGGCTGTTAGCGAGGAAACCTCACTTGGCGTTTCTAGGAAGGCGCTTTCCCAGTGCATTTGACCGCTGAGTGCCCTCAGTCTTTTTGTTCCAGTTCCATCTGTCTTCCCCGCTCCTCCATCCCCTCGGAGCGATGGAGGGTCTAGCTGCCCACCTGCAGAAGCTGGCAGGAAGGGGGTGCTCAGCCCTGGGAAGCCTTCTGCCCTGACGTCCCGGTGCAGCGAAGGGGCCGTCCTGGCCGAGGGGGCGAGCAGATGGGCAGGAGGCAGGGGCGGGGAGGGGGCCGAGGGCATCTCGTCAGGCGGCCCTGCGCCCCGTCCCCAGCGTCTTCCCAACCTGCAGCCCCCGGCCGAGCCCACTCTGTGCAAACTGTGGTCCCGTCACCACTGCCGCATCGCCCCCTTCCTGCCAGGACTGCCCGCCCGCGCCCTTGCCCTGATGCTCTGCCCCCACCCCAGCCCCCTTTCTGCCCCCACACCCCTGGACCCTTCTCTCCTGGCTCAGCCACTACCGCAGATCCTGTGTGGCCGGGGCACTGGGAGGGGTGCCTCCAGAGACGTGGGGGGGGTCCCCGAAACAGCAGAGAGGTTGCGTCCTGGGCTCCCCAGGGCTGAGGGCAGGACCTCTGCGGGCCAAGGGCTCACCAGCCTGGCGCTCTCAGAGCCCTCCTCATGGCGCGCCGGCCTCCCCGCAACCCCCAACCCCCCTCGACACTCTGGGCCTGAAGCAGCCCGTTCTGCTCCTTTGGACTCTGTTCGCCCATCCGGAAACTAGGCCCAGAGACAGTGTGCGCCTCTCATGTGACGGGGAGGCTGAGTCTACAAAGCGCGGGGCCCCCATGGGAGCCAAGTGAGGGGACGCCTGCTGCGGGGGCCACTGCACCGCGTCCCGCTGGGCAGAGTGTGTCTCGACTGCTGGCTCCCAGCCCCCGGCACAGACCTGGGTGTTCGGACGGGAGGGCGCGCTGATGGACCCCCACCCCAGCCCCACCAGTGCCTTCTGTGTTGACTGAAGGCATATTCGGCAGAATGAATGAGTGAGCTGGCCGTGGGGTGATGCTGGGTCTGGCCCAGGGGAGGACCCATGGAAGCCGTCCCCCCAGGCTCTCCTGAGGCAGGTGTTGGTGATCTGGGAGGGGAGGACAAGAGTCACCCTCCTTCCAGGGAGAGAAGGTTCCAGGGCTTCTGCCTGCTGCGGGGTCACAGCAAGGGACGGAGGGTGCAGCCTCCCGGGTGAGTGACATCTCTGCCCTCAGGCCCACCTGGACAGGTGACCTGGTCTCCACAGTGTCCTCACCATCCCTCCAGCAGCTGTCCTCTCCCCAGCGACCTGGAGACCCTGAGTCCCAGCCCGAGGCGGGCTCACCTGGGACCCACGATGGTGCCCTGCAGCCCCTCGCAGTGGAGGGGCCCCATCCTGGAGGAGGTTCTGGGTGAGGCCGGCAGGGGCCGGAGTCCAGAGGGAGATGAAGACGGCAGGCTGGACCCCAGTTACCGCCCATCTCCCCGCTTCCCGGGCACCGAGTGAGCCCCGGCGGCTCCCCCGGGAGGGGCATTGGGCGTGGAACTCGCTGCTTCCCAACCGCAAGTCCCCGTCTCTGCGGGCCTCACGGGGGCGCTGATGACCGCGCCCCAGGGCTGCGTGGCCACACTGTCCCCGAGGAGCCACAGGGAGCGGGGGCGTGTGGGCCAAAGCATCAGTATCTGGAGCGCCTCAGAGGCCGCACTCTCCCGCTCCCATCCGGGGACCGCCGCCTTTCGTGGGCACAGTGAGCCCATGTGGTGGTTAAGTCCAAAGCCACTTCTAGCTCTGAGAACCTTCGAATCTAAGTTTTATCTGTGAACAAATCTGTTCACAGTGGGGTCCCTTCGGCCCCTTGTTTCTTAAAACAAACTCCTCCCTCATGTCCAGATGGCTCCAGTGGACACACAGAAACCCGTCCTCAGCCTCTGCTCCTCGGACTCCCCAGGGCGAGGGGGCTGGGGACCCTCTCCAGGAGGCGGGGGTCGTGCCTGGGGGCGCCGGCCCAGCGCTCCGGCACCACTGGGACGCCGAGCCTCGACTCTCAGCGGGGCAGTGGAAGGAGGAGGCGGGAGGGGCCCGCGCCTTCCGTGCGTCCTGCGTGCGTCCTGCGTGCGTCCTGCGTGCGTCCTGCGTGCGTGCCATGCGTGCGTGCCGTCCGTGCGGCTGCGTGAGCGCACCCGGCGGGCCTGTCTGAGTGCCCGCCCCCCGCTCGCGCCCCTTACCGGCCGGCGGTGTGTCAGCGCAGGGGCCAGGCCCTCGCGGCTCAGCTGTGGACCAGTAGGCGGCTGTGACCTGTGACGGTAACCGTCGGGGCGGAGAGAGAGAAGAGCCGGCGGGTGAGACGTGCACTCAGGACCCGAGGCCTGGAGGGCTCGGGGAGACCCCAGGTCCCGCAGGTCTCCCGCTCTTTCCCAGCTGCAGCAGGACCACGGCCAGGTAGGCAGAGGCGTGGACGGAGGACGAGCGCAGGGAAGGGGCGGGAGGGGGCAAGGAGAGCGGACGGGCGGGTAGCCTGAGCGGGTCGGCCAGGCGGAGACGTGTCTGTGAGCTTCCGCGCTCACAGCGTGTACGCAATCTGGCAGCGCAGTGTGTGTGCATGTCTGTGTGTGTGTATCTGTGTGTGTGTTGTTTTTGTAGCATTTATGTGTGTTGTGTACGTGTGCATATGCTACATGTGTGTATTATGTGTGTATATGTTTGAGTGTGTATGTGTTATGTATACATGTGTGTACACATGTTAGGCATGTGTGTACATGTGCGTTCACACGTGAGCACACAGGTATGAATGAGCAGGAGGCAGATGCCCAACAAATCCTTGCTGGCTGAGGCCCCGGGCAGCACCTGACCCCCAGAAGTCCCCGTGGGTTAGGGTGTGCCCCAGGCTGGGCTTCAGGGAGGCCTGCAGAGCCCTGGGCACAGACCCCGCCTCCCACCCTGTCCCCCGAGGCCGCTGTCTAGTCCAGCCCCCGGGACGCAGGTCCGGAGGCAGTGACCGGCCTCAGGGCTGGTGAGGGTCTCCTGCGGCCTCTCACCTCACAAGTGGACTGCCCCTGGGGAGGGGCGGTCAGGGGCTTGACCAGTGGACCACAGGCACCACTCAGGACTGGGGCCATTGCTCAGCTCCCAGAACCTGGACTCACACGCCTGGACACTCACCCCTTCCCCATCACGGACCCAGAACAACTTCTCCTGTCTCTGTGATGCCCTGCAGGGAGCAGGCGAGGGGCCACTTCACCGTGTTGTGCGGTCTCCACTCTGCCTTACCTCCCTCTGGACCCTCCTGTGCCCTCTGCCCCCATGCTGACTCTGGGGACACCTCCTCCAGGAAGCCCCCCTTGACTCCCCTGCCCTTCGCTGCCTCTGATTCTGGGCCGCTATGTCTCAGAGCCCCCGACAGTGGACAGCCTTGACCTCATGTCTCAATCTCAGGGACGCATGATCCCTGAGGACGAGGCCCATGATCAGACTCATCTTGGCAGCAAGCAGTGTCTGCAAGGAGTCATGTGATTCAATACACTTTTTTGTTTAATTTGCCCAATTTTGTCAATAAAAAACTATTATCCTGCACTAGTAGTCCCGGCTGAGTTGGCTGCCTGAGATCCACTCTGGAAGGAAAAACAGACTTTACCTTCTCAGTCTCTGCCGACTACACAACTCAGATGATATAATTAACTTCCCAGCCTCAGAGAGGCTTTGATTTGAGTCCAATTTTGTTACCTTTCAGAATTTCGTCTCAGGTTTTTCTTTAATGCCTCAGCTTCCTTCAAAATAAGCACCGAGACCGTGTCTTGACAGGAGATGTATCATCCACACCCCTGTTATGCCTCGAATTACCCGAAACATTTTCTTGGCGCAGATGCGCCCACCCCCACTGCAGCCCATCCAGCCGCGCTGGCGCTTCTCAGATGGAGATGAAGATGCGTCTCAAGTGTTTGTCAGACACAAGTCATCTCCGCAAGAGGAGAGCCTACCGTGCTGGCCTGGGTGCTTCTGTCCTCTTGAAAAAATTGTCTGCAGGGACACCATGGGAAGAAGCCGTCTGACTTTGCTGCTTGCTGATGGACGCGTGTGCCTTCCCATCAGCGCAGACCCTCTCCCGCTGGAATCACCAACAGCAGACGCAGACGACAGGAGGGTGTTTGCAGAATCCGCTGTCCATTCTCTGACGCCAGAACGTGCCAATGCACGCTCACAGCGCATCTGAGCCCCGGGGGCAGCCCCACAGGGATGCAGACCCTACCCCCAAGTCTCAGTGGCACTCAGGACCTGCTCGGGGGCCACGGGGCTGTCCCTGTCATGACGCTCACTGTAGGTCATGAGCCAAGAACTAAAACCACCGTCTGAGACAACGTGAGGGGCTTGGGGGGCTCTACGGTCTACAGGTGTTTCTGTGACGCCATCCACCCCTCAGTCTGGCAACCGCATCCGCATCCCGGCCCTGCGCCTCCACCCCTCAGTCTGGCAACCATGTCCGCACCCCGGCCCTGCGCCTCCCCCCGACACCCAACCGCGTCCGCACCCCGGCCCTGCGCCTCCCCCCGACGCCCAACCGCGTCCGCACCCCGGCCCTGCGCCTCCCCCCGACGCCGTCCATCAGTGAGTCTTCTCTGTTTCGCACCTTCACGCCTCCCAACAGCAGCGATTCCTCTCCATCTCCACGCTTAGCTCTGGCAAGCCGCCTTCCTCTCTCCTCTGGGACAGAGGGAAAGTTCCATCCGTTTGACCCTTTGCAACCAGTCTGCCTTGGAGGAGGGAACCACGGTCTCCCTGCTGCTCAGACCAGAAGCTGATCGTATAGGCTCCCTTCCCCCCCAGTCCTGCCAATTTTGCCTCCCAGCTGCTCCTCAACTTTGTCTATCCCTCCCTGCTGGTGATCTTGACCCACGGTGACTCTGCCCACACTAGAGCCCTATTGTCTCCTTCCCTCGTGTCTCGCCTCCTCAATAACTTTCTAACATAGAAACGTGCATTTCATCGTCCCTGGGGGACACGCCGTGACCCCTCCAGCCACTGCCCTTGGGTGTGCGATGCCCAAACGCCCCGTCCTGGCCTTTGCACCTTTGCTGGGTGCTGCTCGCTTGCCGATGGCCTGGCTCCTCCTGTCTTCATGCCCCACGTGCCCGGCCATCTGGTCTCAGCTCCACCCGCTCCTACAGGACGACTTCCCTGACCTGGGCGTGTTGATGCGTCTTGATGCGTGCTCCTGGGGCACTGCTGGGCGGCCCCACGTTCATCACACTCATGCTTTATTTCCTCCACTGAGTCGGGAGCAAGGAAATGAGAGCTGAAGAAATGGTCAGAAGACACAAAAGTGTCAAACACCGTCTGTTTATGAGATGAAGATGGCCGGTAAAAGCCAAACAGTAAGCCGAGCATTCCATCCATGGAGAATCTGTGCAGGGGTTGATAATCACACGTGGATGAGAGCATCATCCAGAAAAAAGGCCACCTGGACGGGAAACATGGCCTCAGGGCAGAGAGGGGCCTCCTTCTGTGTGTGTCACCTGTGGGTGCAGGTGGTCCTGTGCGTGAGCACCCCTTGCAGGTCTGATGACAGGTGGCCGCTTTACACCACGCCTGCTGGGGAGGCATTGGGATGAAGTTCTAGAACATTCATACCTTTTGCCTGAGTCATTTTACCCCAGTAATAAATACTAGGATTGTAACTCTAGGGTCAGCTTAATCTTTATTCAAAGCTCTATTTAAACTATAAAAATTGAAAGAACCTAAATATCCACAAAATATAGAAAGGTGATGTGGTGCACACACTCGGCTGTTTCTCAGGGAGAGGACTCTTATCGCTTATTTGACTTTTGCTTCCAATATCTGTAACTCTCACGGGATTCTGTCCTGTGGGTCTTGGCATTATGGAGAAGGGAGAACCCCAGTTTCCCAGCCTTGCAGCCGGACAAGGCTGTGGCTCACGCCTGTGGAGAGTGGTGGGTGGGAGACAAAATTCTCAAGGTCAGGGACATGTTGAAAGGATCATATATTTCAACCAAGTCAAGTTTATCCCAGGAATGCAAGATTGGTTTAATATTTTAAAAAATTGACCCTTGTAATTCACCATCTTAACAGAATAAAAAAGAATACCAATGATTTTACTAGTATTTCATAAAACTTGCTCAATGAAATTCAGTCTGTATATGACAAAAAGTTGGAACAAACTAGAAATAGAACTTCCTTAATATTACAAATGGCAGCTACTAAAAAATCTGCTGCAGAGATTGTGAAAGTCGCTCAGTCGTGTCCGACTCTTTGTGACCCCATGGACTATACAGTCCATGGAATTCTTCAGGCCAGAATACTGGAGTGGGGAGCCGTTCCCTTCTCCAGGGGATCTTCCCAACCCAGAGATCAAAGACTGGTCTCCTGCATTGCAGGTGGATTCTTTACCAGGTGAGCCACAAGGGAAGCCCAAGAATCCTAGAGTGGGTAACCCATCCCTTCTCCAGGGAATCTTCCTGACCCAGGAATCGTACCAGGGTCTCCTGCATTGCAGGCAGATTCTTTACCAGGTGAGCCACCAGGGAAGCCCAAGAATCCTAGAGTGGGTAACCCATCCCTTCTCCAGGGAATCTTCCTGACCCAGGAATCGTACCAGGGTCTCCTGCATTGCAGGCGGATTCTTTACCAATTGAGCCACCAGGGAAGCCCACTTACTGGTCAAACATATGAAAGATTTCCCCCTAAAATCAGGCATGAGAATCAGTGTTCCACCATCACCACTTACTATTTAGATGCTGCCCTGTTATATACAGGCTAGCTAAAGGATTAGGCGCTACTGCAGAGCACAGGGAACTATTAACATATTCAATATCCTGTGATAAACCATAATGGAAAAGAATATGAAAAAGAATGTATGTTTATGTATAACCGAGTCATAAGTTTCTACAAGTCATTGCTTTATAGTAGAGATTAGCACAACATTGTAAATCAACTATACTTCAACAAAATAAAATAGCATCATCATCATCATAAACAGTGTCCTGGAGAGCCTCAACAGTGCAAGTAAAAGAAACAATACCTAGAAATGGAAAGTAAGGAGATGCAAGCGTCTTTATTTGTCGATAACATGATTGTGTACAAGAAGAAACTAAACGAATCTACAAACAAATCTTTAGAATTAAAGTAGTGAATGTAGCAAAGTGCATATAATATTTCCATATGCTGGTAATAATTAAACGCTGAATTTTTAAAAGACCGTTTATAACTGCACCAGCAAATTGAATACTTAATGACACATGTGCATGACATCTGCGCTGAAAACCACGAAATGTGGCCGAGAGGAACTAAAGAGGGCCTAAATAAACATGGGGATGAATGGCACTCATGGAGCAGAGACTCGTATTGCCAGCCCCCTTGCACTGAACCACAGATTCATTCCAAGTCCATCTCACCTTCCATTGTCACCTCTTATCAAAATGTACAAACTGATGTGAAAATTGATAGGGAAGATCAAAGAATACAGAGGGGCCAAGACCACCTCTGGGGCAGAACCCCCAAACTCCAGGACTTTCCGTAGAACAGCTGTGTTGTGGGCACCTGGCGGTGTGGCCAGCAGAGGACTCAGGGGCCAGTGGATGACACAGGTGGGCTGCCTGACGCTGACGAACCGCAAGGACACCACGGAGGAAGCGAACGGCTTTGTTTTATAGGATTTGATCCCTTTGAAGATGAAGAATCTTGTTTCTACCTCACACTGTTGATGGAAAGGACCGATTTCCTAAACATAAAAGCAAAATCTATCCATCTTTCAGAAGGAAACTTACAGGATATTGCTATGACCTTGGGTACGCAACAGTTTCTTAAACACTAAAATTCTGTGTCCTGGAAATCCTCAACAGAGAAAGAAAGCAAAAAGATACATAGAAACTGAAATTAAGGAAGTCAAAATGTCCTTATTTGTAGGTGACCTGTTCATGCAAGTTTCTTTGTAGTCGATAAATTGGACTTTATTTTTTAAAAAGAACTCTGTTCCTCTCATTAAGAACGTGAGCCGTCTCCCGCAAGCTCTGGACAGATTTTCAGTCTACTGCAGATGAAGGGAACACACTCGCACCGTGCAAAGGAGGCCTGCACGTCTGTGGGAAAAGAGTCCCTCTGAAATTACAGACAGAAGGCCCTACAAGCTCCGCCCAAAGGAAGACACCCACACAGTTGAGGAGCAAACAGCAAGGGGCTCAGAACTAATACCAATTAGAAAATGAAACTTAAAACCATGAGTCACTCGCGAGAATGGCTCGACGACAAGGACGGGATAGCAGCGTTCACGAGGCCGTGGCGGAGCCGGGATCCCGCCGCCGCTTTCCCTTTGCTGATCAAGCGTTTGTTTTCTACGTCTGTGGCTCTGTTTCCGCTTTGTAAGCAAGGCCATTTGTTTAGCCTCCACATGTAGCGTGTCTTTGACTTACTTCCCTGCTCTAATGGGGGTGAAGCTGCTGTCCGGGTCCGTGTGATAGCCTCTAGATCCACCCACGATGCTGCAAATGGCGCGGTTTGGTTCTTTTTCGTGGCTGAGTGATATTCCATTGTACATCTGTACCACAGCTTTATCCATTCCTCTGTCAATGGACACTTGCACTGCCTCCGTGTCTTGGATATTGTAAACAGTGCTGCAAAAACACACTTCTATTTAAAAGATATAGCAGACTGTAAACGGATCGAAATATTGCTGTTTTCTTTATGCAGAAGGTAACTGTCACACATGACTCGAATGTTAATTGTAACACTAGTTGATTTAGGGAAATGTCTTATTTCTATTTATCTCTATCTTCCAATTTTCTTTTTTTTCCCCAATTTTCTTTTAATGATTTCAGTTTGCAGTGAAAACTCCCCTGCCTTTCAAAAAATCCCTTTAACTTTTGAAATTAAGAAAAAAGAGTTCAGTCACTCAGTCGTGTCCGACTCTTTGCACCTCCATGGACTGCAGCACGCCAGGCCTCCCTGTCCATCACCAACTCCTGGAGTTCACTCAGACTCATGTCCATCCAGTCAGTGATGCCATCCAACCATCTCATCCTCTGTCGTCCCCTTCTCCTCCTGCCTTCAGTCTTTCCCAGCATCAGGATCTTTTCAAATGAGTCAGTTTCTTCACAGCAGATGGTCAAAGTATTGGAGTTTCAGCTTCAGCATCAATCCTTCCAATGGACTGGTTGGATCTCCTTGCAGTCCAAGGGACTCTCAAGAGTCTTCTCCAACACCACAGTTCAAAAGCATCAGTTCTTCAGCACTCAGCTTTATTCACAGTCCAACTCTCACATCCGTACATGACCACTGGAAAAACCATAGCCTTGACTAGGCGGACCTTTGTTGGCAAAGTAATGTCTCTGCTTTTTAATATGCTGTCTAGGTTGGTCATAACTTTTCTTCCAAGGAGTAAGCGTCTTTTAATTTCATGGCTGCAATCACCATCTGCAGTGATTTTGGAGCCCAAAAAAATAAAGTCTGACACTATTTCCAGTGTTTTCCCATCTATTTCCATGAAGTGATGGGACCAGATGCCATGATCTTTGTTTTCTGAATGTTGAGCTTCAAGCCAACCTTTTCACTCTCCTCTTTCACTTTCATCAAGAGGCTCTTTAGTTCCTTTTCACTTTCTGCATAGGGGTGGTGTCATCTGCATATCTGAGGTTATTGATATTTCTCCTGGCAATCTTGATTCTAGCTTGTGCTTCCTCCAGCCCAGCATTCCTCATGAGGTACTTTGCATATAAGTTAAATAAGCAGGGTGATGATATACAGCCCTGATGTACTTTTTTCCCGATTTGGAACCAGTCTGTTGTTCCATGTCTGGCTCTATCTGCTGCTTCCTGACCTGCATACTAGTAGATACAGATATGCATATGGTTATATGAGTTGATAGCTTGTAATCAAGAACTATTTTCATATTTATGTTTTGAAAAATCAAATTCAGTTAAGTGTGATTCAGGGGCACATGTGTCTCTGAAGCATGCCCTTTCACAGCAGGTCGCCTTGTTAAACAGATGCCACACGGGTGTTGCGCATGGTGTAAGGAGCCTCCACAAACACAGTGACTTCGTTAGCACACTAACCACCGACGACGTCCTATCACAAGGCTAGGGTCTCTGCTGGGGTCTCAAGAGACTTAAGGCGACGTGTCAGCAGGCTGTGGTCCACCTGGAACCTGGGATCTGCTTCCGGGTCCCATCACGGATTGCAGAGCTCAGCTCCTTGTGAATATAGAGCTTGGTCCCTTCTGTCTCGCTGGCTGTGGGCCAGGGTTTGCTCAGGGCCTGGCCGTACGCCTCCCTCCCTTCGCGGGCCTGCTGAGCATCTGCGGCTTCACCTTCTTTTTAGGGTCCACCTGATCAGGCCAACCCAGGTCACCTCCCTTTGATCAAATCAAGCCAGCTTGTCAGAAACCAATTGCTGGGGGGCCTCCCATGGTACTCTGGACACACACACACACGCGGAAGAGCTGATTCAAACGGTGTACACTGCGGGCAGGGACGGGACCGTGGGCAGGATCTATAGGACTTTGCCTGGTGTAGCCGTTATGCTAAAATCTGCTGCGTTCCTACTGTGCACTTCAGTTCAAGTCGCTCAGTCGTGTCCAACTCTTTGCGACCCCATGAATCACAGCACGCCAGGCCTCCCTGTCCATCACCAACTCCTGGAGTTCACTCAAATTCATGTCCATTGAGTCGGTGATGCCATCCAGCCATCTCATTCTCTGTCGTCCCCGTCTCCTCCCGCCCCCAATCCCTCCCAGCAGCAGAGTCTTTTCCAGTGAATCAACTCGTCGCATGAGGTGGCCAAAGTATTGGAGTTTCAGCTTTAGCATCAGTCCTTCCAACGAACACCCAGGATTGATCTCCTCTAGAATGGACTGGTTGGATCTCCTTGCAGTCCAAGGGACTCTCAAGAGTCTTTTCCAGCACCACAGTTCAAAAGCATCAATTCTTCAGCCATCAGCTTTCTTCACAGTCCAACTCTCACTTACAAAGTATCAAAGCTTCTGCAAAGCACCTACGTCAGAAACAAGGGTCCCGGGTTACAGCTGACAGTGCTCCGCTGTGCTCCTTGTACAGCAGGCTCGGAACTCAGGGGCCCTTGTCCATCTACTGGCTTAACCCTCGTCATCCTAGGCCCCCCAGGAGCTGACCTGGGGTCCACACTGGGCGCCTGAGGGCAGCTGCCGCCCATTCGATCAGAGGGAGGTCGTCCATAGGAAGGAGGCTGGACCCGGGTCTGGGCTCCCAAGAGTCCTGGTGGAGAGCAGGTGAGGGATACAGAGGTGGGGAGGGCAGGGGCTGACATCTGTGGTTTGGGCAGGTCCCCTGGGATGAGGGCCTGGGGGCAGAGGTGGCCTCTGGGCAGAGGGAAACCATGGAGCCGGCCTTCTGGGGACAGAAGAGTAGCCGGGGGGTGAGGGGCATCTGAGCAGGACACCGTGAGTCCCGTCCAGGGAAAGGTGCGGGGCCGGGTGCGCCCTCAGCATCGTGATGCTTAGACACCAGGTGCTCAGCAAGCAGGATCCCAGATGGACCCCAGGCTGGGGACACGGGCAGGCTTGGTGTCTCTGGCCCGGGCCCTAGCCTGGGGGAAGCTGGGGAAGCCCCCGTTCCTGACCCACCTTGTCCCTTCCGTCCCCAGAAGCTGAGGCCTGAGGAGGGGATGGTCCCGGGGGAACAGGTTGGGGGCTGGCTGTGGAGGGTCATCCTGACCGTGCCTGGGTGTCCAGGGACCCAAGCAGGTCAGAAGCACATCCTTGTGGACAGGAGCTCACGGTGAGACGGGGACTTGATTTAGAAATGGAAAGCAGACCTCAAGAAGCCAGAGAAAATGACCCATTCCTACTGCCATAAAAACAAAGATGAGGGCGGAGGGAGAGGAGCCAGGAGGAGAGTCCGAGCCGGAGGCAATTACCTGCCGTCTGCGTCTTATCTCCCGAGACCCCAGAGCTTCTGCCGATGGTTTTCACCCACCCCCGTCTGCTTGGAGGGGACAGGGCAGCTCTGAGAACCTCCTCCAAGGCCTGCCTGTGACAGTCCGGCCCATCCAAGTCCCTCCACTAGGCCCCTTCTGGGCTGTGCGGGCGTCCAGGTCTGCCCCCACCAGGCCAGCCCCTTCAGCCCAGCAGGTGAACCCCGTCCACATCCGCTGACTCGGGGGCAGGTGCCAGGGATCCTCCTCCCCGGGGACCCCCGCTGCAGGGACTGCTCCGTGTCCCTCCCGGCACCGATGCTCGTGTCCAGGGTCTCATCGGGGGACGGGCCTCCCACAGCCCCCGGGAGACTGGAGGGAAGCTTCTTTCTACAGGGAGATCCACACACTCTGATCAGGTCGCAAAACCAGAGTCAGTCATCCACCAGCCAGCGCGCGGGCACCCAGGACCCCAGGAAGGACCGACTTCTGGGCAGGGCGGTGGTCAGCGCTGCGAAGATCGGGGACCTCAGGGTTGAGCCGGGGGCCCCGCCTGGACGGGCCAGGCACGGCATCTGAAGGTGAGGTGGGGTCAGCCAGGCTGTGCGATGCAGACACGCGGCACCCAGACCAGGGGCAGGCAGAGCTGGCACCTCGTCGAGAGAGCTCATCGGCCAGGCCCAGGGCCGCACGCGCCCGCTGGAAGCAGGGCCCGGGCACGGGCTGTGGGGCGCTGCGTCTCCACTCGCTGGGCGTGCAGGAAGCGGCGCCAGCACTTGTGGGACGCTCAGGCTTCTCTGCTACCCTGACATGCGCACACTGGCCCGTACGCAGAGGCATAAGCTATAGAGCTGGGACTTCCCTGGTGGCTCAGATGGTAAAGTGCCTGCCAGCAAAGCAATACACCGAGATTCAAGGCCCAAGAACACACCCAAATAAGCGCTGGCCAGAGAGGCACAGTGCAAAAGACGGGCCCTTCACACACATGTGCAAGCAAAGAGGCATTTTAAAAAGAGGAAGAAAAGGAGATCGGAGGAGAGCTGGTAGCTTTGGGCTCAAGCAGGACTCGGGCGTCAGGGCGTCCCCAAGTCCTCCTGTGAGTCAGAGCATCTGAGGTGCGCCCTGGCGCTGAGCCCTGGCTGCCTGAGCCCCTGGACGTCCAGGTCTTGGTGACAGACACTGCATCTCTACCAGGACCTCGCAACTGAAGATGGGAAACCATCCCAAGGCCAGGGCTGTGACCCCCAACCCCGCCAGCAGCAGGGTAGGCAGTGGGAGACCCTGTACCCACAGGGGCCCTGGATGACCCTCCCCAGGGAGCCACAGGCCGAGCCCCCTTTGTGGATCCAGCCCTGCCGTGGGGCTGGGGGTCGAGCGGGGCTGCTGGGGTGACTCCCACAGGCAGGCACCCCATGCCCAGGTTCCTGTCCCAGCAGGAGGGGCGGAGCCTGAGGCCTGGGTGCAGGAGAACAAAGGCGCCTGGTCCGGGGGGGCATGTGATCATGTGATGTGGCCGCAGGACACAGTGTCCCCCGGGGGAGGAGGGAGGTCAGGAGTGGGGGTGGCAGAGTACTTACCCCAGCTCTCCTGAGAAGGACCACGGCGGGAAGAGGCGGGGTCCACCTCTGCTGGGCTGGCTCTGGCCTGGCCACCCCATCGTTAAAGTTCAGAACTCCAGGCCCCTGGGCAGTTCTTAGAGCAATCTGTGCACCATCAGGCGGCCAACTCAGGGACAGGGCTGCCTCCCAGTCTGCGGTCGGGGTCCTGGGACGCAGCGGGGCAGGATCACTTCCCCTCCATGGGTGGAGAAAGCCGCGTCCGGCCCAAGGGCCATCCTCCTCCAACCCAGCTCTTCCTGGCTTGTCCTTTAGTTTCGGGGGCAGGACTGACCTTCCCGAGGTGCCTGGATGGCACGGTGCCCGCGGCCCTGTCCTGCCCCACCCGAGCACTGGCCCAGCTCGCCAGGGACCGCGGCAGGCGGCAGGGACGCTCACAGCAGTAAATGCAGATGTCAGGCGGCACGCGGCTAATTACCGGCAACGTGCAGGAGCAAATTGAGAAATGATGGATTTAATAAATCCCCACATTTTTTGTTTACACCAACAGCGATTTGGGTGCGGGGTGTGGGGGGTGACGTGCTTAGCATGCAGAGTCACACCTGCCTCCCCGCCGTCTGGCGCCTCGGGGCGAGCAGACAGGGGGCAGGTGGATAATTGCAGCCTTCTCCCCGTGTGTGTGGCTGTGGGGACCGTTTTAAGGAGGAAGCCGCGTCGGATCCTGTTTAACGTTGTTCGGCTGTGCAGCGCTGAGGGAGGCCACTCGGTACACAGTAAACCACCGGCATCCAGCCCCCCTGAGACTCCCGGGGCCCAGCTCTGTCCAGGGGAGAAGCCGAGCTTCTTTAAGGACGTGGGGGGAGACCCCTCGCCGTGTTAGCGCTCTGAGCACTGAACAAAGAGGACCACGCGTCTGGGAAGACCCCCTCCAGCCCGGCCCCTCTCTGTCCGGCCATGTGATGCTGGACACAGATGTGAAAGTCTCCCACACGCACTGCTGAGCCTCCAGCTGGCACGTGGAGAGAGGATCCCAGAGGGCGCCTCCTTCCGGGGAGCCGCCTGGCTGGCCGGGAAGAAAGTGCACAGAAAACTGGCCCCTGAGCCTCCCAAGGGGGTAAGTCAGGACCCCCACCCACACCGCGGGGAGCCCCGCATGCCCCAGGGCCAGCTGTGATCAGTCCCTTCCCCCCAGGCTCCCACTCGCTGGCTCCCACCCGGGCTCCTGATGTCGGGTCCGGATATCCAGGCCGTCTGTGTGACCTCTTGGTCTCGGGGGTCGTGTGTGTGTCCCCCTCTACATCCAGCCCCCCAACTACTTCCCCTGGGGGCACACACAGCCCTGTCCATGGCCTGCTGGGTAGACACTGCTTCACCCACAGGCGGTCCTCCTGTGCTGCCCGAGGGACCCACAATCTCACCTCCAGCTGGTGAAGTCTCGCACCACTGCTCAGGGCCCTGGCCTGGGTTTGGAGCCCGGAGCCCGGCAGCCCTGGCACTTCCCCTGGCCCCGCCCTCTGCGGGGGTGTGAGAGTCAGCAGCACCGGTTAGCATTCCGGGCGCGGCCCCTGCTGACAGCAGTAGCTCAGCACAATTTACAGCTTTATTTCCTGTTACAAACTCAGCCTGGAGATGATGAACTGGGGCTGCAGAGCCCCTCCAGGGACACCGCGCTGCAGGGGGGCCTCGCACATCCTCCTGCTGAGCCTTGGCGTCCTGAGCAGTGGCCCGCAGTCCTGGGCCCTCGGGGGCCTGGCTCCCCAGCACCGTCAGCGGCCAGGCCCAGCCCAGGGCTCAGGGAGCATTTCTAGGACAACAAGGCACACGGCCTGTGCCGCCTCCATCCGGCCATCCTTCTCTGACCCCCCCGGGTAGGGAGGGGCATGCCAGATTGTGAGGCTGGAAGCAGAGACCCAGACTGCGGAGGCCTCTTCTGGGATGTAACCGTGGTGACGGTGTGGGCCACCGGTCCCCTGTCCTTCCGCTGGCCCCATGCCTTCACACAGTGGGTCAGCAGCAGCTGCTAGTCACAGATCAATACACAGAGACCTTTAACCCTGGGCTTCCGAGGTGGCAGTGGCAATAAAGAATCCACCTGCGGATGCAGGAGACGTCAGAGATACAGGCTCCATCCCCGGGTCAGAGGATCCCTGGAGGAGGAAATGGCAGCCCTCTCCTGTGGACAGAGGAGCCTGGCGTGCCGCAATCTGTCAGGTCACAGAGACTCGGCCACGGCTGAAGGGACTGAGCCCTGTGAACCCTGAAACGTGAGAGCAGCCCTTCCTATGGGTCTCCTGGGAGCCGGGCACTGGGCGCTGAGGGGAACAGGTTGGGGGGTGGGGACCTGGCCGAGGGCGCCCACCCTGGTAGGCACCAGGTACACAGGCCAGATCTGCAGTCAGAGGGGACCGTGGGGGCCTCAGGGCGCGTCAGCACGTCCGGTGGAGGAGCGGGGAGACGCGGGGGTGGAGGGAGCAGGTCTGAAGGGCCCCGGGGTCGGGGGAGAGTCAGGGAACCAGAGGGCGGAGGGCGGCCTGGAGGAGGAGGAGCCTGGGCCTGCAGGCCGTTAGGGCCTGACGCCGAGCCTGCTGGTGCAACACGGCCTGGACCCAGCACCCTGGGGGACCAAGGGCCCATCTACCCAGTCAGCCCTGCTGCCTGACAGTCGGCCCCCAGAAGGGACACGGGACGGAGAACAGCAGGAAGTAACCGGGGCAACGAGACACAGCCAGCTTCCTCCCCAGCTCTCCACACGCATCCGGCAGGGCCAGGTGGGCACTGGGCAGGGTGCTGGGGCCCCTGGACTCTCCTCCCCGGTCCAGCTCCAGATCGTCATCCCAGGGCCTGCGGGCTCCCTGGACTCCACTCCGGGCACACACCTCCTCCTGGCCCAGCTCTGGCTCATCACCCCAGGGCTCTCCAGCCCGGGAGACTGCGCCCGTGCTCACCCCCGAGGACTCTGCTCATGCACCCGCTGCTGTCCGGGTGGAGCTGACCATGCGCTGCCGGCCCCCGACCCCTCCTCTCTCAGGGAGGGTCAAGTCGTGGGGGAGGCCGTTGGGGTACAGGGTACTCAAGAGTGGGCAGCTGGGCCCTGACCCTGACCCCAGGAGGACTGGTTCCCAAGTGCTGCGCCCAGCACACTCTGGAGCATGGAGTGGGGACCAGGCCAGGGACACAGGCAGTGGGTCCGTGGCTCATGGGGGCAGCCTCCACCTCCTGCCCTCGGCGTCCGCTCTCACAGATCTGGAAACTGGTCAAAGCCTGGAGAAAGGGTCACAGGCCCCGCGAGGCCAACCCAGGCTGAGTGAGTTCCTCGGCCGAGCCCCCCGTGGGTCAGCACACCCCTACCCACCCATGCCGTCAGGAGCAGAGCCATCCATCTGAGTTTTAATTTGGAAATTAGACAGTGCTCACATTCCATTATGTGGCAGGATGAGTCGCCTAAGCCGGGGAACAGGGTGATCTACAGCTTCATTAATCAGGGGAGACAGCAGCAGAGGCCGGAAGGCCAGAAAGGTCACCGGAGGGGGTGGCTACAGGCCACTGCAGAGCCTGGTACCACCAGACCTTCTGAGCTGTGGGCTTCTGCCCCCAGAAACGCCCATCTCACTTGCTTCCAGCTGCTCGGTCCCTGGGCACCGAGGGACCGCAGCCTCCTGGATGTTCCCCGAGCCCAGGCTCCCCCCAGAAGGGTCAGGCAGGTCCCAGCAGAGGAGAGGCTACCCTGGACCATGGGCGAGGTACAGGGTCTCAGGCTCAGTGGTCATCTCCTTCCCCAACTACTGCCAGGACGGAGCTGTGGATGGAGGCCGCGTGGGGCCAGGCTGGGGACGGAGGGGAGACTCAGGCTCAGAAGGGGCAGCCCAGAGATGAATGACGTGGCCTCGAGCCCAGGAGCCCGGGGCCACTGGGAGTGACTTCCCCTCTGCCCCCAGCTTTAGGCTTCCAGGCTGCTGGCGGTGAGAGGATGAGTGTCTGCCATCCTAAGCCCCCAGTTCAGTTCAGTTCAGTTGCTCAGTCGAGTCCGACTCTGCAACCCCATGAATCACAGCACTCCAGGTCTCCCTGTCCATCACCAATTCTCGGAATCCACCCAAACCCATGTCCATTGAGTGGGTGATGCCATCCAGCCATCTCATTCTCTGTTGTCCCCTTCTCCTCCTGCCCCCAATCCCTCCCAGCATCAGAGTCTTTTCCAATGAGTCAGTTCTTCGCATGAGGTGGCCAAAGTATTGGAGTTTCAGCTTTAGCATCAGTCCTTCCAATGAACACCCAGGACTGATCTCCTTTACAGCTCACAGTAATTTACTGGCAGCCCCAGGAAGCTCACTCCTGGCCCCTGAGGTCTGCTGTCTTCACGCCGACCGTCCTACGGAAGAGCCCCAACATGGGCCAAGCCAGCCTGAGACTCAGTCGCTGAGCCCAGACAGGTGGGTTCCCCCTGAAGTCAAGCCCGTGTAGGGAGGGGGAAGCTACCTGCAGGACCACGGCCTGGTCCTCACCAGCCGCTTGGGTCACGAGCCCGCATGTAAGCAGATGCCGGGGTGAGGTGCCCCCGCCGAAGCCGCGTGGCTGAGCGTGAAGCAGACCGGAGGAGCCCTTCGGCCCACGGGGACCCTGTGTCTTCTGGGACCGCCAACACCCGCCTGCTTCAGAGGCCAAGGGCTGCTCTTCTCTTTGGCAGCAGCTCTCATTTCTCCTTTAAAATTGATCCGAGGTTCTGTGTGACTCGAGGAAGGCGCTCGGAGATGATGGAGGAGAGGGTGCACAGCACGGTGAGCGGACTCTGCCCGCACACCAGACGCCTCGGGGCTGGAGTGCGAGCGCTCTGTCCTGCGTCCTCTGTCATGATAAGACATGCATCAAAGCCGTGTATGCGTGAGGCCAAGCAGCAAAGAGCAGACAGCTCCGTGTGACTCGGCCGCCCCCACCCCCGGGCACGTGCTGCTCGCGGTTTACGGCGCACCGGGCCCACGCCTGTCTCGGGGCCCTTTGTCAATAAAGCTTTATTAGCAGCCTCATTTCTCCCCTGCTGACTGCTTTCAGCGTGACTGCTGCCAAGTCAAGGGTCTGGGATGCAGACACAGGGACCTGCGGCCTCAGGAGCCCCTGGCCGGGCCCTCCTGTTGCGGGAGGGGGTCTTGACAGGTGCTGACCAAGGAGCAGGCTCCAAGCCCCTCGGCCCCCGCTGTGGGCTCCAGAGGAGGGGATTGTGTCTGCACGCCCACCCTCCCCCCAGGTAGCCCTGCCCCCAGCTTTGGGTGATTTTGCATCCCTGTGACCTTACGTCCCAGGGCCTAACTGGTTTCTCTCCCTGGGTCCCTTCGGGGAGACTCAGCGCTCAAGGTCTCCCCTGGGAGAGGGCCACCCGCTGCCCATGAGCCTTGAGTCAGTCGGCCAATGGCCTCAGCTCCACCTACAGGGCCTCGCCCCTGCACCCTGGGCCTGCGTTCAGCCCTCGGCCTTGACAGGATGATGGCCGAGCTCCCGGGAGTGGGGGTAGTTGTAGGGGGCAAGGGGGCTGCTCATCCTGAAACTTTAACCCTAAGCAAGCTCAGCTCAGCTGCCCCAGCGTGAGCCCAGGCACAAGCCAGGAGCCAGGGTCAGGGGGTGCCCAGACGGCAGGTTGGGGGCAGTGTCCTCTGTCCCCGGCCCCACTCTGATCTCCAGTCTCAGATTCTGGGTCCCGGGACAGCAACTGTGAGCAGGGGGCCAGGCCCAGAGCAGGGCCCCCAGCGTCCAGGAAGAATCTGCCTGCAAAGGGGACATGGCCAAGGCATGGCCTCACCCCCAGGACCACCTGTGTCCACTCGCTGGGTTTCCAGGTGCCCCATCCCCTCTGGCTGGGTGGACCCCAGGGACCACCTTCTCTGGATGCCAGGAAGGGGGTGAGCTCAGTACTGGGGTCGGGGTCTCGGGATACTCAGGTGGACAGCACCCCCACTGACCCTGCTGGTGCACTGCCCCCGGGGGACCCTGTGGCCCAGGAGGACCCTGGGGAGCAGGAGCCCGAGCCCCCCAGGAAGGCAGGAGGGGCCACAGCAAGCTCACCATCCTCATCTGCCCCTCCCTCGTTTCTGCCCTTCGAAGAACCGGCGGGCAGAGCCACCAGGAGGGCACCTCCTGAGGGGCTCACTTCTCAGGAGGCATCTGCCATGGAGAGGAGCAGCTCAGGACTAAAGGCCACTTGTCGCCACAACTTACCTGGTGGGAAGCTCCAGCGAGGGGCCGGGTCACTGCTGGGGTCTTGGCAGCCTCTGGAAGCAGGAAGCCCAGGGGCTTTCTGGCAGCGGGGAGGGTCCATGCAGGTGGGGTGTTCATGACCTTGGTGAGGTCCTGAACACTCATGGGGGGCAGAGTGGAGCACCCTGCCTCTCGGACGCCATGGACAGAGCCCAAGACCCTCCTGCACTTGGAGCCTTGTGGGCCAAGGCGGAAGACGTCATCCTCAATTATCCCGTGAAACAAGGCCAGAGGCGCTCTCAACTCAACACCCCCATTAGCCGATAATTCAGTGCAGATTCTCATCTAAAGTGACTATATTTTATACAAATTATTTCGGACAAGAATTCAGTCCCTAATAACATTGATCTTCATAAAATTGTCGCCGAGCATCTTGTCTTGGGCCCCGCACTTCACTGGAGGCTGCAAATCAAAGAGGGAGACAGGCTGCCGATGACCTTGTGTCCAGAGCCTGGGGCGGCTTCCCCCAGGTTGTCGGTGGGTCCCCCGTGAGGAGCCACGTCCAGTGATGCCACCACGGTCTGTGAGGCCCGGTGGGGAGCAGGGCCCTCGGGACAACTGAGCCCCTTCCACACCAATGTCTAGCTCCCAGGACACGTCGGGGACAGACCGACAGCCTGCTCAAAAGGCCAGCGCACGTGTGAGTGTAGCTGACGGGCAACTGCGGGCATTTGACGAGAGATTTATCGCGGGACACTGCGACGCAGGTCGGCCAGTGCCCTAATACGTTATCAGGCTTGTTGAAATATCAATTTTGCACATGGCTTCACACGGCTGCCCGCAGCCCTGCTCAGGCCTATTACTTAATTCTTCTGTCATTAAGAAATCCAATCTCTGATTCCAGTGGAATGGGAGTGGGTGGGGGGAGGAGCAGGCTAATAGGGCTCCAACCCTCCACCAACTGCAGTTCTTGCAGCCCTGAGGGGAGCACAGGGTAGTCTAGGGGGTCCTAGGGCAGCTATACCACAGGAGCAGAGCCGGGCAGATTTGGGGTTCAGACAGCTGCCCTCCCTCTGGCTGTGATTGGCCTCCTGTCCAAACCCCAAGAGAGAACCAGCATGGCAGGGGGGATGTCCAGGCCCCTCCCTCCAAGGTGCCCAGCCATGATGCCCTGCAAGGGGGTCAAGAGCAGCTTTGACCGTGGTGGGGGCACCCTGCTGCCCTTTCCACTTGGCCAGGCATGTCCCCACCCCCTCTGCAGCCTCAGCTCTGAGGCCGAGGTCACCCACAGCCCTTCCCCATGTCCGGGATGCCCTTGCAGTGATGGATGACTTTGTAAAGCTCCGTCCTGCTCCTCCTCCAGGGAGGTCTGTTGACAAGTTTTCTGTATCGCAGGCCCCTTTGTAATTGAGGACATTAATTTATTTCTCCGTCCTGTTAGCTCCATGCTAAGCAGGTCCCGGCCCTCACCCTTCCAAGTTTGTGTTTGCCAACCATTAATCATCTCCGTCTCCCGGGGGCCCTTTCCAATAAGAGGATCCGTTTGGTGCACCTGGAGGCAGTTGTCCACTGTCTCAGCAACGTCTATTCACAGACAAACGGAACAAGGCAGAGTTTTTAAAGAATCATTCCCAGCCTAAATGACCATAAACAACTAATTTCCCTGCCATCCAGCACGCGGCTCCCACCGTGTCCCTGCAGGGGCGGCCGTGCCGGTGTCTAACTCCCCGCCCTTTGTTCCCAGCTGCCTCTTGGAGTGGTCTGGCCTGCCTCCAAACCCAGGTACTTGCTTTGGCTCCAACTTAAAGCTCCTGTTTGCATCGTGGGTAGTTTTTGAGTGAATGAGTGCAAGTTGAGGAGGAGACAGCTGCCTAGTAAGCCGGCTCACGGCTGGCCAGTGTCCCCACCCCACCCCTGGGAAGCCAGCCCTTCATCACCTGGCTCTCAATGAAGCCTGAGACTCCAGCTGCCCCCACTGTGCCCACGGCCTGGACAACTTGCTTCTTCACAAGTGAGACACACCCTCAGGTCTTCAGCGTCACCCAGAGGCACCAGGAGAGGGGCCCCAACGCGAAGTGCTTTGCAGGCAGTGAAGACAGCAGAGTGTGCTTGGGTCCTTGCCCTGAGGATCCAGAACGCAGGCCGGCCCAGTGCCCAGGGTGCCCAAGACCTCTGCCCGTTCACAGAATCAAAAGTTCCAGGAAAAGCCATGAAAAAGAATCTGGTCACTGAGAAGTTTTTATCAATTGTTGTTTCCAAGATCAAAAGAGTAGGAGAGATGGATTGAAACACATTTAACGTGGATCACGACAAAACATACCAAGGTATGAAAGGTCAGTATAAGAAAGGTGGGCTGTGTGGCTGGCCTCCATTCATCCCACAATTATATTGTTAGCTCATCCATCCATCCACCTGTTCATCCACCCGTACATCCATCCTTCCATCCATCCATCCATCCACCCACCCATCCATCCATCCATCCATATACCCATCCATCCATACACCCAACCATCCACCCATCCACCCACCCATCCATCCACCCACCCATCCATCCATCCACCATCCATCCATCCACCACCCATCCACCCACCACCCACCCACCCATGCATACACACACACACACACACCCAGTCCCCTCTTCCCTCCTCCCCGCTTTCTTCCCTCCTCCCTCCCTCCCTCCCTGGTGCCTCCTCACTTGCAGCCTCCACCCCCACCCCCAAGGGCTTTGTTGTTTGGAATGCTCTGGATCTCCTGATTTTCTCTAAGCCTCACATTGAGGGGCCCCCACCTAAGGTTTGGGGACCGAGAGAGGCCATTCTGTTGCCTCCACCTGGTTCCCTGACTCCTGCCCCTGCTGCGGAGCTCTCCGAGGTGCTGGAGTGAGTTTGCCAGGACGAGGGGTTAAGAAGTCTGGGAGAGGAGGTGGTGCCTGGCACCAGGTGGCAGCATGGGGGAGGGGGAGGGGAGAGGCATGCAGAGACCCATCAGAGCCCAGGTGAGTGGATGCCAGAGGGCTCCGGTGCTGGGCTTGGCAGAACGGAGGATGTGGGCCCTCGGTGAGAGTAGGGGACAGAAAGAGCTGCTGATTTCATGGGAAGGTGACTGATTCTCCTTGGACTGTAAGTTCATGAGCTCAGGGACTGTGTCTGTCCCAGTGTACTTGTCTCCAGTGTACTCTGATGCTGGCTTTACATGACAAGAGGCAACCTTTGAAATGAAGAAATGCAGTCGGGTTTGTACTGAACCTGGGGGCCCATGAGCCTCCCAACCATGTAGCCAATGAGAGCGCCCACCTGGGCTCACAGAGGAGGCTGCTCTGCCAGCAGCAACATCAGATCTCCTGCCACATCTCCAGGGTGGGACACGGCCTGTGTGCTCCCTCTCCAAACCTGAGGACAGTCCCCCACAGCTTCCTGGTGAGAGGAGGGCCCCTTTCTTGTACAACATCCTCTCCTCCACCCCAAGGGAGAGGAGGTCACATCCACCTTGCAGACACACAGGCTCTACTGGAGCTCTCCTGAACGGGAATCCTGGTTCCACCGCCTCGGACTCCAAGCTTCAGTTTCTGGACCTGAAATTCGGGAAGAGTCCTAACTGCCTCGCAAGGTAGCCGTGAGGATCAGATGGAATGACACGATGTGTGTTACATGCCTGGACTACACGTGGCTGAGCGGAGCCTCAAAATGCCTGTGCTATCTTTGGGAACTGAGCACCTAGGACATCTACATGTCACCATGGCAACCGAGACCCCAGTCTGCCTCCTCCCTGCCCCCAGAACAGTGTGTCTTCTGCCAAGCGTGCCCTGAGGGACCTGCCATGGGAACCAGCTCATCGACCAGGACGGTACCTACTTCATGGCTTGGTCACTGTGGGTCTCCACATGCCTCTGTCCCGGACAGACAGAGAACATCACAGGTGGGCCCATGCTTCTCCCACCTGCCACAGAGCCTCCCAGGTTAACCTGGCAGTCGGGCCAAGTTGAGGGATGCAGAGGCTTGGAGGGTAAGACCAGAGCAGGAACTGGGGGGCTGGTGGTTAATGGGAGAGGAGCCACCCCTTGGGTCCTGCATGGTCCTGTTTGGCCACCATGTCAATCGGACATCACGGTGACCAGACAAGAGAGGCTGCTGTCCACACAGACAAGGGGCCTGGGGCCACAGAGTTTGGACAGCCTCCCCATCCATCTGCCCCTCGAATGACATAGGGAGAGCCAAGACCAGGGCTTCCTGACCCCAGAGCCCAGGCGGTCTTCAGGAGGTCAAGGAAGTCCAGCTGCCCCAGGTGGGTGAGCCCCCAGAGTGTCCCTCAAAGGACCAGCAGTTATCCCCACCCGCTGTGACAGCCAAGCCCTCGCCACTCAGCTGCACCCTGGGTGTCATCTGGCAGAAACTCAGGTGGAGAGAGTGCAGAAACACAGGGAAACAGCCGAGTGAGCGCAATAGCAGCGGTCTGTCCATGCAAACGCAGTCACAGGCCTTCAGTTCCTCCTTCCCAGGTGGCACAGTGGCAAGGAGCCCACCTGCCAACGCAGGAGACATGGGGCACATGGGTTGGATCCTTGGGTCAGGAAGATCCCCTGGAGGAGGGCATAGCAAGCCACTCCAGTATTCTCATCTGGAGAATCCCATGGACAGAGGAGCCGGGCGGGCTACAGCCCATGGGGTCGCAAGGTGTCAGACACGACTGAGGCGGCTCAGCATGAACGCACATGGAGAGATAATACCACACTCTGGATAACGAGCACATTGCACTCTAGATAACATCTCGAGTCATGTCCTTCGGCTGTTGTGCAGATAGTTCTGCAGATACTGAAACCCCTTCAGCTGGAGAAGTTAACTGCACGCTGCCCGCCAGCACACAGACCCCAGACCTGCTGGAACCAGCAGGCTGATGCCCGAGATTCCTGAGACATCACAGGTCACCTCCCCAGCACCCGATCAGAGCACCGTCCAGGAGCTGATCACACACTGACACCCTCTCCCTCACGTGGTCTGTAAAAGCCCTTCCTGAAAGCCAAGGGGATCCTGGGTCTTCTGGACATGAGGGGCCCCTTCTCCTTCCTTGGCCTAGCAATAAACGCTACACTTAACCATCACCACCGCCTGCTGTCCGTGGATGGTCTTTGCTGTGGCAGGAACCCAGGTTTGGTTTGGTAACAAAAGTAACACACAGGCTTCTTCAGTTAACCACAGTGTATAAATACTATTCATTAACTGTAACAAATGTACTATATTAATGCACCATGTTAATAGTGGGAAACTAGGTGGCGTAAGGGGAACTCAGCTCTCTCACAATGTCTCCTATGAGTCTAAAACTGTTTTAAAAAAAATGTTGATTTTAAAAAGTCCATGCACAGATGTGGCTACTGAAATGCCACTCATGACAAAGGGATGGCTCTGTAAAGGATGAGACGTCCGTGCTGTGAAATACTACACAGCCCTGGAAAAGGACAGCTGGGGGCTCAGCTACAACCGAAAAAGGTCGGACTTTAACGTTAGCTGGAAAAGAGGAGAATTAAATTCCGTCAAGATAGGATCACAACTCTACAAAAATACTGCAAGGAAAATGGTTGGAAGAGGAGTCCCAACAAGTGCCCAGAGCCCTTTCCTGGAGGTGGGGCCGTGGGCTCTGCAGGGACCAGGAGTTGCTTTCCTGAGAAGTGGGTGCACACAGGAGCATGGTAGGCCAGCTTGGGCAGCACGCACAGCGATTGCTGGACGGGAGTTATTATTTCGGGAGCACGGCAGGCATGATCCTAGGAACTGAGCTACAGCAGCTTCTGTATTTATTGCCTTTTCCACCAAAACTGTAAATCCTCTGGCCTCATTTTGCTAAACACGCAGCCTCTCGAACTGCGGGTGTGCGGAGCAGAGTGCAACCGCCCAGGTCCCGAGAACAGGATTTGGACTGGACATGGGCCAGATGCCGCCCGGCTTTGCCGCTCTGCCTGGCGAGGGCAGCGAAGCCACCGCGGCCGACAATGAGCTGTTCATCGTATTAGGAGGCGTGGCTGCTCTGCCCAGAAGATTAAAAATTTCGGGAGTGAATCCAGATCTTGTCTGACATGACACTCTGGAAGCCAAAGCCCAGAAACTTTTGTGCTCAGCTGTAACAGGATAGCTGCAGTGGCTGCCGTAACTGCCGAGCCCTCCTCCCTGACGCGTGCCCCCAGAGTGCCGCCTCCAGTTGATGAGCTGCTGGGCAGGTAGGGGAGCCAACCGGGACACCCCCAGACAAGAGGGGCTCACCGTCCTGGCCCCTCCGTCACCCCTTCACAGAGTCGGGCCAGGGACAGTCCTCTCCCCAGCCCAGTGGGGTCATCCTCGCCCCCACCTGGCTTTGGGCAGGGGTCTCCTCATGTCTGAGTGCTGTGGCAGGAGGTGGGTTCACCCTCCGGGTCACCATCAGGGCAGCATTTAAAGGTCCACAGAGGGTCAGCCCTGTCCTGGAAGCCTCACACGGGGCCCCGAGGGCCACACAGTGGGCAGGCAGTGGCCCCCAGTGTGAGCACGTGTGGACATTGAACACTGATGTAGCTACAGGGCGTCAGAGTCCAGGCTTCCCCAACATGAAGAGAGTCCAGGGGCCAGGACAGGGCTCCCCCGTGGGGACAATCGCTGGGTTTCCAGATGAGAAGATCGCAGGCGGGTGTGTGTCCAGGTTTGGGGCCAGCACTGGACCCTCAGGCCGCAGCAGCCTGTCCATACGAGTGAGAGCAGACGAGGGTCCCCCGTTGTTTGGAAACCAAGGACAGGGGCGAGGTGGACAGGGCGGGGCCCCACCCCTGCACAGGGAAGATGGGCAGGGGACCGGGGTCAAGCCTGAAGCTTCCAGAAGGGGACACCGGGGAAAGCGGAAATTCGCGGGGGGGAAGCGAACAGAGTGGGGGCAGAATGGGATCTGACAGCCCTCTCTGTGGCCACCAGGAGCCCAGGGGGCAAGGTGCAGGCTGCGGACCCCGGCTCTGCCTAGCGAGGCGCCATTTCCTGTTCGTTCTTTTTTAAAATTTATCTGTTTATTTTAATTGGAAGATAATTACACTACTGTGGTGGGTTTTTCCATACACCGACACGAATCAGCCACCAACAATCGTCTGCCCTCATCCTGAACCCCGCCCCTCCGCACCCCATCCCGCTGGGTTGTCCCAGAGCGCCAGCTTTGGGTGCCCTACTTCAGGCATCAGACTTCCGCTGGTTGTCTGTTTGGGAGATGGTAATATCCTCGTTTCAGGGCTGCTCTCCCAACCGTGCCACCCTCACCTTCTATCTGTTCATCTGTCTGCCTGCATCCCGCAGGCGCTGGTTCCAGACCCCGCCCCCACCCTGCCGAGGCCCGCCCCTCCCCCAGACCCCGCCTCTCCCCAGGAAAGCGTCCCTAAGCAGCTGGGATTGGGAGGAGAAGGGGCAGACGCGAGACTGGTAGATGTGGCGGACAGGTTGAACAGGTGCATCTCCTCGTGTGCAGGTGCAGAGGCATCTTTGTGTGCGTGTCTGCACGTGTGCACGTGTGCATCACGCATCTTTCAGTGTTCGAGGACTATGAGTGAATATTTGTACTTCTCTTTGCTAAGACTTTCAAAATTTGCTTTGGACTGAAAAACAGAAAGTGTTATTTAGGACAAGTGACAAGACGGAGCACAGCCTCATGTTGATCAGGTGCAAATGCGTGGGTCATAAGGCCCGGGGCACAGGACATGCTCCAGACTGACAAAACCAAGACGCAGACTGCAGCCTTCCAGGGCGAGGCCCTCACACGTTTCCCGGTGAAGATGGAACAGCCTCGGCGCCAAGGATCTGGACACAACGCAGTGTCCAGGGACTTGATCCAGGGCCCCCACTGCCTCTCCAAGTTCACCAGGAAGCTTCTTCCAGGACCCCGTTTCCATCCCTCAGGGAACAGTCCTCAGACCCACTGTGGGGGCTTCTCTGGGATCCTTTCTGTATGCCTGGCAGCTCTTCCCTAGCCCGAGAGTGGATCACGCAGCCCCTGGAGTCACCCACAGCACTCTCGATGTAAAACCATGTATTAGTCTTCTTGGAACCTTCCGGGAGCAGGCAGGATTGTCTGGAATGGGGGCCACATGTCTCCCCATGTCATGCTGTGTCTTGTGAGAAAACGTGGGACCTCGGGGAAGGCTGCCTAGAGCCTCGTGATGGAGCAGGCCCCCTCCTGCTTGTGCAATCCGCCCCCCCCCCACCAGAGAGAGCCCTGGCCCCCACAGACAGCACCCCGTCCTGGAGAGAGGGCCCTGCCTGAGGCCACATGCCCACAAAGCTCCTTTCTCCTGCTCCCTCTGGCTAGGTTGTCGGCACAGAGATGCCCCAAGGCAGGGCAGGAAGCAGGCTGCCTGCGACCCTCACGGTCTGCAGGGCTCAGGCCAGGTTCTGCCTTCTCAGCAACCGATGGCCTCACCCAGCCGTGGCCCCAGCAGCTGTGGCCTTGAAGGACTCACCCTCTGGCCTGACAGGCTGGAAGCCAACCCTTTCCCATACGGCCACGAGTTAGGACCAGAGCTTTGGATGAAAGAACCCACACTCACAGCACCACCCGTGTCCTTTCCTGTCTGTGTACGTGGACGCCCCGCGCAGCAGGGATCCCCCAGTGCAACTGAGAGGCAGGGACATCCGCCTGCACACTTTAGGGATCATAACAGGTTTCTGAGTGAGGCCAGGCCCGGATGATGCTCAGGTGGTGGAGTGAACACCCAACATGCAAACTTGGGCTTAGACAGACCTCAGCTTGCACCCAGCACCTGGCAAGGCTCCTGACCCCCGAGCAGACCAAGGGTACTGCCTCCCTTGTGGGGCGTCCTGACTGTCCGCCAAGGCTGAGGCTGGAGGTGCTGCTGCACAGGCAGGAAGGGAGCTGGAGGCAGGAGGCAGGGCACTCACATCCCAGCCAAGCACTAAGCCAGACCCTGCGGGTCCCTCTGGCCCCAAGACCAGCCCCCTTCTTCTCTCTGCACCCTCCAGCCCTCGCTGCCTGAACCCCCCACTTTGGCACCTTTTGCTGGCCAGCAGCCAGAGCGCAGCTGGACACAGATGGTCGGGGCTGTGCTGGAGGGAGGGCAGACTGAGTTTGGCAAGGCCTCGTGCAGGAAGCAGTGTTGGGAGGGGTGGGGTGCAGGGGACACGAAGCCCACTAGCTTGAGGGTGGTCAGGAAGTGGGGGCCAGGCCACCAGGCGGGACACTCTCTGGCCTCAGCAGCACTGAAAGATGTGGGCGTCTGACAAACAGCCGTCTGAGAACTCAGACTCGGACGCCCCCACCTTCCTGTGGAGACCTGGTTCCCGTCCATCGTCCACATTGAAGCCGGCCCAGGCTCTCTGTAACAGCTGACTTCACAGCCAGTGCTTGGGCAGGACTATGGCTGCCTGGCTCCAGGTCAAGGACGCCTCCCTGCTTGAGGAGACAGCCCAGTGGGCGTGATCAGAGGCCCCCGGGCAGCATCCATGCGTTGCCCAGCCAGTGGCAGGGGCACTCTGCGAAGGTGCAGTGGCGCCCACGGTCTGGGTCATCCAATGGCATCCTGGAGGAGGCGGGTGAAGTTGGACTTGGAGGGACAGAAAGAGGAGGGAGGAAGGTGCGGGCTCAGCCATGTCACTCTGCCCTACAGCACAGCGCCCTTCAGAGGGTGCTAGCAAAGCGTGGAGGAAAACTTAGAAAAGAAATGCAAATCAGTTCATACACGCATACATAAATAAGGAAGCTGGGAGACGACTGGTTAGAGAAGGAAGGGGTCAGAGGTCCCCACACTTAACTGGCTCCTCCTGGATCACCTCCCCGAGGAGCTCAGCCCTGAACGGTACAGCCCCTGGGTCTCACCTGAGTCTTCAAATCGGGGAGAAGGGGCTGGTTACCCCAGTTCTCATAGGAGGCCCGTGTCTCTGCCCAGACTCAGGAGCCGGGGCGAGAGCCAGTGTCAAACATCACGACGGGCGCTTCCCCGGGGGCCCCCGGCTTGTGAACCAGGAAAGACTGACTTGAGTGTGACTGTCCTCGTCCCGGGAGGGGGACTCCACCTGCAGGGTTTCCCAGGCAACCGAGTCACACCCCTCTGAGCTCCACGAAGCCACCCGCCCCCGCTTTCGTTCCCAGTAAGCTACCTGGGGCAGGGTGAGGTGAGACTGTGTGCAGTGAGTGACCTTTCACTGAATATGCCCCGTCTGCTGCAAGGTGATTTCTTCACCATAAATGAAGAAATGGCCTTCCCTGGTGGCTCAGACAGTAAGGCTTCTGCCTGCAGTGCAGGAGATCTGGGTTTGATCCCTGGTCGGGAAGATCCCCTAGAGAAGGAAATGGCAACCCACTCCAGTACTCTTGCCTGGAGAATCCCATGGACAGAGGAGCCTGGTGATCTCCAGTCCATGGGTCGCAAAGAGTCAGACATGATGAGTAACTAACACACTTGGTTTTCTGAAAAAGGAAAATACAGAGAGACTCATTCACTATAAAGTAGAGCGAGAAACCCAGCTCGTTCCCCAGCTTTGAGGGGAATCGAATCCCATGGTGAGATGCAGAACAGTCACATTTAGATGGAATGTTCTGGTCTTACCCCAGATTCACTGGCCCCAAAGGTGCCACAGTCTTGGGGAGCACATACACGGGGGACTCAGTGCCCTCTGGGCCAGGGGCTCAGGTGCCCACCCTGGCTGGCCTTCCCCAAGCCCTTTGCCCCTGAGCCCACCAAGGTCAAGGAGCAGCTCCCCACCTGTCACCCGTCGGTAGAGCATGGGTAAGGCTGTACCTTCCCGCCTAGAGCAGCTCCTGTTGCCAGGAGTCAGGCACTTCTGCGGAGATCTCCTGCAGCAGATTGTGGGCTGGGCAGCCCCCACTCAGCACTGACGGACAGGTGGGCCCCCGAGGAGTCGGCCCCCACAGAGGAGCCTCCCCCACAGTGTTGGATATGCCATATTCTGAAAGGGACACATCAGCTGCTTGGTAAATTATTAAAAAATCAGCCTTCCATTTCAAAAGTGATCTAGAATGATGAGCTCAGTGGGGGGGAAATGCTGCCAAATGTTTTCTTGTTAAAAACCCTGATTTTTTAAAAAAAAAAAAATGCTGTAATATCTTTACGAAGAGCTGAAGTGGTCTGACCGGGTCTCCAGAGTAATCTTCTTAAAAGGTTTTCGATAATTTTAGACTTTTATTTGCTACGCTTTTGAGTCACTTTGGAGGCTCAGCATGGTTTTTGGTTTAGGATTTTATGAGTTTGTTTAATGCCCACTGTCTGAGCATTTCCAGCCATTAATTCAGACACTTCCAGGGGCCACCACGGCCCATTACCTCTGCCCTCCCCTCCCAGCAGCCGCTGCCTCTCTTGTATGCCCACCAGAGACCTCAGGACTCACAGAGAGGACCCCTGGTCTTGCTTCCAGCTCAAGCTCCAGCGGGGGTCAGGCCTCCGTGGGCTCCCAATGTCCCCCTCTGCCCCAGGACCCCACATTCGATGGCCTGGGACCTCCTGGCTGCCTTCACTGTCGGGTGAAGCTCAGAGCACAGGGGACCTTGTTGGCCTGGTTCTCTCACTCCCTGGGGGCACTGGGAGGTGCTGGGGGCAATGGGGTACAGGGATGTGCAGGCTGGGAGCCCCCATGTCTGGCCCTGCGTGAGGCCAGGCCTCCCATCCCCAGGACTGGGCGGGTGAGAAGCTCAGCTCTACTCCCTCTCCTCTCTCGGCCCCCCTGCCTGGCCAGCCCCTGAAAGACACAGCATGTGGACCACGCAGCCTGTCACGTGGGCTACACGTCCCGGCCATTCACAGGCCGGGGCTGTCCCAAGTCACTCAGCACGAAAGCCTTGGGCCCCAGAGCCCTGAGACAGTGAACGTCTGCTGTTTAAGCCACAGCTGGGGGTCGGGGCACAGCCAACCCATTGCAGGGCAGACTGGCCTCCTGGGCCTCTGGGTTTTTGTGTGGGCAGCCCTGGCCTCGGCTTGTCCCTCTCTCCTCCATGGCAAGGGCAGCAGACCCTTCCAGGGGTGGCTGGCTGGATGGGAACCAGCCCCGTGCTGACGTGTGCAGGAGGGACACTGCGGCAGCAGCTGTCTTGGGCCCACTGGCCAGATCAGCACAGAGCAGGGGCTCAGCCCAGGCCCCCAGGCAGCTCAGAGGCTGCATCACCGGCCTCCCCAGGTCCTCAGAGACCTCCGCGGGGCCAGCAGGTCCGTCCTCCTCCTGGAGAAGTCCAGTCCGACCGCTGGGAGTTCAGTGAACCCACAGCCATGAAAGAGGTGCTGACCCCGGACCCTGACCGAGCGCCTGAGCGCCGGGAGCTGTGGGCTCCCTGGGGACACAGATGTGAGACAGAGTTGCCCCCACCCCTACGGGCACTCAGGGCTGCCCTGACCAGACAGGTGGGCTTCTGGGAGGAGGCAGCTTGGTGGCAGCCGTGAGGGACTCGGAGGGGCTTGCTGGGGGTCTCCGGGGGTCTGGGGAGGAGAGTCCCGGCCCTGCGAAGGCAGAGGGCGTGCAGGCCCCCAGCTCTCAGAGAGGGTGTGACTCCACACTGTGGGTGTCAGGAGAGCCGGGGAGGGGACGGGGGAGACCCCACGACTACAACCCGGGGCTTCCTCATGGGCCTCCCAGGCAGGCTATCGTCCCGGTCAGATGGGGGAGGCAGGGGGGTGGGAGCAGCCGGGTCAGGAGCCTGTGTGAGGGCTGGGACCACCCTGAGGCCGCCCTGCCCTCGACGCGGACCTCCCACCGGAACTTCCTTCAAAACCTCCCCCCGAACCCTTTTCAGTCTTGCTTCTGGGGACGTGGCCCAGCTGGGAATTCAGGGGAGCAGCCCTGGAGCCCCAGCCAGGCTCCCACTGTCCCAGGCAGATGGGCCTCCTGCTGGGGGGGCAGCTCCACAGCCAGATGCCCACACCCCACATGGCTGGGGGGACTGAGCCACTTGCCGGCCAAGCGGACATCCCCCGCCCCCGCCCGATGCGGCTGTCCCCAGTAGTCGGGCCCAGCCTGGCAACTCCCTGTCCTCTCAGCACCGAGTCAGCCCAGGAACCCACTCTCCCGGGCCTGGCCTTCACCAGCCAAGGGACAGATCAGAAGAGAAAAGCCACAGGCCAGGGAGGAGCCTGGGGCCACGGCCACCCCCACGGGCGTTTGAAGGCTGAATTCTGCACGCTGGCATCTGTTCTCAGCAGCAGAAGCAACATCGCAGATGCTAACTGCCCTCAGATCTGCTTCAAGCAAAGGGACGGAACTGACTTAAAAGCACCCTGGGGCCCCCGGCAGAGGGTGGGTGGTTTCAGCAGGGAGGGGTCTCCCGGGTGTGCCCTCCTGCACACCAGCACTTCCAGCCTCTCTTCCCGGGGGCAGCGCGGCCCACAGGGTGTTTGCATTCTTCCCTGTTCTGCCGTGCAGGGAGCCGTGCTCTGGGTGAGGCGCGCCAGGAGTCCCGGCCACCCTGCACACATGGGTTCGGGCGGCAGCTGGATGACCAGCGAGGACGGAAGAGAAGTGCCATCTCAGGCTGCTCAGGCCACAGGGAGCCTGAGATCAGGGTGCTGGGCGATGCTGCCCCTGAGAGAGTCTCTGCTGGGTGTAGACGCTGCCTTCTTCAATGTCCTCACCTGGGGGCAGGGGCTCTGGTCCCTCCTCTTCTTAGGAAACCCTGGTCCCAACACGGGACCCTCTCATCCACCCTGATCACCTCCAGAGGCCCCGCCTCCCGACACCATCAGCTTGGAGTCAAGGCTTCAGCACACGACCCTGTGAGGACAGGGAGCCTCTTGGACAAATGCGGCTGGGGTGGCCTCTTCATGGGCTGAGCGGAGTGAGGGCAGACAGGCCCCCAGGAGGGCAGCTGGGCAGTGAGGTCAGGGCTCATAGTCACTGCCTCCAGATCTGCCTGGGAAGACCTTCCATCCAGAAGCTAGGTGCACTAAACCGTGTGAAGACCTTCCATCCAGAAGCTAGGTGCACTAAATCATGTCCAGCTCTTCAGGACCCCATGAATGGCAGCACGCCAGGCCTCCCTGTCCATCACCAACTCCCGGAGACCACCCAAACCCACGTCCATTGAGTCGGTGATGCCATCCAGCCATCTCATCCTCTGTCATCCCCTTCTCCTCCTGCCCTCAATCTTTCCCAGCATCAGGGTCTTTTCCAATGAGTCAGCTCTTCACATCAAGGTAAAACCAAACTGTCAGGGTGGGGAGGGCAGGCCTGGAGTCTGTCCCTGGTGGTATGACTCCCAGGTCTGACCAACCGATGGGCTGGAAGGCAGCCATGCACACTCTCTCCTGGCCACGGCCCGGCTCAGTCCCTGCATTTGGTCTGCGCGTCCACTGGTGGCAACATTACAAGCAGCAGCAGCTCATTAGCCAGAGGCCGCTGTCCTGCAGCTGCAGACAGAGTGGTGATGTGCAGGGTCCGGCCAGCTGGCAGGTCGCAGGTGCCTGAGCCGGCTCCTTGCTGACGGCCTTCCTCCCCCGGCCCTCCAGGAACCGGTGGCAGCCTCCCTGCCTTATTAACACGCCTGGCTCCCGAGGCCCTGCGGCCTGGGCCAGCCGAGGTGCTGGGCCAGCCAGGGCCTCACTATCCCATCTCCTCCCGAGATGCAGCCTCCCACCGCACCCATCTGGATGGCATCTGCACGCGCTCTGTGCAAAACTTCAGCCAATGTTCTGTAAACTCGTGTTTTTTTCTCTCAAACAGATGCCGCGAGACATTCCCCGGGGCTCAGGGGGCCCAACACCTGGAGCCCAGTTTCCTAGGATGGTGGACTGTCCGGCCCAGAGCCCCCCGCTGTCCCAGGCCTCCTCCTGCTCACAGGGCGGTATCCCCGAGTCTTGGGGCCCCACCTGCAGCCCCGCTCCCAGGGTGAGGCCTTGGGCACCCCTGAGCTGGGTGCCAACCCTGACCTGTGCTGTCCTGCCCTCCAGCCCCAGGAAGAAGCCTGGACCCGTACTGCCGCTTCAGCTCCGTGTGCTTGACGCTCTAGTAGAAAGCTGGGGTGGGTCCTTCCTGTGCCCACGGGAGGCACCCACACTGGGGAGCCTTGACCCACACAGCTTGTCTGAGCCAGCTTGGCTCCAGCCTCACCCAGACCCATGACCAGGGACGACTCCATCCCCGCCCCCTGCCTTATCCAAGCCTGTTGAGCAGCCTCTGGGGCAGCGGCCCAGCCTCGTCCAGGGGATGCCAGGGGCTGCCCTCTGGGGCCCACTGGGGGCGGATGGGCCCCTTTGACAGAGCCTGGGGCTGCCCCAACTTAGTTCGCAGGAATCTAGTCTCCCCTACGGCCGCTGGATTCCAGAGACAGGAAACAGCGCGTGTGGGCAGATCCGTGGGCACAGACCTCTGGCAGAGGCGGTGAGTGGCTGGCGCTGAGGCCGGAGAGGGGAACGCTGTCCAGGAGGACGGGGCCGCGGTTTCGGACCAGACAGAGGCTGCTGGAGCACCGTGAGGAGAGAGGGCTGTCCCTGCACTTTGTGGAGGGTCACTCTGCTTTCCAGCTTCTCGGGAGGGGAGCGGGCAGGGACACGGGGGCTCCGGAGACAACCGTGCCCAGATCCAGGAGGCACCGTGGCCGGGGTGGGAGGAGGGAGTGAAGAAGAGGCGGGACAGCAATTGCCTCCAGGTGAGGGGCCTGAACCTCAGACTCAGCAGCGGCTTTCTCTGCCAGAGGAGCAACAGTAAAGGGGCATCTGGTCCACTTTGGAATGTGGGGGTGATGAGCCGCAAGCCCGTCACCCTGAGATAGGGTCAGGACCTGTGGGTCGTGCCCCTTCACCGTCTCCAGGAACTGAGCGTCCAGAGCATCTCTGGTTGTACGTGGGACACTGCCCGCGGCCCCCACGATTCTTCCAGAAGCTTCCTCATCCCGACCTAGAAACCCCTGCACTGCCAGGACCCCACGTGGTCAGCCACAGTGCTAGTGCAGACCCCAGGACATCACAAGGGTGTCTGGGCGCTGGAGCAGCAGGCCCGTCCTCTCTGAGACACCCCCGTTCACCCCAGGTCTTTTTCCTGCAGCCACGCCCGTCGGTCCCCGGCACAGCCTCCAGCAAGTCGCCCAGCCGCATGTCCTCCCTAGGTGCGCTTCCTGTCTGAGCTGCTGCTCCAGGCTGGGCTTGGTTGGCTGTTCCCTCTGGAGTCCTGTTGGAGACCGTTTCCTTTACATTAAATGAAAGCACAAAGACAGAGGAGGGAAGGTGGTCTGTCCTTATCTCCCTGACTCAGCCCCTCGCTCAGCCCTCAGCCGGAGAGGATGGTCCCCGGGGAGCCCACACAGAGACGACACACAGGGAAAACGCAGCCCTGGGCGTGGACCTGCAGCCCTGGGCGTGTTGCGGGCAGGCGGGTCTGGGGCTGGTGGACGCGCCCGGGAAGCACGTTCCTGGCTGGAGGGTGGGGCAGCCCCAGGCAGATGCGTGGCCCACGTGCGCGGATGGAGCCAGCAGAGCGGTGCCCACGGCTCTACTGGGTGGCCGGGTGAATGTAGCTGGGCTGTCATCTGAGCGGCCAGAGTGGGAAAAGCGAGCTCAGGCCCCAGTGCTCAGGAAGGCAGGCTCTCTCGTCGTCCACAGGCGGTGGGGGACCAGCCGGTCACAGGCCGTGACACGGAAAGCCTGGGCAGAGGTCAACAGGACTGCGGGCCTCGCTGCCGCTGCCCACCTAGGGCTCACCAGGTGCCCCCTGGCTGTCGGGGGTTCATACCTGAGCAGCTGGGCTTCTCCAAGAAGGCTCTCCTGCGAGCAAGGATGTGCTCAGTACCCACCAGATAACAGTCTTTCAGGGGGAAAAAAGCCTCGTTCCATGGAGGCTGAGACTTCTCGAAGCACAGAGGCCCGACTGGGATTGAGAACTGCGTGCCAGCACCAGCTCTGGACGCCTCCGAGGTCATTCACCTGTTCGTTCATCCTTTCAGTCCAGCAAGCCCCCAGACTGTCCGCTCGCTTCCCGTCATCCAACTGGCAGTTTTAATGGGGCGGTTCCCTCCTCTCTCGAGTTCCCGCCTCCGACGAGACCCTCAGTCGGTCCTCTTCTCCTGAGCCTGGGGGGGTGGGCGCTTAGAAACCTGGGGGCTCCCCTCCTAGAATCAACCCGAGCGCACATTTTTCTGAAATCACGCCCACTAACCAGAGGTTTGTCCTCCAGTGTATCAGTTTACATTCACCGCCGTACCCACCTTGGGTGAGCAGACGCAACCCTCTTCTGGGCCGTACTTATGCTTTCGTGCCCTTTCTGGTGAGAATCCTTCAGAATTTAGACTCCGACTTCTGAAGGGTGCAGCGTGAGGAGCGTTCACAGTCCTCTCTTTCTAACTCGTGTGCTTCTTCCTCCTGTCTTCTCCTGATGGTGACTGCTCATTCGTCATTCGGGATGCTCCGATAGTTTCTTCACTCCTTGGTTGAGGGAGCATTCACGCTGCGTTGAGGCTGTGGGTGCTCAGGAAGCATCACTTTGGCCCAGTGTTGTGTCTGGAGTGTCGTCAGGATAACTGTTCGGAGGGGCCGGAGTCTGGACACAGAAGTGACAGCGGCAAAGCACCTCGGCCAGCGCTGAAAGCCAGCATCGCTGACACTGCACACCCCAGAGGCTGGAGTGCAGTCCATCTGCCCTTCCGGGGGTCATATCTGACTTCCGGCTTATTCTACTGAGTGTCAGGCACGATGGTGGATCTGTTTGGGTGTCGCCTGTGATTGCTGTGGCCGGGTCACTTTTCTGAGTGTTCTGTCAGCATCTGACTGCACCTGCTGTGACTGCGGGTGGGAGCCTGTGTTCATGTGTGCGCGTGTAAACACGGATCCTCACATGTTCAGGGGCGCGTGTCAGAGAATCACCCGTGACATGACGTAAGCTTTTACTCACCCCGCACAGTCATGCTCAGACGCCAAGGGTGTTAATAGTTTCACTGACATTCGCTTCTCCAAGTGGCTTCTCCAGTTCTGTGTGTTTTGATATTTGATCATCTGTTGTGTAATTTATTTTTTTTTTACTTTTACAGATTCCGTCTCCTGTCAATGTGCAATAATCGTTATTTTCCTTTCTGTTTGCTTGAGGTCTACTTGGTCCTGTGCTAATCACACAGTCGATCACAAATAACCTCCAGAATATAAGCGGCAAACGGCCGCATCGCCTGAGTTAAGTCGGGCTCTGAGCCCCCCAACAAGGAGCTCCTGAGGGTGTCCCTCCAGGGACTCCTCACATGCTGGCGCTGCCGCCTTGGACTGCTTGCCAGGCTGCAGAGCACAGAGCCGGAGGGAACCAGGGCCGGGTGAGGCCTGACCGTCTAGTCTCAGACTCAGGCGCGGAGGCGGCTGGGGGCTCCATGCTCCCTCCATCCACCCCATCCTCCATGGATCCTGGCGAGCCAGGGGCCTGGGGCCCTGAGGCCTGTGGCACCAAGCTGGGCACTCAGCTGTCTCGGAGGCTGGAACCCAGGTGGGAGGGAGGCACATTGGAAAGAGGCCGCCTTGGAGCCCCGCCGTGAGGGCGCTTGGAGGCGAGGCCCTCACGGTGACCCGCATCCTTATAAAAGGCCCGAGGGCTGTCCCGTGTGAGGACCCAGGGCGAGAGCCCCCTGCAGCCTGGACGGGTGCGCTCACCATAACCCAACCTGCCAGCACCTGGTCCCGGATGCCCAGCCCCCAAAACTGCAGAAATTAGCCTCTGTGGTTTCTGAGCGTCCAGCCTGCGGTGACTTATCTTCAGGCCTCCTCCCCACATGCATGGGTGTGTATCCCTGGAGCCGGGGCTGACCGTTTACAGAAGGCCGTTGCGGGTCACCCTGCTGCCCTCCAAGCTTCACCAGCTCCAGAGACCTTCTCTCCATGTAATTTCCAAAAGCAGAAACAGATGTGTGTTTATGTGAGCGCAGACGGGGGCCGCCTAGACCGAGGCCTGACACTGCAAAGGCAGGTCCATGCAGGCATCGCCAGCCCCCGTCCTGTGGCCCCCAGTGGAGCAGGAGACACCCCGAGGGGGCTTTGCAGGGCCTCTGGTCTGGTGTGTCTCCCACCCATCCGAGCTCTAGACTCTGAGACAGTTGAGCACCAGCCTGGCCTCAGGGCCCTGGTCTGCCTGGCCCCCCGGAGACCCCCAGCACGATGGAACAGATGGAGGGGGCCCAAGACTCTGTGCCTGGAAGGTCAGGCCTCACTGTCCCTGGGCACCCTCCTGACTCTGCGTCCCTGCAGCTCACAGGGCCCTCCCCGGTGCCCTCTCTCTGTGGGGGAGCCCCAGAGTTTTCCGGATCCCTGCAGGATGCACCCACCAACCACACATCTCTGGCTGACCCTTTCTAAGCCCTCTGCTTCCCCATGGCCACACAGGGGTGCCACGCGGGGCTCAGAGACACGCTGCACCCCCATCCTCAGAGGGAGGATTAAGCAGGTCTGCAGACCCCGCCTCCCCCTGACAAGTGATGCAAGGCAAGTCTCCCCTGCTGCCGCCGTCTTGGTTCTGCTGTTTTCCTGTTTATGTAACTTGCTGTTCACGTGGTCTGCATGAGCTCCATGACGATGAGCCCCTGAGAAAACAAAGATGCCCAAGCTTTACCCCCAAAGGGCAGGTCCACGCGCTGTGGGTGGGAGTGCGTGCTGAGCCCCGGTGCTGACAGCATGGAGTGGGCACACCCAGCCTGGATCCTCGGCCCCTGCCCCCACTGCCCCGGGCCCCGGGTCCGCTTTGCGGCTGACCGCCCAGATGCGTCTCTGCTGCGAGGTAGCTGAAGTCTCCAGCCACGAGGCCTCTCAAAATGCAGAGGGAGGGAGGGGGGAGTTAATCTGAGATAATAAATCATTTTGTGCTTCGGGTTTTACAAGCTTCTGTTGGTTGTCACTGCGATAAAATGTGATCAAACAGTGTCATCCCGGGCGGGGGAAGGAGCCGGTGATCCCTGGGGGCGGAGCCCGCCTCTGAAAGTCAGCTCATTCGAACTCCAGAGGGGCGCCCCTGCCTGGCCCTCTGTTTACGCCAGCTCCCCTCCCGCTGCTCGGGCCTGCCTCCCTCAGCCTCCTCTGTCTCTCCAGCTATTTCCGTTTCACAGGAGCGCGATTTGGGTCATTATCAGCTGCTGACAGTCTTTCAGCCTCTGCTATCTCCCCAAACAAAAGCAGCAATATTCAATTCACCCTGCTCCAGCGTCACAGGGAATCGCAGGTGATTAAGCTCCGGGGGCCTCGTTTATACCAGATGAAATGCAGACGCCTGTGGTATGGCTGGCGTCGGACACACCCAGCTCTGCTCCAAGCAGAGTCGATGAGCCCGAAGTCCTCTGGCACCAGAATGATTCTTCTGTGTGGGTCCTGGGGCAGATCAGTGCTTGCAAATGGGGGAAACACCCACCCCATCGCCCCAGCGTGTACGCAGAGCTCCCCGTGCGGGGGTCTGTGTGCTCTGCGAGTCCCTGGGGTCAGCGCCCAAGCTCTCAGGCCCTCCCGAGGAGGAGAAAGGCCGCTCTGCGCACGTCTGTCTGCAGCTCTAGACTAGAGCCTCCGCGGCTGCCTTCCTCGTGAATTGGTCCCTCAACAGGAGTGTGCAGTACGGCAGGGCCGCAAGGGCTCCCCGGGCGGATGGAGCCTGGTGGACTCAGGGCGGTGAGCCAGCTCCCCCGGGAAGGGGTGCGCCTCTGAGCACGGCAACGACGACCTCAGCCAGGCCGCTGCCCGGATCAGGACTCATCTCCTGGTCTGCGCGATGCGGGGCTGGGCCGCGGGACCCGGAGGTCTCCACCGGTGCTAAGTTTATATTATCTTAATTGTATGCTATTGACCGCGGGCGGGCCGGTCACCGCGGCACTGCCCAGAGCCGCTTTGCATATTGATCCTGGCCCTTCTTCCCCGGCTGTCAAAGCGAACTTCCCAAAGTGACTTTCGTTTGGCATAAGACAAGCCGCACGGTGTTGCTGAAGATTGGTTTAACCTCATGACGATATAGCAGCTTTACAGGGCTGGAAAGGTCATGGAGGGGCGACGGGGGCCGTGCTCAGCCCCCTTCCCTCCTGTCTGGTTTCCCTCTGGACACACCCTGAAGGTCAGCGCCAGGCGAGTGGTGGGTGTCCCGCGGTCACTCGTAACTGGACACCAGGCGCTTCCTAGGTATTGTTCTCAGATGTGCTCAGGAAGGAAAGCTTATAAAGGCCCTCCTCCAGATGTGGTCACACAGTGGGGCCTCGACAGCTGCCTCTGGGGACACAGCACAGAGGGTGGGGAAGGCCAAGGCTGGGGAGGGGGAGCAGGGCCTCTGAGCAGCTGGGCTCCAAGTCGGACGGAATCAAGGCTGTTTCTGGGCTGAGGGGCTCCTGTCACCGTCCTTGGAGTCGGAGGCTGAGGGAGAGTATACGGGAGCCACAGGTTGAGAGGAAAGGGGAGGTGTCCAGAGCTGAGGGAGTGAGAAGGGTCACGGTGTGGCCACGGTGTCACCCCTGAGGATGGTAAGCCGGGGAAGCAGTTGACTGCCGCCCAGTGCTGGCACCGTGCCCCCAAACCCACGTCAAGGCCCTAACCCAAGGCTCTGATTGGGGAGGGGTCTTCACAGAGGTGACACAGTTAAATAAGGCCACCAGGGTGGCCCTGGTCCGACATAAATGGGGTCCTTACAGGAAGAGATCAGGACGCAGACACACATGGGGAAGACCGTGTGGGGACCTGGGGAGAAGGCGGTGTCCTCTTCCCCAAGAGAGGCCTCAGGAGGAACCAGCTCTGCAGTTTCTCCATCTCTGGCCTCCAGAATGTGAGACAACAGATGCCTGTGCCACTTGTTACACAGCCTGAGCTGACTGACACAGCCAGGAGGACCACTTTCTGAGTTACGTCTGATCCCCATCCCCTGTGAGCAGGGCTCCACAAATGCCTGCTGAGCAAAATCCACTTCTCCCCTTGTGATGTCACAGGTCACAAAGGCAGCTTTCGAGCTCGGCAAAGGCCCTCAGCCCCTGTGCTCTCAGTAAGCCCATCACCTCTAGCACAAAGGGTCCGGAGTGCCTGGGGCTGTGCAGTGACCCGCATCCCTGGGCAGGCACCACCTCCGCTAACCCTCACCATCCACCGACGTTCACTTCTCGGCACGGAAATGCCGACTCATATTGACCAAGCAGTTCAGCAACAGCTCCCCCTCGGGAGACAGGCATGTGCCACCACCTCAGAGCGGAGGCGGAAGGGCTTTACAAGAAACAGACAACTCTCACAGAGGGTTTTGGTGTGGGCGACGCCTGAGTGTTTACTACAGCCTGGGTGTTTCACTTCCCTCCACTGCCCTGTCGTCTCTCCAGAAGGAATTTACCAAAAGCAGCCATGGAATCCCCAGGGGCAGCGCGTGTAAATGTCAGCAGGGGTTATAAATAGCAAGGTGTCCCCAGCATCGTCCGGCTATTTGGGAACAGCCTGGGCACACAGGTGATGAGGAGGAGAGACGCCCAGGGCAGCCTGAGAACGGCCACTGTTCTTAGAGAGGAGCCGCCCATGCTGGGCGGGCAGTGGGGCCTCCTCCTGGGGGAGGTGCCACTCTTTCTTCCCCACAGCCCGTCAAGGATCAGGAGGAAAAGTGGTGCACAGCAGGGCATGCCCTGGACACCTGTGAAGAGGTGGGAGCTCCAGAGAGCGGCCGGCTGTGTGGCCAGGAGCCTGCAGTCAGGATGCCGTGCACAGTGGTCTCCCCTGCTCCTGGCTTAGTGGCCACTCTGACAACCCAATTCTGTCCAGATGTAACACAGGCCAAATTCCTCAGCCTCCAGCCGAGCCACTACCAGCGAGCTGCCGGCGCTCAAGGGGCGCTCACGCATCCTCCAAGTAACCACGCATTGGCATCACGAACTGTGGTTCTCCTTGCCTGGAGGAGACTCTGTACTCCAAAGGTTATGTGATTTTCTTCTCCCAAAAGCAGGCGGAGAGAGAAGAGGTTCTCCGGACAGATGGGCTCTCACAAAGGCAGAGCCGCCGTCTGAGGCTGACCCGGGGATATTATGATTCCAGTGCTCTCAGGCCTCCGGTCAGCTGACACTGGCCCTGCACAGAGCCTCGCCACGCAGAGGCTCAGCCCCTGGACCTAGCCGGCAGCAGGACCACCCCCTTCCCCTCCCGGGACGCTCTTCCTCCCAAGTTGTGTCTCTCGGGGCTTGTTCTCCTCAAGCTCCCAGGCTCCCACGTCTGTGCCAAGCAGCTCTCTGGGGTTTGATCAGTGTGTGGTGATGTGGGAGAGCTGCATTATTATCTGATGAATGTGTCATGTGTGGCATTGTACTTGTTGGTTATGAAAAATCAGCGGTTGCCTGGTAACGAAAAATTGTCTGTCAGCTCCCAAACCCCAAGGCTGCAGAGCCAGGCTTGCTGGCTTCTCTAGGCCATAACTGAAGATTCTGAACAACGTTGAGCAAGCCTGGGGATATCGGGGACTTCTGGGCCTTTGTTCAAAGTCATCTCACTTAGGAAAAGCCTCAGGTAAGGAATGTGGCTGTGGTTTGTGGCCACAGTCAGCTTAGAGGGAGAAGAGAGAGCTGTTCCAGGCTGATCTCTGCACGAGTGACCCCACGAGGGGAAGACCAGACACACGCAGGTGACAGCCACCGTCCAGGGGACTGTGCGGTCCTGTGTCCCTTCCGGATGCCCGGGTCCCTTGCTTTCCCATAGGAACTCCCAGAGTTCCACTCTGGGCTCTGCTGTCAGTCTAGATCCTGGAACCAGTGGCCCCAACGCTGAGGTCTCTGCTTGCCGGCCTCCCTCTGGGTGAACGCTTCTCAGGGGCCTGGCCCCTCTGGGGGCCCATCAGCCAGTCCAAAGGGCCTGCCCCGTGGGATGCATCCCGGTTCTGGAACTGTGATTGCGGGAAGGACGTTAAAACCCCCTGAGACCGAGCACCCAAACCCTGACCCTGCGGTGCTCTCCGCCCCGAAATCAGTCCTGTCTCCCCGCCGGCCCTTCGCCCCGTGACCACCTCCAGTCTCAAAGCTCTTCTTCCTCCTTATTCTGCATCCTGAGGGAAGACTCTACCTGGCAGGAGGGACACAGCACAGGCAGGGAGCTCCCTCAGTGCCCTGGGAGTCCTCAGGGGTGTGTCGACCCCATCCAAGACCGCAAGAACTGTGGGTGCAGATTGCATTTAAGACTCTCTTTTAACTTTTCCAGGGCTGGAATAGAAAACAACGTGCCTGCCCCAGACGTCTGCCTCTCAAGTGTCTGCCCCGCGTGCTGTCTTCCATTGTTCTTAGTTTCGCTGCTGTTCAGCCACTCAGTCTCGTCCAGCTCTTTGCGGTCCTGTGGACTGTAGCCTGCCAGGCTCTTCTGTCTGTGGGATTTCCCGGGTAAGAATCCTGGAGTGGGTTGCCATTTCCTTCTCCACCACCTTCCAGAGTTTGCTCAAATTCATGTCCGTTGAGTCTATGCTGCTCTCTAACCACCTCATCCTCTGCCACCCTCTACTCCTTTTGCCTGCAATCATTCCCAGCATCAGGGCATTTTCTAATGATTCGGCTCTTCGCAACAGTTGGCCAAAATATTAGAGCTTCAGCTTCAGCATCAATCCTTCCAAAGAATATTCAGGGTTGATTTCCTTGCAGTTTTATCTCCTTGCAGTCCAAAGGACTCTCAACAGTCTTCACTAGCACCATAGTTTCAAAGTATCAATTCCTCAGCACTCAGCCTTCTTTATGGTCCAACTCTCACATCTGTACATGACTACTGGAAAAACCATAGCTTTGAGTATATGAACCTTTGTCAGCAAAATGATTGTTCTTTCTAGAAGATGGATTAGCTAAAGAGGTTCACAAAATAAAATTGTGTTAATAAAATAATGAGTGTAATTATATGTCAAATGGGGAACATCCTTTGCTTTCCAGCACTGTCGTGAGAATTGAGTGGACTAAAGGTCAGGGTTGTGGGAGAGCTCATTGCAAAGACAGAATCCTGAGTGCTTCTGCCTTCTGGAGATAGTAAGCTGTCCTGGGAGCCGCCGTGTGTTGGGAGCTGTCCCAGGTGCTGAAGGCACCCTGAGCAGGGCAGGTGCTGAACAGAATCCCAGACAGAGACCTTGGTGCAGGTGTTTGGGTGTAACACGCCTGTCTGTCACTCGGGAATCTCCCATGGATTTCTGCTCCACTATTCACCATCTGTCCATCACTCACCCTCCCAGATGCCTCTGGCTCAGACTCCAGGGACCCCCATCCTTCCAGGCCTTGCTGTGACCTCGCCAGCCCCAGTTCCCAGAGTTGCCAGGAGAGAACCACACGGCACCACCAGCAGTGATCACCTCTGTGCCACTCTCTGAGTTTCTCCATAGACAGAGCATTAGCCCTGGCACCTGGCATCTGGGTTCCAGTCTGAGGTCCACCACTCCCAGCAGTGAAACCCTGTGGCAGTTATGTGATGCTCAGTGATCCATGTGATGAGGTATGATTGCACAAGATGTTTACGAAGACCAAATAAATTAATGGTCACAAACGATTGGAAAACTGTGCTTGCCACGTGCTACTAAGCGCAGCCCCAGTGAATAAGGATATACCTGTACCTACCAACACTGAGCATGGCGGCGGGGGCCCTCTGTAATTTCCTCTCTGCATCCAGAGCACTCAGCTCAATTCAGGACTTGAAAATGACTCATTAAGTCCCCCACTAAACTGAAACACCTACCAGGCCAGCAACTTTGTCCATTTTACCATGGGGCCCCAGAACAGCGCCCCACACACAGAGGCATTAGGCATGCAGCTGTGAAATGAACCCCAGGTTCCGCCTGACAAGCACTGCCCTCTCACTTTTGCACAGACCCATCCTGTCCCCAGTTGACTTTCTGGAGAGGGATGAGTCCCTTCTCTCCCATTCTACTTTTGCCTCTAGAAATTCCCCTCACTTGGGAAGGCAGGTTTGCTTCTTCCCTGGAATCATTTCCTCTCCCACTTTTATTTTAAGCTTACCAACTTTGGAAGGAAACCAGCTCTACTCTTGTTAAAAAAAAAAAGCACCCCCATAGAAATGCTGCCAACATCTGCTATGCGATATCATTAATAAATTACTAGAATATTGCAGCATCTTAAATGTTCATCTGCTCAAGCCATTTGAAAGGAGCTGAGCTTTTCTGGGCTGGACGCCAGTGGCTGTTTGGCAGCCCCTGGAGCACATGTGTAAGGGAGACGGGTCCCTGCCAACTGGGGGCGTTGCCCCCTCATCGGGAAGGCAGCATGCTGCCTTCTGCACCACGACTCCCCTCCCAAATCTGGCGTATTTGCGCTCAGACTTTCCTAGGATGAACAGAGAAGCCGGAACAGTCAAGATAGTTTTCAGTCTTGATGTCTCCGTGCCGTATGTGATGCATCCTTTAATGTGGTAGGACCGTTTCTACACTTTCTTAACCTCAGACAACTTGTGGTTTCCAAGAAGGCTCAAGGGATGCACCAGAGTGTTTCTGTTCCTGCTTTCCTCATGGCCACTCGTCAGTGGAGTGAGATTTCTGCTTCTCTGAGGATCTGTGAGCTGGGGGTGGGAGGGTCGGTTGCTGGGTCCCCACCGCCGTCGTCCTCAAGCCCTGCACGGCACCCGGTGCTTGGATGGATTCAGTGAGGAACAAAACAAGGCCTGTGTAGAATACTTTGCAGGGCCTTTAACCTATGTTAGTCACATCCAGGTTTAATTTGCAACTTAACGTAACCTTGGGAGGAAATGATAACACATCTCAACACAGCAAGGAATTTTCCTCCCCTCAAGACTCTGGAATGGAAAGAACCAAGTGAAATTTGTGATTCTTGCACACGACATAAGGGTGCCCCCATGTAACCATGGCAACTGTCAATAGGCAGGTGTGGAGCAGAGTGTGACACCTCTCTGAGGGCTCAGACACCCCCACTCAGCGTGACACCTCTGCGAGGGCTCACTCACTTCCACTCCTGCAAGAGCCCAGCAAAGAGGCAGCAGTGGACCCCATTTCATAGACTGGGAAACAGAGCGGCAAGGTGAAGGGATCTGGCAAGACCGCGAGCCAGCGAGAGCAAGCCGGCCCGTCACCCCACCTGGGGCGCCCTCATTCCGCTTCCACACCCTGCACATGGCTGTTACTACTCCAGGCCCAGGGTTCATGCCGAACCTGGGGCCGGGTGTGGCTCTTCAACTGGCCCCAGCTGCCTCACTCGTGTTCCTCCACCCATGGGTTTATTTACCCTCAGCCACAACTGCATGTTCCAGATGCTGAGCCAGATGTTGGGAGAGGGTGTAAACCTGACCTGTGTCAACTACAGCTCTGATCATCGGGGTTCTCAGAAGAGGAAGCTGCACCCCCTCTGGAAACAGGTCACTCGCCAACATCCAGAGCCATTCTTGTCATCACCGGTGTGGGAGCGGGCCTGGGAGGGATGAGACGGCCACTCCCACCACAGGAACTGAGGCCGCCGAGCAGCTGTGCCTGAGCTGGGCCCTGGATCCCCTGGTCAGCAGGGCCACCTGCTTCTCTCTGCTTTTTCTCTTTTTAACTTTTTGCTTTGTATTGGGGAATAGCCAATTAGCAATGCTGTGATAGTTTCAAGTGAACAGCAAAGGGACTCAGCCATACACAAATGTGTCTCTATTCTCCCCCAAACCACCGACCCATCCAGGCTGTCACATCTCTGAACACAGTTCCCTGTGCTGAACAGCAGGACCTTGTTACCACCCTCTTCTCTACCCATCCCGGCCTGCTCAGGAGGAGGTGGACCTGCCCCATGCTGGTACTACTGGTGTGTCAACCTCTCTGTCCATCAGGACGCATCCACCATGCCTCCCAGCCTCCCTCCACGGCCATGGTGAGGCTCACTGCTGCCTAACAATACTGAACTGTGCAGTTAAAAACAGTTAAGATGGCAACTTTTGTTATGTGTTCAGTTCAGTCACTCAGTTCTGTCCGACTCTTTGTGACCCGATGAACTGCAGTACACCAGGCCTCCCTGTTCATTACCAACTCCCGGAGCCTACCCAAACCCATGTCCATTGAGCTGGTGATGCAATCCAACCATCTCATCCTCTGTCATCCCCTTCTCCTCCCGCCCTCAATCTTTCCCAGCATCAGGGTCTTTTCAAATGAGTTAGTTCTTTGCATCAGGTGGCCAAAGTATTGGAGTTTCAGCTTCAACATCAGTCCTTCCAATGAACACCCAGGACTGATCTCCTTTACGATGGACTGGTTGGATCTCCTTGCAGTCCAAGGGACTCTCAAGAGTCTTCTCCAGCATCACAGTTCAAAAGCATTAATTCTTCAGTGCTCACCTTTCTTTATGGTCCAACTCTCACATCCATACATGACCACGGGAAAAACCATAGCCTTGACTAGACGGACCTTTGTTGACAAAATAATGTCTCCGCTTTTTAATACGCTGTCTAGGTTGGTCATAATTTTTCTTCCAAGGAGTAAGCGTCTTTTAATTTCATGGCTGCAATCAGCATCCGCAGTGATTTTGGAGCCCCCAAAAATAAAGTCTGACACTGTTTCCACTGTTTCCCCATCTATTTGCCATGAAGGGATGGGACCAGATGCCATGATCTTAGTTTTCTGAATGTTGAGTTTTAAGCCAACTTTCTCACTCTCCTCTTTCACTTTCATCAAGAGGCTTTTGAGTTCCTCTTCACTGTCTGCTATAAAGGTGGTATCATCTGCATATCTGAGGTTATTTATATTTCTCCTGGCGATCTTGATTCCAGCTTGTGCTTCTTCCAGCCCAGCGTTCCTCACGATGTACTCTGCATATAAGTTATATAAGCAGGGTGACAATATACAACCTTGACTTACTCCTTTTCCTATTTGGAACCAGTCCATTGTTCCATGTCCAGTTCTAACTGTTGTTTCCTGACCTGCATACAGCTTTCTATGAGGCAGTTCAGGTGGACTGGTATTCCCATCTATTTCAGAATTTTCCACAGTTTATTGTGATCCACACAGTCAAAGGCTTTGGCATAGTCAATGAAGCAGAAATAGATGTTTTCCTGGAACTCTCTTGCTTTCTCCATGATCCAGCAGATGTTGGCAATTTGATCTCTGGTGCCTCTGCCTTTTCTAAAACCAGCTTGAACATCTGGGAGTTCACGGTTCACATATTGCTGAAGCCTGGCTTGGAGAATTTTGAGCATTACTTGTTATGTGTATTTTACCATAATTAAAAGGTCTTTTTTAGGAGGAAAAAAAAACTTCCAAGAAAGAAACTTGGTAGACCAAATGTCTTCACTGATCAATTCTATCAAGTATTTTAAGAACAATTAATACAGGTTCCTTTAAAATAATTAATACAGGTTCACAGGTTCCTTTAAAAGGTACAAGAGGGGACATCCCAAGTCTTCCCAGGAGGCTTGTATCACTTTGGTACCAAAGACATCACCAGAAACTACAGACAAACATTCCTTTTGAACATACATGTAAAACTCCTCAACAAAATACCAGCAAACTGAACACAGCAGTATACAAAAAGGGTTCTTGAAAATGCGAGGTTGTTTAAACATCCAAATATAAGTTAATATAATGTACTATATCAATAAGATCATCATGAGAAACTCTGGGCAGGAGGAAGCACAAGCTGGAATCAAGATTGCTGGGAGAAATAGCAATTACCTCAGATATGCCGACGACACCACCCTTATGGCAGAAAGCAAAGAGGAACTAAAGAGCCTCTTGATGAAAGTGAAAGAGGAGAGTGAAAAAGTTGGCTTAAAACTCAACATTCAGAAAACTAAGATCATGGCATCCAGTCCCATCACTTCATGGCAAATAGATGGGGAAACAGTGGAAACAGTGTCAGACTTTATTTTTTGGGCTCCAACGTCACTGTAGATGGTGACTGAAGCCATGAAATTAAAAAATGCTTACTCCTTGGAAGAAAAGTTATGACCAACCTAGACAGCATATTATAAAGCAGAGACATTACTTTGCCAACAAAGGTCCATCTAGTCAAGGCTATGGTTTTTCCCGTGGTCATGTATGGATGTGAGAATTGGACCATAAAGAAAGCTGAGCACCGAAGCACTGATGCCTTTGAACTGTGGTGTTGGAGAAGACTCTTCAGAGTCCCTTGTACAGCAAGGAGATCCAACCAGTTCATCCTAAAGGAAATCAGTCCTGAATATTCATTGGAAGGACAGATATTGAAGCCGAAACTCCAATACTTTAGCCACCTGATGCGAAGAGCTGACTCATTTGAAAAGACTCTGATGCTGGGAAAGGTTGGGGGCGGGAGGAGAAGGGGACAACAGAGAATGAGATGGTTGGACGGCATCACCGACTCGATGGACATGAGTTTGAGTGAACTCCGGGAGTTGGTGATGGACAGGGAGGCCTGACGTGCTGGGATTCATGGGGTCGTGGAGAGTCAGACACGACTGAGCGACTGAACTGAAATGATCAATAAGATGAAAAACAGATCGCCTTCCATCTCGTGATAGGTTTAATACATACGAGAAAACGTGCACATGAAACCTCACCAGTATTTCATGGTGAAAGAAAAGAAGATTACTGCACACTGGGAGTAAACGGCACTTCCTGAGCCTGACAGACGGGAAGTTACAGGAAAACTCACAGCTGACCTCGCGCTTGACGGTGAGAGACTGGCTGTTTTCCCCTTAAGTTCAGAAATAAGATAAGAATGCCCATTCCCATCCTACTGTTTAGTTATGTGCTGGAGGTTCTACCCATAGCAATTGGGCTAGAAAAATAAATACAAGGTCTGAAGATTGGAAGGGAAGAATAATCTATCTCTATTTGCAGATAACATGACACTGTGTATAAAAATCCTAAGGAACCCACTAAGTTATTATAGTTATTAGAATTAACAAAGCAAATTCAGCAAGTTCTAGGACACAAGATCAGTATAGACAATAAATTATATTTCTATACACTTGTGAACAATCTAAAGTTGAAATTAAAAAAAAGCTCTATACAGTATTATGAAAATAATAAAATATATAGGAATAAAGCTAGCGAGAGAAATTCAAAACATATATTTAAAACTAAAAACTAGTGTGAAAAAAAATCAAACACCCAAATAAATAGAAAGATGCCCCATGATCATGGATCAAAAGATTTACAAGTGTTAAGATGGCAATACTTGCCAAACTGCTATACAGATTTAATGGAATTCCTAACAAAAATTTCAGCTGACTCCTTTGTAGGAATTTGTGAAAGTCTCTCAGTCATATCTGACTCTGTGACCCCATGGACTACACACTCCATGGAATTCTCCAGGTCAGAATACTGTGGTGGGTAACCTTTCCCTTCTCCAGGGGATCTTCCTAACCCAGGGATCGAACCCAGGTCTCCCACATGGCAGGTGAATTCTTTACCAACTGAGCCACAAGGGAAGCCCATATGCTAATCCTAAATTTCATATGGAAATTCAAGAACAGTCAAATAGTCATGAAAAAGAACAAACTTGAAGGACTCATATTTTCTGATTTTAAAACTTACTAACAGGCTACTGCAATGAAGACTGTGTAGTGCAGTGTTTACACGGGACAGACAGACAGCTCAGTGGACCCTGTTGGGATAGAATAGAATAGAGTAGAAAAAAACAAAATAGAACCCAGAAAATAAGCTTTTCTGCTCAATTGAACTTTGACATGGGTGCCAAGACAATTCAATGGGAGAAATAAATTTTTCAATAAATGGCCCAAATGAAGTAACTTGCAGCCTACCTTACATGATATAAAAAATTTAACTCAAAATGAAGTTAATAGTTAAATTTAGTATCAAAACTATAAAGCTCTTAGAAAAGAATATAAGCATAAATTGTGACCTCAGTTAGGTCAGGCAACAGTTTCTTAGATAATACACTCAAAGCATAAGAAACAAAACAAACCAAACGAAAAAAAAAAGATCATCAAAATTTAAAACTTCTGTGCTTCGAAAAGACCATCAAGAAAAGTAAAAGGCCAGTCCTCAGGCTGGGAGAGTTTATTCTAGCTTCCATGTATAGTAAGGGATGTTTGCCTAGAATATAAAAAAGACTCTCAAAACTCAGGAACAAAAATACAACACAAATTAAAATGAGCCAAGTGTTTGAATAGACATTTCCCCATAAAAGACATGTAAATGGCCAACAAACACATGAAAATATACTTGGTACCATTAGGTATCGGAAATGCAAACCAAAACACAATGAAATACAACTTCACACCCACCAGGATGACTTCAATAAAAACATAGATAATAGCAAGTGATGGTGAGGTTGTGGGGAAGTTACAACCCTCAGGCCTTGTTGATGAAAATAAACAGAAATGAAAATGTAAAATGCAGCTACTGTAGGGTTTCCTCTAAACGTTAAGCATCATACCATCTGACTACATCTCCACTCCTGGGTCCCTACTCAAGAGAAATGAAAACCTGCAGACAAATGTTCGTAGCAACATTACTTACTATAGCCCCAAAGAGGGAAAATGTCCATCAATTATTGAATGAAGAAATAAGGTGCAGTGTGTCCATACAACAGGCTGTATGAATAGAAATGACACGCTGGCGCGCACTGGAGCATCAACGAACCTTCAAAACCTCATCCTTTGTGAAAGAAGTCAATCAAGAAAGGCCACGTCACATAATTGCATTTATATGAAATGTCTAGATGGGCAGAATGTAGATTAGTGATCTAGACCTGGGAGGAGGGTCGGTAGAACGGAGAGTGGTTGCTAACGGCTGTCAGGTTTCTTTTTAGGTTGATTGAAACATTCAAAATTGATTGTAGTAACGGTTATATAACTGTGAACGTACCAAAAACTTTGAACTTCATAGTTTAAATGGGTGAACTGTATAGTATGTGAATTTTATGTTCATAAAGGTGTTACTTAAAAAAAAATGATTAAGATGACTGTTTTGTTCCTCTGGAGGGTTTTCCTTCCCAACACAGAAGAAAAGACATCATCAAAGGCATGAACCTCAGGCTGGAACTTCAGGGTTGAAGTTACAGTCGAGGGAATGTGCTTTGGGCTCAAATTCACCCTCCCCACCAAAGTCATCTCAGATGAGATGCTCCCCTGCGTCCTCCGTGCGGAGCCAGCTGACGCCTGAGAGCAGCTCTCCCGCCCTCACTGCGTGGGCCCCTCACCCCTCCTGAGCCTCCAGTCCAGACTAGCAGAGCCCACCTGTCTACTCCTGTGATGGAACTGCGTACTTCCTCCAGCCCCCCTGGGGGATTCTGAGACACTGGGCAAAGTGGTGGGAAAGTGTCTTTCTGATCTGAGGGGCTGTCACTCCAGTGCGAAACGGGTGGTTGTTCAGATGCCCTGAGTCAGGGGCAGGGGCTCCAAGGAGCTGCCAGCCTCAAAAGTCTGCCCTGCCTCAAGAAGGGTTCTTCTCAAACCGTAATCTGCACAGCTTTCAACAGGGACAGGGATGGGAATGGGGGTTTTTTAAAAGGAATTCAGGTTTCCAGGCCACATCTGTAAAGTCCTGGTTCAATCTGATCAGGCACCTACATGTTAATTGGTCCTAGATGTCTCTGGAGCAGGTGATCTGGGAAGGAATGGTGAAGCCAAAGGTTCTCAGGATTGGAGTCAGGCGCTGTCACTCTCAGACCTGCTGACGGGGGGACCACCGTCTCTGCCCACCAGCCACTCCCTAGGGACCTGGCCCACCTCGCAGCTTTATGTATCCTACCTGCTGGGCCCGTAACCCTCCATGCATGTGTCCAGCCCAGCTGCTCCCTCAAATCTGGCTGGCTCTCTAAACGATGTGTAAGCACCTCTGCTGGGTTCTTTCCTTAAAAAATGTTGAAAACCAAATTTCAGAGTCTCAAGACCCATTCCCTGCTTTCCACCATCAAACTGCCCCTACAGAGTCTAATTCATCTCCTAATTCATCACTCCCTCAGCTCCTCCCCTTCCAGGTTCTCAGGGGAAAGGCTTGGAGCACTCTTGGAGCCTCTCCCTCCCTCCCGCCCTCTCTCTGTCTGTCTGTCTCTCTCACACACACACACCCTCCACATCTGATCTGCCAGCCAGCTCTGTTTGGCCATCATGTTTTAGATGCATGTCTGGAATCTCAACCCCCTCTGAGGACCACCTGGTCAAACCAGCACCTCTTCCTGAACCAGTGGGCTTGCTCCCCTCCTGGATCCCTAACTCTGTCCCCCACACCTGAAGCCTGTCTTGAACACAACGTTTAAGCCCAGTTCTTAACTCAGAGCCCTCCAGAGGCTCTCATCTCTCTTGACATAAAAGACGCAGTCTGTGCAGGAAGCCCAGGACCCCGACAGCCGGCCTGGACTTCCCACTCAGCCCACTCTAGTCTCTCCGCCTCGGGTCTGCATCGTGCTCACTGTCCTCTGAAGCCCCACTCACCCCTCCATTCACTGTGTAACGTGTACAGTGCATCGTCTCACAGACCTGCCACACTTGAGTTTCTAGAAGCTGCTTTTAAGCTGCTCTCAGTTCACTGTTGTGTCATGAATGGAAGAAAAAGCCTTTTAGAAATGCTTACACTGATATGGTTTCCATACAAACAATGAGATGTTTTAAACAAGCTACTTGCAAGGCGAATTCATGGCAATGCTCTTTCACGGAATAGAACTTATGCCCAGTATATGGTGAATGTAGGGAATTGTTTAACAGATCAGTAACTCTGGTGTTTCCAGGGCTACTTAACAGCTTCCCAGAGCTGTTACTGTTCTGATAGCAAATGGATTGGATTGCCAGCCTTTCTGTCTGCAGGTAAGGACTTGTTCCCGTATTAGATACATAGAGATGTTTCTTACAAGCTGTGTGAAATAACTGTTTGGCACAGTGTTCTTTCAGTGAATGCAACTGAACCCCAGGGTGCAGGGACCTCGTTACTGTCCCCCAAATACTCCGGGCAGGCTCTGCCTTCACTCTTCTCTCTGCCTGGAGTGGCCCCTGCCATCCTCCTAGCCTTTGCTCAGCTGTCCCTTACCTACAGCTGCTTCCTTCCTTGACCCCTAGCTCAGAAGAAGGAGAGCCCGCTCTGTTCCCTCAGCTGCTCTGGGCACCTCCAGGTGCCTCTCTGACTTTGTGGCCCGATGCTTCGTGCTCGGTGGCTTCGTGAGAAGTAGTTTGATCCGCCCCAGGTGGGACAGCAGCAGCTTGGAGCAGGAACCCCACCCTTTTCCCGAGTGAGGAGCTCTGGGTGCCGGGACCCTCCTGCCTTAACCCTGAGGTGAGCCCCTCATCCCCACGAGGCTCAGTCCAGACGAGGGACAGGCTGAGGACTTTCCTCAAAGCTCACCACTGAGTCTCCACTCTTTCAAGCCCAGAGGTGAGAGCAGATGGGGCCAGGGTGTCAGCTAGATGCCGTGGGCGGAAAAATGGATGGAGATTGGGCTCACCCTTCCGAGGACCAGGTGTATCCGGCAGACCACTCAGATCTCCTCATGGTCAGAAGCCCAAAGAGAGCCAAGGCCTGACCCTTCCGACCACATAAGGCAAGGTTGGGGTGGGGGTCAGCCAAGACAAAGAAGCGAGGTCCCCTAGAGGGGTGGGGCCCAGGCAGAGGTAGACCTGCCCAGTCCTTCAGCACCACAGGGATGGACAGGTCCCTGCCTCTGCTGTGAGAACAGGGGGGCTGAGCCCCTGCACAGAGTGGGTCTCAGCAAACCTGGACGCTGTCTTCTAAAACGTTTCTGTTTATTTCCACCACCTCTGGGTTAACTTGTCGTCTCATTTGGAGCCCCAATTTCCATGTTAAAGTGAAGCGTAATAAGTAGCAATAAAATCGGCTCATCCTGCATTTGTTTTTCCCCGGCAAGGAGCAATCAATTACCTGAGAGGTGTTGTTGGCTGCGGGTAAATGGCGACCTGGCAAGGTGCAATCGGCAAAGTGTCACTTTTATTCATGGCCTCCAATCCGAGAATGGGCTTGTCTGAATTTTAATTATCAGAAAGCACTTCCCACCTTTGCTTTAATGAATTGTATAAAATTTAAACACGTGCAATTGTATTTTATACACGAAAAGCAATGGGCATGGTGTGGGGATGCTGTGGTCTCCAGCTGAGTTGTGTGAATTTTCTTCCCCGGCCCCTCCATGGTCCCAGCCCCACATCAGGCCTTCTTTACTACCACCTTCTCTCCCACGCTCTCCTTTGTCAACGAAGAGGTGGAGGCTCACCCTTCCCAGCCTCTTTGTCAAGGACCATAATGCACCTGGGTTAGGGTGGTAACCAGGAGCACAGCAGTGTCCAGCTGACCCCTGTGTCCACACACAACCAGACAATGTCCCCTGCAGGGCTGGACCACCCAGAACCCCCAGGGCTCTCCACAGCTCATTGCTTCATAGAGGCAATGGGGGCGATGGGGGCAGACAATGCTGTCTCTGGGGTGCCGTGTGCTTCTGTCCTGCATTTGTCCCCGGGAGGGAGTTGTGGCGAGTTCTGTCCCCTTGCCTCCCTCTCGGAGCACAGGCCACAGAGACCCCAAGGCCCTTCACCCTGACATGTTAAGAGGACAAACTCAGTTCTGTGAACTGACTTTATTTATGAAGAACCAAGCTGTCATGACTTTATTTCTATTCAAATACACAGTCTTATCATTTTGTTTACTGAAAACCTTGCAAATCCATCATCAAAATGTGAGACCCCAGCTGAACACAGCAGGCAAGGTTTCTCTGATGGAGGGTCAGGTCGGGGTGCTTCCATCTGGAGAGGGACTGGGTCAACAGATCCAGGATCTGAACAACGTGCTGTGGGGGAGAGAGCAGCTGGCCCCAGCTCAGCTTCAGGACTTCCATGGACCCAGACCAGCCAGTTCAACCCTGCCCTCCCATTTCCAGTCCCCTTGCAGTGCCCACTCTTCTGTGAGTCCACGTGGTGCCAGCAAGGGTGGAAGGAGGAGGGTCCGGGCCTTGGGAAACCAGTTTGAATACATCTTCCTTGGAGCCAAGCTGTCCACGGCTGGGTGGTTAGGACAGAGTGACATAGAGGCCTGAGGGTGCTTCTGTCCCCTCTCTACTCAGAAAACCCAGCAGGGTTTACCTTCCCACTGCCCAAGTCTCGTGTGCTGACACGGACACCGGGGCAAGCCCTGATCCACCCAGCTCCGCCACCCCCCCCCCCCAGCATTCTCCCGCCTCATCGCTGACTCAGTCCAGGAGGGATGCTCAGCTCCAGAACCACCCAGAAACGCCGGGCTGTGCCTCCTGCTTTGCTTATTCAGGAAAAGTCTCAGCATCTAACACCTTCTCAGAAAAGCACACAGTTCCTAATGTGAATGAAAGTCATTCCTTCAAAATCACCCAAATAGAAGGTGAAACAACATCTGAGTCAGAGGTTGGTTAACTGTCTGACCTCCAGTGCTCAGCCACTCATGATCCAGCCACTGTTTGGTTTCAGGCGGGGTTGTGGGGAGACGTCGGGGCCAAATGCCCAGCTTGGAGCAACCTGCCTCTCCCTCCTCCTCGGGGGAAGCCACCCCAACTCCTGGTGGCCGAGAAGCTATATTTGGGGCACGGGCTGGACTGGGGGTGGAACAAACTAAGGGAGGGGAGCTGGGGCAAGTAACAACCGTCTGTGGTGTTGACCAGCTGCCCCGGTTGAGAAAAACCTCTATAGTGACTGGAACTTTTTGCCAAAAAAGCTGTCAGCTCCCAGGAATTCTAGCAGCTCTAAGGAGCATTTGTGAGAGGCCAGGTGCTGTCCTAACACGCAGAACTTTACCATCCACCATCCTCAGTGAGTTCAGGGGAGCAGCTGGCCAGGACCACGGTCAGCGCCAGGCAAGGCTCCAAGGCCAGGGTTCCTCACGGGAGGACATGCCCATTGAAGCTGTCCTTAAAACGTCACCCTTTGTGACCCACAGAAGCTGGAACACGGCCCTTGTGTGCTTGTCCGCCATGTCCAGCTGCTCACGGGTGAGGGCCAGGCTCCAGGCAGGTGACGGTCAGCTGGTGCTCACGCAGGCAGAGCAGCAGACCCACTCACACCTGGCAACACAGGAGAGACCAAGAGGGCATCCCCGATGGCTCAGTGGTGAAGAGTCTGCCGGCCAGTGCAGGACAGACGGGCTAAACCCCTGATTTGGGAAGATCTCACTCGCCTAGGGGCTGCAAGGCCCATGGCCACAAGTATTGAGCTGGTTCTCTACAACCCAGCAGCAACAGCCGCTGAAGCCCACACACCCGGGAGCCCCTGCTCCACAAGAGAAGCCACCGCAAAGGGGAGCCCAGACTGCAACTAGAAGGAGCTCCCGCCCTCTGCACTAGGAAAAGGCCCGCGCACGGCAACCAAGACCCAACAAGGCCAAAAACAAAGTTTTAAAAAGAGAGAGAGACAGGCCAGGCGCCAGGAGGGGCGATTCGGATCCAAGGGGCCAGAGCCCCAACACCATCCTCCCCCCACCGTCCTGCACTCCTGCTGGACACAAAAAGTGCCCCCAGGCTTTCAGTGAGGCACCGTGTGCAGGCAAGTTCAGGGACTGGCGGTGTTTCCCAAAGTCTGCTCCAAAGGGCCCTGGCTGCAGGAGGTGACCCCGGAAAGCACGTCAGGGGGAGGAAGCGGGGAGAAGCTACCAGGAGCAGGAGGCACCCTGGGATGGCAGGGCGGAGGGTCCAGGCACCCTGTGGACAAGCTCAGAGTCACTGCGTCTCCATGTGCTCAGCTGTGTCAGCAACTTTGGAGCTGATGGTGTGGACACAGGGGCTGTGACTCCTCCCCCGGGCCTGCACCCCGGGCCCCAGAAGTCGGCCACTGTGCCGAGAACACAGATGCCCCTCCATCACTCTCGCCGGCCAGCATCACGGTGTCTGAAGGCGGCCCCCTCCAGGAACCCAGGTGAGCAGAGTGGGAGGAGAAGCGGGCGTCCTGCAGGGGATGCACCCGCCTGGCTCGCCTAGGCCTGCCCACCACCTCCTGAGACCAGGAGAGTCAAGATCTGGTTCCGTCTTAATCATTTTACATTTCAAAGCCGGGGCGGCGGTGGGGCTGGTGTGGGCTGACTCACCACTCCCATCTCACCCAGTGTATGAAAGGCGCAATCAGTGCAAACTGGACACGGAACAACAGACTGGTTCCAAATAGGAAAAGGAGTACGTCAAGGCTGTATACTGTCACCTTGCTTATTTAACTCACATCCAGAGTACATCATGAGGAACGCTGGGCTGGAAGAAGCACAAGCTGGAATCAAGATTGCCGGGAGAAATATCAATAACCTCAGATATGCAGATGACACCACCCTTATGGCAGAAAGTGAAGATAAACTAAAAAGCCTCTTGATGAAAGTGAAAGAGGAGAGTGAAAAGGTTGACTTGAAGCTCAACATTCAGAAAACAAAGATCATGGCATCTGGTCCCATCACTTCATGGGAAATAGATGGGGAAACAGTGGAAACAGTGTCAGACTTTATTTTTTTGGGCTCCAAAATCACTGCAGATGCTGATAGCAGCCATGAAATTAAAAGACGCTTGCTCCTTGGAAGGAAAGTTATGACCAACCTAGATAGCACAGAGCCATTACTTTGCCAACAAAGGTCCGTCTAGTCAAGGCTATGGTTTTTCCAGTGGTCATGTATGGATGTGAGAGTTGGACTGTGAAGAAAGCTGATCGCCGAAGAATTGATGCTTTTGAACTGTGGTGTTGGAGGAGACTCTTGAGAGTCCCTTGTACTGCAAGGAGATCCAACCAGTCCATCCTAAAGGAGATCAGTCCTGGGTGTTCATTGGAAGGACTGATGCTAAAGCTGAAACTGCAATACTTTGACCACCTCATGCGACGAGTTGACTCACTGGAAAAGACTCTGATGCTGGGAAGGGTTGGGGGCGGGAGGAGACAGGGACGACAGAGAATGAGATGGCTGGATGGCATCACCAACTCTGTGGACATGAGTTTGAGTGAACTCCGGGAGTTGGTGATGGACAGGGAGGCCTGGCGTGCTGTGATTCATGGGCTCGCGGAGAGTCAGACACAACTGAGCGACTGAACTGAACTGAACTGAACTGAACACATGGTGGGTGACGCGGACGGCATGCTGGATTCACCTCGTCTCAGACCCTGAGACCACCATCCCCTCGGTCTGTCCCTGCTTGGCATTCAGTCCCATGGGCCAAGGGGACTAACGTGACATTCCAGCAGGACCACCAGAGCGTCCTCTCCTCCACCAGGTGCTGTCTGTAAACAGCGTGTTGCTCAACAACAGGGCTCACACACCTGGCTTCATGCTACTGGGGTCTCCGGAGCCCCCGGCAGGCCAGGCCAGTGGGTCTGCTGAGCCATTAACAGAAGCTTAGCCCTTAGGGCTTCCCAGGTGGTGCTGGTGGTACAGAACCCGCCTGCCAGTGCAAGAGACATAAGAGGCGTGGGCTCGATCCCTGGGTCAGGAAGATCCCCTGGAGAAGGGCATGGGCAACCCACTCCAGTATTCTTGCCCGGGAAATTCCATGGACAGAGGAGTTCCATCACGGAGTCAGACATAACTGAACAACAAGCCCTTGGGAACTCCTCAGGCTTCCTGGTGGGGAGGAGGGGACTTCCCGGGTTCCCCTGAGCAGAGAGAGGCAGGGGTCCTGGAGAGTTATCAGGACGCGTCCAGGCACTGGGGTCTCCTTGACCCCCCCGGGGAACCCGGGCAAGTTCCTGCACCCAGGCGTCTGCCTTTGCTCTGGGAAACGCAATGCTTTGTAAAGATTGGATGTTGAATGGTTGGCAGGGTCGATGGGGAATGTGGGGGAACACGGAGCACCTCAGGAAAGCTGGGAGTCCAGGGGTGGCAGTGCCGTGACCACCAAGCGGTCAGATTCTCACCTGGAAACAGCACAAGGGTGGCTGGAGGGGTGGGAGCCGGCCCCGTGCGGGGGGAGCTGGCCCCGTGTGAGGCAGCATCCTATGAGGGTGGTAAGTGGACGCCAGGACATCTCCACCTGCGTAGAGACTTCCTCTCCAGAGCCAAGAGGCCCAGAGGTGACTGGAGACCTAGGAATGGCGCTTCCTCTCGGCATTCCATGGGAAGTTTGTAGTTCTCCATACTTCAAACCCTTAAACAAGTGAGTTGAGACCTGGGGGATGGAGGTGGTGTCCCGTAACTCCCCTGCGAGAGTCAAAGGGAGGCACCTGCACGGGGAGGAGCCAGAGGCGGACAGGAGGGCCTCCGGGTCAGAGGTCCGGGCAAAGTGCCAGGGTCTGGATCAGAGGTTCTGGGAAGGCCATCCAGACAGCCCTGCCACTGCCTGTTCACAGCCAAAATACACGAGTACATTTGTGCACAAAATGTGCATTGTACGCAACCCTGCGGGTGGTCCCAGGAATGAGTCTGGAAGCAGAGCACATCCTTCAAAGGGCGATCTGGACCTGCCACCCTGTGCCGCTGCCCCAGCCAGGACGGTGAGCTCCGGGTTTGCTTACTCACCACCGGGCTTTGGTCCCCCAAATGCGCTGAGGGAGGAAATCTGTCAGAAGGTGTGAACACTGGGAAACGTGAAATCAGAAATGGATCCCACACCTGAATTACCAGAAGCAGCATCAATTTCCACAGCAAAACCCAGATTGGGGTGAGCAGACACAACACGTTAATCAATGGAAAAGGAATAGGCTTAAATGAAGTGAGTATTCCCTATTCCTGACCTGGTCAGCCTGGCTGTCAACGCCCCAGACACCCAGTTTCCTCCAACCCCAGCCCCCCCAGAGGTGCCTGACCTGCATCTTCCCCACCGACCCGCCAACACCACCAGGTCCTCCCCGAGACCCAGCCACCACTCTCACCTCTGCCTCCACCATGCCACGCAGTGGGGGCTCTGGTTCCACGACCCCGAGGGCAGGGTTTGGACGAGCGAGGCGGAGGGCAGTGTGTGCAGTGAAGGGCCACTTCCTGCGGATGTGGCTGGGACAGCTCTTCAGGCTCCCCTCCACTCTGGGGAGCACGCGTTGGGCTGGCCTTATTTGGCCCCTGGGAGGGAAGGGAGGGATCTCAGAGCGCCCTCAGCACCCCTTCATCCTGTCTCTCTCCCCCAGGCCCAGGCAGGGGGCAGCCCCAGGAGAAGGGGACAAGCAAGAGAGGTCAGCGGGCGAGGCTGGCACTGAGCCGGCTCTTCAGGCCCTCCTTCTGGGGCCCAGTGCTGTGAGGGTTCAGCTGATGTGTGCACTTGTCTGGGTCACGAGGTGCCCGGATGTGTGGTTAAGCCTCAGCCCTGCGTGTGCATGTGTGTGCATTTGTGTACTCGGTGTGTGCATGCGTGTGCACGCGTGTGTGCTGGGAGGAGCTCCTCCAACCCACTGAGCAGAACAGAACACGCGTGGAGGAAGGGAGCGGGCGCTCTCGGCCTGACTGTCGGAGACGGGACAGGGTCCTCTCCTGCCGCGGGCCTGGGGCCGCACCTCTGGCTGTGCTGGGTCTCCACTGACAGAGGGCCGGCGCCGGGGCTGCTCAGCCTCTGCGATGGTTTGAGGCAGTTCCTGCGATAAGCATACCTGTCTGTGTAAGTGTGCAGACAGCTGCATTTGTGACTACATCTGCGTCTATGTCTGCATCCGTCCTGTGTCTGTGTAAGTATCTGCAGGTGTGTGTGCTGCTCTGCCGAGTTACTAAGTCCTGTCTGACTCTCTGCGACCCCACGCACTGTACTCCACTAGGCTCCTCTGTCCACGGGGTTTCTCCAGGCAAGAATACTGCAGCGTGTAACCCACGGCCTCATCCAGGGGACCTTCCCGACCCTGGGATCGAACTTGAGCCTCGTGCCTCCTGCTCTGCAGGCGGGCTCTTCACCGCTGAGCCCCAGGGATGCCGCCTGACTCTATGTGTGTCTGTCTGTCTCTGTCCCTGCATCTATATCCGTACCTGCGTCTAAAACCGTGTCTGCATCTACATAGCTCTAACTGCATATGAGTCTCTATCTGTAACCACACCTGTCTCTGCATCTACATCCCGCTGGTCCTGTGTCTCTGGGAAGCTGACCGGATACAGATGACATCCTGGGTTGCCCCAGGCCTGGAGCCCTGTGAGATCCCTCCAGTTAGGGCCACGTCTCACAGCAAGTGTCAGCCACATGCCCTCGTTGCTCGTCCAGCAGAAGCTGAGGCTGTCCGGCCCAGGACAGGCTCTTCACATCCGGGTGGGTGGGGCCCAGGGCCCAGTAGCAGCCCCACAAAGTCCAGCGCCTTCTGCCCGCTCTTCTGGACTCTTCTACTCCCCTGCCAGCTCCCACTCAGGGGCTGCAAATGCGGAGGACTTCATGAATTCTAAAACCCACAAAGGACTCGGGTCTTCATGTTCTAAAGACTGTGCGACAAGTGAGGCCACTCTCAGGGTCTCTGATTAAACACATGGGCACACCCCAGAGAAGACAGGGTGTGTCAGGGACTCTCCAGACGCTGGGGTTTGACCTGGCGCCTTCACAAATTGTTATGCTAACTGCCTTTACCAGGGCTCATCTGCAGATGAGACGAAACTTTGACTTAAGTGAGGAGCAAAGTGAGAGGCGATGGGCCGCATCTCACCGCAGCTATAGAAACGTGAAAGGGAGGGAAATCATATGCCCAAAGGACCAACAGCAGCAAATCATCGCGTTGCCTCACTGCTCCACAGCGATGCTCTGACGCGCCCGCCCAGCACCCGGCCTGCAGGGACACTTTAAGTGGAATTCAGGGATTTATAAACCTGTGTGTTTTGCGTCCTTGCTCACTTGACTGCTTTTGGTCTTCTTTTAGGTGCTAAGATGCTCAGTCACGGCTGACTCTTTGTGACCCCGTGGACTGTAGCCCACCAGGCTTCTCTGCCCCTGGGATTCTCCAGGCAAGAATACTGGAGTGGGTTACCATTTCCTTCTCCAGAGGGTCCTCCCGACCCAGGAACCTGGGTCTCCTGCATTGCAGGCAGATTCTTTATCATCTGAGCCAGACACTGCCGTACGAGTTTTCTGGGGTTGTCTTAACAGAGTCCCAAAAACTGGGCAAGTTGAACAAAAGAAATTTATCCTCTGGCAGTTCTCATCTTCAGTTCAGTTCAGTTCAATTCAGTCGCTCAGTCGTGTCCAACTCTCCACGACCCCGTGAATCACAGCACGCCAGGACTCCCTGTCCATCACCAACTCCCGGAGTTCACTCAAACTCATGTCCAGAGAGTCAGTGATGCCATCCAGCCATCTCATTCTCTGTCATCCCCGTCTCCTCCCGCCCCCAACCTTCCCCAGCATCAGAGTCTTTTCCAGTGAGTCAACTCATTGCATGAGGTGGCCAAAGTATTGCAGTTTCAGCTTTAGCATCAGTCCTTCCAATGAACACCCAGGATTTATCTCCTTTAGAATGGACTGGTTGGATCTCCTTGCAGTCCAAGGGACTCTCAAGAGTCTTCTCCAACACCACAGTTCAAAAGCATCAATTCTTTGGCCATCAGCTTTCTTCACAGTCCAACTCTCACATCCATACATGACCACTGGAAAAACCATAGCCTTGACTAGACGGACCTTTGTTGGCAAAGTACTGTCTCTGCTTTTTAATATGCTATCTAGGTTGGTCATAACTTTCCTTCCAAGGAATAAGTGTCTTTTAATTTCACGGCTGCAATCACCATCTGCAGTGATTTTGGAGCCCCCAAAAATAAAATCTGACACTGTTTCCACTGTTTCCCCATCTCTTTCCCATGAAGTGATGGGACCAGATGCCATGATCTTTGTTTTCTGAATGTTGAGCTTCAAGCCAAGCTTTTCACTCTCCTCTTTCACTTTCATCAAGAGGCTTTTGAGTTCCTCTTCACTTTCTGCCATAAGGGTAGTGTCATCTGCATATCTGAGGTTATTGATATTTCTCCCGTCAATCTTGATTCCAGCTTGTGCTTCTTCCAGCCCAGCGTTCCTCATGATGTACTCTGCATAGAAGTTAAATAAGCAAGGTGACAATATACAGCCTTGACTCACTCCTTTTCCTATCTGGAACCAGTCTGTTGTCCCATGTCCAGTTCTGACTGTTGCTTCCTGACCTGCATACAGGTTTCTCAAGAGGCAGGTCAGATGGTCTGGTGTTCCCATCTCTTTCAGAATTTTCCACAGTTTATTGTGATCCACACAGTCAAAGGCTTTGGCATAGTCAATGAAACAGAAATAGATGTTTTTTTGGAACTCTCTTGCTTTCTCCATGATCCAGCGGATGTTGGCAATTTGATCTCTGGTGCCTCTGCCTTTTCTAAAACCTGCTTGAACATCTGGGAGTTCACGGTTCACATATTGCTGAAGCCTGGCTTGGAGAATTTTGAGCATGACTTTACTAGCGTGTGAGATGAGTACAATTGTGCGGTAGTTTGAGCATTCTTTGGCATTGCCTTTCTTTGGGATTGGAATGAAGACTGACCTTTTCCAGTCCTGTGGCCACTGCTGAGTTTTCCAAATTTGCTGGCATATTGAGTGCAGCACTTTCACAGCATCATCTTTCAAGATTTGAAATAGCTCCACTGGAATTCCATCACCTCCACTAGCTTTGTTCGTCGTGATGCTCTCTAAGGCCCACTTGACTTCACATCTTAGTGATCTTATTCTACCTCAGCACCTCTGTACAGCCCCGTCTTTAAACACGGTCGCCCTGAGCCGGGGGTTAGGACTCTAACGAGTGAACAGTGAGGGGGCAGGGAAGAGAAGGAGACGCGGGGCTGCGCACAGACTTCTGCACAGACGGGCCTGCGGGGTCTCCACGGAGAGCGCTCTGCCCTCCCTGCGCCTTCCCCTCGGGGCACCTTCCCTCTCAGCCTCCGTCCATCACCCTCTCAGCCTCCGTCCATCACACTGGAACGCCGGCAAAGCCCCTCGGGGGTGCCGGTCCCCAGCCAGATCCTGTCAGGGAACCCGGGTTGCCGGCCCTTGTGACTCAGCCCTGTTGGGGGCTGTTGGGGCCCGAGTGGTGAGCTCCTCCTGCTCAGCCTGGCTGGTTGGCAGGCAGGCTCCCCACATGCTCCCCAGGCAGGGTGGACCCTCCACCCTGGACCCACCGACCCAACCTGGTCCCCATGGGGAGAGCCCTCGACATGGGCTAGGACAGCCCTGCAGATGACAAGGACCCAGGGGGCGGCACGGCCTCGTCCCCACGGCTGGCCTGCCGCATGGTTGGGGGCTCCAGGGGTCCCCAACACACCATGAGTGTCACCTTCATCGCCCTTCAGAGCAGCGGTCAGTGTGCCTGAGCCAGCCTCTCAGAGGCCCCCTCAGGGACCCGGCCGCCCTTTCTGGCACCCCCGATGTGGCCGCCGCATGGTGTGAAGTCTGGGGGCAGCCCGGCCACATCCAGTCTCTGGGAAAAGGGACAGGGAAAGCAAGGACGGGCCGCAGACCCCAGAGTCCCCTCCCAGCTGCACTCTCTAGGCGGGGCCTCTGGGGATCCTGCTGGAACCTTCCAGAGCCTTGCTGCCCACTGTGCCCATGCCGGCTCCTTCACCAGCACCAAGGGGAGGCAGAGGGCATTGGCTTCTGCAGCTGCAAACAAGCCCCTGAAAATCATCAGCTACCAGGTCAGGGTCTGGCGGCCAAGGCGCCTTCTCTACGCGGCCTCACAAGGTGGAAATCTGGGTGTCAGGGCCGATCCTTGTCTGGAGGGAGTCCTCCTCCACACCCGTGGGCTGTTGGCTGAATCCAGCTCCTGCAGCCGCAAGTAGGCCCCTGGGGAGCACCCCGTCCATTCTCCAGCCCATGACCAACCGATGGCCTCTCGGCCTCCCTCTCTGAGCCTCTGAAACTTCGTCCACTTGCTCCAAGTCGGGAAAACCCTCTACTCCACGGACACTCATGCTTGGCAAGGGGTGACCCTACGAAGGCCACACAGCTTCACCAAATACACTCAGAGGAAGGGGCCCTGGGCCTGGCCCTGCCTTCCTGCACCCTCGCGGGGTGTGTGGGGGTGGGGGTGGGGGTGATGGTTAATCTCACACATCAGCTTGATGGCTCCGGGGAGAGCCCAGACGTCTGGGTGTGTCTGTGAGGCATCAGGGTCCAGGGCTCACGGCCCAGGGCCTGCCCTCTGGAAGGTCTATGGGTCATTTACTGAGGCACACCTGCCGTGGGCACGCTATCTGGGGGTCTGAGCACCCACAGAGGGGCAGGGCCATGGCTGGGAAGGGAGCAGCCCACCTGCCCAGCAGCCCAGCCCCAGGGCAAACAGGCCTTCACTGCCGGCATCTTATCACAGCCTTGGGGGTGCAGCAGAGATCCCAGCACATCTGCAGGCTTCCTGGGCTTGGCCGGGGGTCTTAGGGCTTGCTTCTCACAACTGTGTTCAGCTTTGTAAAGACCAGCTAATAGCACGTAGGATGCTCTGAACCCCAGAGGGAAATTTAATCTCTGTATCTGATTCCTTCTTGGTCTGCAGTTTCATAAACCAGCCTTTCCACCTTGAACCCTCCGTATTCTATGAATTGAGGAATATTATCATTTTACCTCAGAGGTCTCCCATCTAGTACAAGAAATCTCAGTAAAAATTACAGTAGAAATCTAAATAGTTATAGCCAGTATGTGCATTTTATATGTGTGTGTAAATATGTATATCTCTGTGCTTCCAGGTGGCACTAGTGGTCAAGAACTCGCCTGCCAGCGCAGGAGATCTAAGAGACCGGATTCAATGCCTGGGTCGGGAGGGTCCCCTGGAGGAGGGCGTGGCAGCCCACTCCAGTGTTCTTCCTGGAGAATCCCGGGACAGAGGAGCCTGGCGGGCTATGGTCTCTAGGGTTGCACAGAGTTGGACACGACTGAGCAACTTAGCACGCACGCGTGTATCTTCCTACCCGGCACGCCAGGAGCCGGTCTTGTGATAAGGACGGAGCTCTTCTCCTGGTTTCCCCTCAGGATCCCCGGTGGCCTGCCAGCCCCTCCAGGGGTGGTCACGGTGATTCACAGGACCTGGTGTGAACTCAGCAATGCCTTGCTCAGGGTCGGGGGGCCGAGGCCCTTCCCGGTGTCCCGGGCTCCCCAAGTGCTGGAGAATCTCTGTCCCGCTGGAGGTGCAGATAAAACAGAACAGCCTGCTGGCCGGGGCATTGGCAGGTGCGTTGCGCTGGGATAGGAATGGTCACGGCGCCATCCCCAAATTAGCCCATTTGTTCCTGGGAAGGAAACGGGGCCCAAGGCTCCCTCCCCGTCCTCTTCTGCAATGTCCCGAAATAGCTGCCTGCTGGTCATCGCTCCTGCATTAACGTTTTCATCTCGATTCAATTACAGCGCGCATATTTCTGGGCCGCTGGTTTATCATGTAAGAATGTAATTTAAAAGTGGTCTGCACCTCACATTCCACATTTAGGAGAAAAATTAAGTAAGAAGTCATGAATGCCACCCATCTCTGCACAACTGCCCGTAAAGCTCTTGGCCCTTTAAATCCTTTATTGAAGGCTGGGAGATGAGGCCCCATGGAGGAGGCCGGGTACCTCGCCATCAACTGGGCTCTGCGCACATTATCCGGCGAAATCCGCCATTAAGAGGCTTGCTCTGCTTGCTAAGTGCAGCTGGGATTACTTTACCCTGATCTGTGATAATGCATCAATATTTGAAATGCATTTTCAATTTAGGATGTGTTTTAGAGCAGCTCACAATTGGTGGACAACTGTAAATCAGAGTATTAAATTAATCATGTAATGAATATGGAGGTGCCATTTTTGGCAACACAGTTGAGTTTATTTGGCTTTATGTTCATGTGATTCTCGGACCCTGCACATTTGAAGTGAATTAAAAGCTCCGTATTTAAACCACGACGACTCCAATTAGACTCCACTGGCCTGTCCACTTGCGATTCCAAAATGTCCGAGGCGTCTTTCCCCCAGCGTGAGGCTGAGCGGATAAACTGGGGTTAGGCTCCCAGCCCCGTCTCTGCTCTGGACTAGGACTCCGTCAGTCGTGGGGCAGGCACGACTCCAGAGCGAGGCTTTGGCAGCGAAGCCCCGAGGCCCTTGTGCCAGAGTGAGGGGCGGCAAGATGGGGGCTCCTTGGCCAGCTTGTCCACCTGGGGGCAGGGGGAGGCCCTGATGGGCAGCGTGGCCCGCTGCACAAGGCGCTGGCTTGGACAACCCTCGGGTCAGGCGTGAGTTGCGGTGTCAGCTGAGTCCAGTGTGAATGCCTCGACAGTATATATGAAACAAGGAGTCTTTTGCACTGACTGGGGATGGGATCCTGGGGCAGAGGCCCCTGGATCCAGCCCTATGTCCGCAGGAGCCAGTGGTGCAGCAGTCACTGGAGCACACCTGCTGTGGGAGCCGAGCCGACCCTCTCCCTTCCCAGGACCCGCCCGGCCGTGGGAGCCTGTGCTCAGACCAGAGGTGGACACAGAGCTCCTGGCCCTCTGCGCTCTGCCTGCCGCCAGGCTCGGGTCCTGCACTCACCTGGGTGGGCAAAGGAAGGCAGGGGTCAGCGGGTCGAAGGCTCTGCTGATTGTATTGCTGCGGCCAGCCCAGGTCCTCAACCCCAGACACTGCCCGGTTCTGTGCTCGGAGCCGTGGGTGCTCTCCAGAACCATCCACAGGGGCGGATGCCCTGGGCCATGCTGGACAAGCCCCTTGGGCTGGGTTGGATGGACGGGGGGCTTTCAACCCCATCGGCAGAGCTGACCTGAGCCCCGAGGCCCCCAAGCAGGCCCCAGCAGGCAGCTCAGCTCACCTGAGGTGGGTGCCTCCTCGGAACCCAGCACGATGCTCAGGCTGCGCGGGTGGGAAACGGGGCCCTCCCCCACAGGAGCAGAGCCCTGAGGAACAGCCGGGGGGGTGGTGCTCGTTATGTGATTTTGTTTAATGGATACTCATTATTTTTATTTGCCTCCTTACCCGCAGCTACGTAAATAAATGCAGAGTGGCACTGTTCCTGCAGCGAAATGAATTGTGGAGTAATTTCCCGAGGAACGGATGAGGGTCCTGAGCTAAACGCAGCAGAAGGGCTCCCTAGACCAGGCCAGACCTGAGCCGAAGCTGGTGGAGCTTCCAGCTTCCTCGTCCTCCCTTGGGGACAGGGAGCGGGGGGGGGAAGGGTGGACGGAGCTGGAAGCTCGCCCTGTCCCACAGCCCCCAGGTCCAGGATGCTCCATTAATCAGAACCCAGCGGAAGGACATCTCGTCAACCCCGCATCCCCTGGGCCCTCCCCCATGCACTTGCTGACCCCTCAGCGGGGTGCACCCTGCCTCAGCCCTTGCTGGTGGGCAGTGAAGACAGAAGCCCTGACCCCTGAGAGATTTGAGGCCTCTTAAGAAAGCTGATCGCCGAAGAATCGATGCTTTTGAACTGTGGTGTTGGAGAAGACTCTTGAGAGTCCCTTATACTGCAAGGAGATCCAACCAGTCCATTCTAAAGGAGATCAATCCTGGATGTTCATTGGAGGGACTGATGCTAAAGCTGAAACTCCAATACTTTGGCCACCTCATGAGACGAGTTGACTCACTGGAAAAGACTCTGATGCTGGGAAAGGTTGGGGGCGGGAGGAGAAGGGGACGACGGAGAATGAGATGGCTGGATGGCATCACCGATTCTGTGGACATGAGTTTGAGTGAACTCCGGGAGTTGGTGATGGACAGGGAGGCCTGGCGTGCTGTGATTCATGGGGTCGCGGAGAGTCGGACACGACTGAGCGACTGAACTGAACTGAACTGAACTGAAGGAGCAAGGAGTATGTCAAGGCTGTATATTGTCACCCTGCTTATTTAACTTATATGCAGAGTACATCATGAGGAACGCTGGGCTGGAAGAAGCACAAGCTGGAATCAAGATTGCTGGGAGAAATATCAATAATCTCAGATATGCAGATGACACCACCCTTATGGCAGAAAGTGAAGAGGAACTAAAAAGCCTCTTGATGAAAGTGAAAGAGGAGAGTGAAAAGGTTGACTTGAAGCTCAACATTCAGAAAACAAAGATCATGGCATCTGGTCCCATCACTTCATGGGAAAGAGATGGGGAAACAGTGGAAACAGTGTCAGACTTTATTTTTGGGGGCTCCAAAATCACTGCAGATGCTGATTGCAGCCATGAAATTAAAAGACGCTTACTCCTTGGAAGGAAAGTTATGACCAACCTAGATAGCATATTGAAAAGCAGAGCCATTACTTTGCCAACAAATGTCCATCTAGTCAAGGCTATGGTTTTTCCCGTGGTCATGTATGGATGTGAGAGTTGGACTGTGAAGAAAGCTGATCACCGAAGAATTGATGCTTTTGAACCGTGGTGCTGGAGAAGACTCTTGAGAGTCCCTTGGACTGCAAGGAAATCCAACCAGTCCATCCTAAAGGAGACCAGTCCTGGGTGTTCATTGGAAGGACTGATGCTGAAGCTAAAAACTGCAATACTTTGGCCACCTCATGCAACAAGTTGACTCACTGAAAAAGAGTCTGATGCTGGGAAGGATTGGGGGTGGGAGGAGACAGGGACGACAGAGGATGAGATGGCTGGATGGCATCACCGACTCGATGGACATGAGTTTGAGTGAACTCCAGGAGTTGGTGATAGACAGGGAGGCCTGGCGTGCTGCGATTCATGGGGTCGCAGAGAGTTGGACATAACTGAGCGACTGAACTGAACTGAACTGAAGGAGCCCCCAGGGTCCTGGCAAGGGCGCCCCCTCATTCCACCTGCCGTCTTTGTTCTGTGATGGACTCACACTGGCTGTGCCCCTGCAGGCTGTTATGTCCCAAGACCAGAGGCCCCGCGGGACAACGGGGCCTCAGCATTGGCACTGCCCAGGGCCCCTGACAGGCGCCCAGCCAGTCCCGACTCCAGCCTCTGAACCCAGCACATAATAGGGGGCACCAGCTGCAGGGCTGGGGCACGTTGACCCCTGTCATGTGGAGGGAGACCCCGCAGCTGCTCAAGGTCCCTTCAACCCCAGACCAGGGAGGGGGCGGCCCTCAGATGACAGTGCCGTGGAGTGGGGGATGAGGCGTGGTCAACAGCAAGGCCCCGGGCTTCTGTGCATCAGTGTCTGCCTTGGTGCAGGGTCAACCAGACGCAAGAGCTGGGCCAGCCCAGATCCCAGGGAGCACAGCCTGTTGTGAGGATGTGCAGACAAAACCCACGTGTGGAAGCTGGAAAGGGGCCGACATGGATCCTCGCCTGCTCCACAAGCTGCTGCCCAGGCCACTAGGCCCCATCTCAGGTGTCTTACCTGTGAAGGGGGACAATGATAGAACTTCCTGCATAGAAGTACCATGAGGATTGAATAAAACGCTTCACACAACCTTGGTGTAAAGCAGTCTGTGTACGTCACAGCATGGCACATGGTACAAGTATCAATAGACACTAGTGTGCTCGCACGCTTACTCAGCCGTGTCGGACTCTCTGCGACCCCACGGACTGTGGCCCACCATGCTCCTCTGTCCATGGGATTCTCCAGGCAAGAACACTGGAGTGGGTTGCCATTCCCTTCTCCAGGGGATCTTCCCGACCCAGGGATCAAACTTGGGTCTCCTGCACTGCAGGCAGATTCTTCGCCACTGAGACACCTGGGGAGCCTAAATACTAGTGACTCCCACCCCGTTGCTCACTGTATTAGTCAGTTTCAGCCAGAACACCACAGCCTGGGTGCCTTAAATGGCAGGACTTCATTCTCTCATGGTTTCAGAGGTTGGCTGTCCAAGGCCAAGTGTCTGTTTCTGATGCAGGCTGTCCCCTCTGGTGGTGGATAGTCTTCTTGCTCTGTGGTCAGTTAACGGACCCTCTTGTGTCGTCTGATAAAGACACTAACCCTATTGGATCAGGGCCCCACTGTTATGGCTTCATTAAACCTTAATTACTTCCTGAGCCGCCATCTCCAAATACAGCCACACTGGGGGTTAGGGCTGCCAAGTATGAATTTGGAAGGACATGAATATTCAGTCCATAACACTCACCAGAGGTTACAAACACTCTAAAGCTTTGTGATGAAGTTCTGCTGATTCAAAGGCAGGAAGCAGTACCTCCCTTGTGGTCCAGTGGCTAAGCCTTCACCTTCCCGTGCAGAGCGTGTGGGCTCCACCCCTGTTGGGGGGGCTAAGATCCCACATGCCTCATGGCCAAAAACCCAAAATGTAAAGCAGAAGCAATATCGTAACAAATTCAACACAGACTTTAAATATGGCCCGCATCCGAAAAGTAAGTCTTTAGAGAAAAAGACAGGAAGGTGCCCCAAGAATTCAGAGAGAGAGAGATAGGGGACGGCGGATGGGCAGTGGTCAGTGACGGCCTAGTGGAAAGGGACCGAGGAGGAGAGTTAAAGGGGGAAAGCTATTCTGAGCAAGATGTGGAAGCTGCACTGTGTCTGGCAGGGGTATGTCTGAAGGCAGAAGGACCAGCTGGTTGCGTGTTCGCTGCCTCCACCTCCTGTGAGCGACAGACGGTGGCTCCAGATGCCTGGGGCCTGGGAGGAAACATCCAGTCCCTTCCACTTCGAGCTTCTCTGTGGCTGGACCGCCTTCTGACTGCAGCAGCTTTGGTCGTGTTAAGCTAGTCCCCCAGGACACTGACGGTTGGGTCACATACTGGACCGAGTGTCAAAGACTCCCCTTTGCATGCTGAGGAGTCACCAATACTTGGGGTCTGTTATAATTTTATGGATAATAGATCATATCACACATGAGAAGAATTCATAATATGGAGATGAAGAAAAACAATTTATTAATGCTAATAAATCCTCCAATAAAACTTCCAGGAGGACCTATAGTGATAAATTGAATAATTATGAGTATAATTATGACTAACTAGAAGTATAATTTCATGCTAATGCAATAATAATGACACAAAAGTGTAGATCATGAATTTTAACTGCTTAGTTATTTCACATTTCCACAAGTATGGACAAAAAAAACCCTCTCTGAAATCTGATCAAATTATGGTTGACTGAGAAAGCATTCTCAGTTTAAACAGACATCGTTTTGTTTATCTTTACTGGACTGCAAAGGAAGTCTCATGCTAATTACGAACTTGGATTCAGGAAATAGATACTCAGCAGTGCGACTCTTCTCTGAGTGAAAACATCTGATTAATCCACCCTTTTATCACCCATGAGAAGGATAAAGCACCCCATGAAAGAAAACGGGGCGAGCAGAGTTTGTACCAAGTCTGCATTTCGTGATGATGAGCCTTCAGGGAGGAGGAGGCTTGGGCACAAAGATGGGAGCAGCTCCACTCGACAAAGGAGAAGCGGCACAGGTGAACTTAAAAACAGAAAGGGACTCACAGCCTCAGAAAATGAACCTGCGGCCGGGGTAGAGGGGGAGTCGGGGGAGGGATGGTTAGGGAGATGGGGAGGGACGCGGACACACTGCTGCATCCAAAGTGGAGAAACAAGGGCCCGCCGTGGAGCACAGGGAGCCCTGCTCAGGGTCGCGGGCCAGCCTGCACGGAGGGGAGTCTGGGGGAGAAGGACCCACGTGCAGCTGAGTCCCTTCGCTGTTCACCTGGAACTGCCGCATTGTTGATCGGCTACACCCCAACACAAAATAAAAAGGTTTTCAGCAAGTGTTTTGGGGCGGGTGGCTCCGAGGCGGCAGTGCCCACGAGACCCTCCTCCAGAAGCGCAGAGAGTGACTGGGCTTGGCGGCCAAGGTACAGGAGATTAAAGGAGAAATATTTTAAGGTGTTACCGGCAGCCCCAAGCTAACTGCCTCTGAGAGGGAGGCTGCCCAGGGAATAAGGGATGGGACGCGGAGGCAGTCACCCTCAGCCTGACTCGGGACCCAGCAACATGGGCTAACACTCTGCACGCTCTTCTAGAGCTTTCTGCTCACATGACTAATGGCATCTCTAAGAATGGTCAGTGTGCCGTGGAAGTCCACAGGACTGGCACTCAGGCCAGGTCCTGCAGCCAGAAGAAAATGTGGACGTCCAGGTTGGGGAGACACAGCCCCTCCTGTGCCTGCCGGCTCTCGCGGCGTCAATTCTGCAACTGTCTCCCCACGATGCCCGCAGTGGGACGATGCCCTACGGACAGCCTTCACCCCCATGGAGAGCCGGGGGGGAGAGATGTCCTCCCAGGACAAGAGGCCTGACGTGAACAGGAGACTGAAGAGTCCGCCAACCTGCTTTAAGAAATGGCCGGTGTTTGACGCGGCCGCGCCGGGGCGGCACACTGTCCTTCCGGTCCCCCCCTCCCCCGAGTCGGTCCGATCTCGGTTCTGAGAGACGCACGCTCACGTCTTGTCACTCCCCCATTTGCTTGCCCCTGATGACCGTTTGTTCACGCACCGACTTGGTACCCATACGGCTTTGCTGAAAGGACTGTTTGTATATTCTGTCCATTTTTTACTTGGTTATTTTCTCAATGAGCCTTGAGAGTGCCTTATAAATTCTGGGCACGCGTCCTTTATTAAATTTATGCTTTAAAAAGGCTTCTTTCTCCCAGTCTGTCACTTGGCCTTTTACTCTATTAATAGTCTGTTGAAGACCAGGAGTTTTTAAATTAGCAGAAGTCTAATTTATCAAATTTTTGTTTTATACATATTAATTTTGGTGGCATATCTATGAATTATTTTCCTGAATCAAGGTCTCAAAAATCTTTTTGACGTAGATTGCTTGCAGTGCTAGAGTTTAGGTTTTGTATTTAGGATTATGACCCACTCCGAATTAATTTTTGCATATGGTGAGAGGTACGGTTGGAGTGTGGGTTTTTTCATATTTATATCTGAATGTCCCAGCACAGTGTGGGGGAGAGACCGTCCTGTCTTTCCTGAACTGCTTTAGCAGTTCTCCAGACCAGCTGCTCATGCACATATAGCTCTAACTCTGAACTTCCTATTCCATTTCACTCACCTATTTATCTGCTTCTAAACCACAGTCTTGACTGCTGTGGCGTTTTAGTCATAAAATCAGGTAGCAGAAGTCTCTAACTTTGTTCTTTTGCTCAAAGTTCTTCAGTTAGTCTAGGCTCTTCGAAATTTCGTGTGAATTTTTGAATCAGCTTGTTAATTTACACACAAACGCTGGATGAAATTTTGATTGGGACTGTGTTGAATCCACACATGAGCTGGGGGGAACTGCATCCCAACAGTCCCGAGTCTTTGGACGCGTGAAGTCTCTGCTCGTTCAGTTCTTCTGTGGTTTCTGCAAGTGGCGATTTATGGACGGCTGTGTCTAGGTCGCCTACATCTGCTGTCAAAGTTGTCTATAAGCATTTCGTTTTCTTATACTGTCGTAAAGAATATTGACTTTTTGTATTTTCTGATTGCTAGTTACAAGTATATACTGTATCCTGAAATAATGCTAAACTCATGATTTCTACTAGTTATTAAGTATATTCCACTGGATTTTCTTTTTCGTTTGTTTGATTTGTTTATTTACTTGTCTGTGCTGGGTCTTGGGCTTCCCATGTGGCGCTAGTGTTAAAGAATATGCCGGCCAATGCAGGAGACATAAGAGATGCGGGTTCAATCCCTGGGTCAGGACGATGCCCTGGAGGAGGGCGGGGCGACTCACTCCACTGTTCTTGCCCGGAGACTCCCGTGAACAGAGGAGCCTGGCGGGCTGTGATCCATCCAGTCGTAGAGTCAGACACGACTGAAGCAATTGAGCACACACGCACACGCTGGGCCTAATTGTGGCACTCGAGCCCTTTGACCTTCCTTGCAGGATGCGAACGCTTAATCGTGGCTGGTGGAGTCTAGTTCTCTGAGCAGGGAGTGAATCCAGGGCCCCTGCGTTGAGAGTACGGTCTCCTAACCACTGCACCACCAGGCAGGTCTCTGGATTTTCTAAATAGATTATCATGCTATCTCTGAATAGAGACAGTTTTACTTCCTTCCTTCTAGATACTATGTACCCAGTACCTCAAATCTAGATTCTATGTGCTTCTGGATGAGTGCTTGCCCGACTTTATGTAGAAACATGACACCGGTCAGAAACTCCAACACCGTGATGAACAGCAATGTCAGACCAAGCGCCCTTGACTGGTCGTTAGCGGGGACCGTTCAGTCCTTCACCGTCAGTTCCGATGCTAATCTGCCGTGGATGCCCTTCCTCATGTTGAAGAAGTCCCTTCTAAGCCTAGTTTATTGACAATTTTTATCATGGAGCCATATTTGACTTTATCAAGGGCTCTGTTCATTTGTTTGCATCTATTGAGAAGCCTGTATGTTTTTCCTCTTCTGCATTTCTAATACGTTTGGTTACCTTAATGGATTTTCAGATGTTAAAAGAAACTTGGCATTCCTGAGATAAATCCCACTTGGTAATGATTTATTTGTTTTTTCATGCCTTGTTGAAGTCGACCTGCTAAAATTTATTGAGAATTTTTATGCTTACATTCTTAAGAATCCTTGTGATGGCTCTGTGAGTTTTTGGTTTTGTTTTGCATCATAGTACCGCTGGCCTTATAAAATGACGTGAGAAGCACGTCCTTCTCTCCTACTGCAATGACGAGGGCCTATAGAAGTGGCCCTCTTGCTTCCTTAAATGTTTGAAAGAGTCACTGGTGAAGTCATCTGAACTCGCAGTCTTCCCACCAAGAGATTTATCAATATTTAAATCTTTCCAAAAAAGCAGATTTTGGTTCTGTTGATTTTTCTCTATTGTTTGTCTGTTTCATCTTTCATTGGTTTCTGCTTAGTTTGTGATTTATTTTCTTCTACTTAATTTTGGTTTAATTTGAGTTTATTTTAGTCTCCAAGAGATCTTGATTAAGATATTTTTTCCCTAGTGTAACCATTCACAGCTATAGCAAGTGAAAGTGAAAGTGTTAATACCTCAGTCGTGTCCGATTCTTTGTGACCCCATAGACCCTAGTCCACCAGCTCCTCTTTGCGTGGAATTCTCCAGCCAAGAATACTGGAGTGGGCTGCCATTGCCTTCACCAGGGGATCTTCCTGACCCAGCGATCTAACTCAGGGATCCCACACTGTGGGCAGATTCTTTACCATCTGAGCCACCAATAACTACCTTAATAGTATCAAACAAATTTTGATCTATTATATTTCAGTTTTCTGCCAGTTCTAAATATTTTCCATATTTCTTAATTTTTTTAATTACTGGCTATTTAGGAATATGTTAGTTTTTAAATATTGGGGGATTTTTCAAGGATTTTTCTTTTGTTGATTTCTAACTTTATTGTATTCAGAAAAAACTTTGTATGACTTAAATACTTTTCAGTGTATTGTGACTTTTTATGACTCATAATGGTCTGTCTTGGGAAATGTTCCATGTGCATTTTAAAAGAAACTCTGTTTTCTTATTGTTAGCTAGAGGATTTTACAAATGTCAATTATTTCAAGTTTGTTGATAGAATTATGATATTATAGATAATTATTTTCTATCTACTTATGCTGTTAATTATTGAGAGAGCAATTTTTAAATCTCAGACTATACTTAATTTTTAACTTTATTATATCATTTTTTTTTTTTTTTTGCTTCATATATTTTCAAGCCTACAGGTGTGTAGGAGTTCAGGGTGCTGTGTGAGTTTGGTGAGTTTACCCTGTTACCATGATTATGAAGTGACCGTCTTTATCCCTGGTAATATTTGTAGCTCTAGAGCATGCCGCTCTGATATTTATTAAAATATTGTCAGTTGTATGTGAAGGTGAGCATGGATGGAGTATACTTGCTATTTTCATTTGAACTTATATGTCTTTTTATTTAAATTTCTTATGAATAGCATATATTGAATCTTTTTAAACCAGCCTATTTTCACATTTTAATTGGACACTTGCATCATTTATGTTTAATGTGAGTATTTCTGTTCTTTCTGTCCATCATCCTGCAAATTGTTGTCTATTTGTCCTATGTGATTTCTGTTCCCTTTTTAGTCTTTTTCTGACTTAACTTTAGTAGGAGAAAAATTTGATATAAAATCAAATTCAGGGAATGGTCATTTCATTTTTTGACCAAAAAATTATGTTTTCAACTGAAAGTGGCCATAGCAACCTCTACTACCTTGCAGTGAGCAGGAAAGTCCAGGCTCACCAGTTTCACCTATGGCTGGAGAGTGATGAAAATGCTGCAGGTTTATGAGGGAGTAAGAGGGAAAGAGATGCATATATACATACCACAGTGTTCAATTATATCATGGGACAATCTTCACCCGGTCATAAATATGAAATGAATTGAATTAGCAGGAACAAGGAGCCATCAATCTGGGTGTCAGCATATTTCAAAATTCTTCTCTATTTTTCTGTTCTTAAAATACTGTCCTCTTCTCTATAATATCTTTGCAATTTTTAGTCTGTACGTATTACTCAAGTATTGAGACTCATCCAATATATGTTGCCATAAAAGTAAGGAAAAAAGAAAAGCTGTGGTTCTCATACTGCCTGTTAACATAAAGACTTAATATAAGGTGCACGGAGAAGGCAATGGCAAGCCACTCCAGTACTCTTGCCTAGAGAATCCCATGGATGGAGGAGCCTGGTGGGCTGCAGTCCGTGGGGTCGCTAAGGGTCGGACACGACTGAGCGACTTCACTTTCACTTTTCACTTTCACACATTGGAGAAGGAAATGGCAACCCACTCCAGTGTTCTTGCCTGGAGAATCCCAGGGACAGGGGAGCCTGGTGGGCTTCCGTCTATGGGGTCGCACAGAGTTGGACACGACTGAAGTGACCAGCAGTAGCAGCAGCATATTGTTGAGGTATAATCACATGTCAAAACAGATATTGTCATGCAAATGTATTATTTCTGTCAAATGAGTCAGTCAAGATGGGAGTGTGAGTGAATTCAGGCAGATTGTGACAGCTGCTTAGGAGCCAGGCTACACGTTGCCTCATATGATACATGCAACGTCTGATCCACTGTTGATGGTGGAGCGAAAGCAGCATGTCGGTGAGCTTTGGAGCTGGGCGATGGGCAGAGGGAGTCCAGGAGGTCATTCTCTCCTCTCGCACGTGGGTGAGATACTCCATAATGAAGGGGCAGAGAGGAGGGAGGGAGGGAAGGAGCCGAGGGGCAGCAAGAAAGGAGAAGGGGGAGGGAGGCGGTGAGCCCAGGGAACGGCTCGGCTCCCGCCAGGACGCCAGCCTCTGGCTGCCAACCCCACCCCAGGACACAGGGCAGGAGAACACGAGTACTCGCCCACGTTCCTAACGACCGGGATGGACTGATCCGGCCCAAATATAAGAAAGCGTGAGCGCCCTGCTGCCCCCGCCTCTCCCTCACCAAGTACCCACCAGGAAGGTACATCTCATCCACAGGTTCATATGTTACCCCGCCCATGTGTCTGCGGTCATCAATTAGGGACAGGCAATGCTGGAGCAGGAAGGGGCTCGGGGCTCTCTGATCCAGGGCTCCCACTCCAGGACAGACGTCCCTGCTTATGAGGCCCCAGTCCCCACAGGGAGAGCTGTGTATCCTCCTGGCGTGGCGACCCTGGTGAGGAGTCTGGAACCAGTGGTCTGCAGCGTCAGCCCAGAGAGGGGCTGACTGAGACCCGAAGAGATAAAGGGCCTTCTCCAAGGTCAGATGCTGACTTAGACGAAGAATCAGAACCAGGGCCACTGGAAGGAAACCACCTTTATCCGGTTCGTCTTGCAGGCACAGGGCACACCCTGCTCTCCAGTGGCCACGGCCTCGGGCACAGACAAGGGTGAGGGCAGCTGAACTCAGAGCGTGGTGTCGGCCGGAAACGCTGCCTGCAACGCCCATCACTGCTGGAGAGCAAACCGCTTCTAGGCCCAGTCTGGCAGAGCCTCCTGCTGCCCCGGGCCAGCGTGTCTCCCACCCGAGGCGGTGAGTGAGCTGTCACCAAAGAGGCGGTCAGGCTGTCACAGGGGTGTTTTAGTTATAATAGCAGGAACCTGGAGAGGCCCGCGATGCTTGACTTTATGTGTCAACTTGACGGAGCCGTGGGGTACCCTGGACTGGGGCCTGGAGGGGCAGCAGGTAGTCAGCCAAAAGAGGAAGGTTTGGGGGCCTAGAAACTCTGGGCAGAAAAGCTACGACAAACCTAGACAGCATATTAAAAAGCAGAGACGTTGTTTTGCCAACAAAGATCCATAAGGTCAAAGCTGTGATTTTTCCAGCAGCCACGTGTGGATGTGAGAGCTGGACCATGAAAAAGGCTGAGCGCTGAAGAACTGATGTTTTCCAACTGTGGTGCTGGAGAAGACTCTCGAGAGTCCCTTGGACAGCAAAATCAAACCAGTCAGTCCTAAGGAAATCAGTCCTGAATATTCATTGGAAGGACTGATGTTGAAGCTGAAACTCCAACACTTTGGCCACCTGATGTGAAGAGCCGACTCATTGGAAAAGACCCTGATGCTGGGAAGGATTGAGGGCAGAAGGGGACGACAGAGGATGAGGTGGTTGGATGGAATCTGGGACTCAATGGACATGGGAGCAAACTCCAGGAGATACTGACGGACAAGGAAGCCTGGGGTGACAAAGAGTCGGACACGCTGACCGAGCGATGACCACCTTCTGGGCAGAAGGAGCAGCTGTTCACACCTTCCTGTCCTGAAGTGATGCACACAGATGTGCTCGTCTAAATCAGACCCTGCGTCTGGTCCTTCGCGGCCACATCCGTAAGGCACAGTCTCATGATGGGAACAAGCCAGGAGCCTCACTCGTGCCTGCTTTCCTTCCTCGGGCACGGCGACCGTTGAAGGTTGAATTAAAGCCACACGTCTCTTCTGGATTTTAGGGAAACATCCCCTTCTCCTTTGAAAACACGGCCATGCTTCGGGCGGGCTGGGCGTCTTCCTCCAGCCTCTCCAGGTACGCCCCTCAGCCTCTCCTACCTGGGGGTCCTCTGTGCAGTCACCCACCCCAGCCCCTGTCCTTTCATGGCCAGCAGAGCTCAGTCCAGTGAGGACGGGGCAGGCAGTGGTGGGGGGTTGGCCTGGGCCCCCGTGGTCCTGGGGTGACCGCCCTGCTCCTCTGAAGACCCTGCTCTGCGCCAGCAGAGTCCAGCTAACACCCAGGCCTCTGGACCCTCCTTGGGTCTTCAGCAAGCCTTGTCAGGTGCCCCAAACTTCCTGAGAGGCAGGGCCTTTGTGGAGCTCTGCCCAATCACAAGCTTCCTGGGGACCCTGAACATGCCCTTCTGCTCAGAGCTCACCTGTAGAGCCTCACAGGCCGGCTCTTCTGCACCCTGGTCATCCTCGGGCGTAGAAGGAAGAGTGTCCTTTTTCTTTCCTCTCTCTCAGTGGGCTCTGCGGGCGGCTCCCTTCAATGGGTCCCTCCTCCACACTCTCACCAGAAAGCTCTTCACCGGCACCCTCTGGGTGGATTCACAGATGAGTCCCATTAATAAAAACCCGTTAATGGAATTCTCCCCACCATCAGACAAGAGCCACAGGGAAGAAGCAGTTGACAAAACTCCACACCAATTCCTGCTTAAAAAACAGAGCAAACGGGAACTGGAGAGGGAGACATGCTCGGTCTGACAGGCTGTGTTCTCCAAGGGTTCGGAGAGACCCCCGCTGGGGCAGCACTTCAGAGCTGTTCTCAGCCTCAAGCCAGGCCACCAAGCTCCCTGTGCCCTTCACCGTCCTCTGGGAGCCTTATTCAAACAGGGAAGCGGAGGGTCACGTGTGGCTGGTCTTTTGCACCACGTGTCCCCATGCCTCTCCTGGGGCCACCGGGCAGGGATATAATGACCTCTGGCACAAGGACAGTTAGGACCCCCCTCCAAAATGAGAATCTAGGGCTTAGGCCCAGGGACTGGGGGGTGAACACAGACCCGGGAGCTGGATCGGTGTCCAGAACCCAGACACACTCTCTCTGCGCTGCCCTGTTGGTGACAAGACACAGAAAGAAATGAGCATCCGAAAAAAGGATCCCTGTTTGGAAACAAGACGTTTCGTCACCTGGAAATTCCATAGGAAAATTGTGAAATGACCAGAAGCAGTGAGAAAGCTCGGCACCCTGTATCAGCCCGTGTATCAAGAGCTCTCTAATCAAGCAAAAGCACGTTGGAAAATGTAATCACGTTTTTAAACAAATTGTTGTTGGAGCAAAGTCGCTTTACACTGCTGTGTCAGTCTCTGCTGTATAGCAGGGTGAACCAGCCGTACGTATATGCAGATCCCCTCTCTTTTGGATTTCCTTCCCACGTAAGTCACCACTGTTCACTGAGAAGAGTCCCCAGAGCTGCACGCAGTGGGGTCTCATCAGCTGTTTCATGCATGGCGGTGTCTGCATGTCGACCCCAGCTCCCGGTTCATCCCACCCAGCCCTTCCCCCCGCGGTGGCCATGTGACCGTCCTCTGCGTCTGCGTCTCTCCTTTCTGCTTCGCAAACGGGCTCATGTGGATTAAAGACCTAAAGGTAAGGCTGGACATTCTAAAACCCTTAGAGGAAAACAGAGGCGGAGCCCTCTTAGACGTAAATAGCTGTCCTCGCTTTTCACATGGATAACAGTCTCAAAACTCGGCGTGTATCAACAGACAAAGTAGAGACCCCGGCGTGGAGAATGACCATGTGGACACAGCAGGGGCAGGACAGGGTGGGACGAGCTGCGAGGGGAGCACTGACGGAGCCACGGGCAAAGCAGGCGCCAGCGGGGCCGCCGGCTCGCTCAGGGATCTGTGTGCTCGGCGCCGACCTGGAGCAGCAGGACGAGGGGACAGTGAGGTCGGAGCGCGAGGGCGTACTCAGGCTGGCAGCTGACTCACTTCGTTGTACGGCAGAAAGCAGCACCGCCTCGCAGAGAAATTACTCTCCGATTAAAAACAAGATGTTTTAAAAAGGAAGTGGCAAGAGTTTTGTGAAGAAAGGCATCGCGCTGCAGAAGATGAAGCCACAGGCCGAGAATGGGCTGTACGTGGACTGCTTGCCTCCCCCAAGTCCCTCTGCTGCAGCCCCGTCCTCTGATGGGCTGGAATTAGGGGGTTCACTGAGGTCCCTGGGGTGGGGCCTCTGGTGGGATTAGAGCCCTTATATGAGGAGACCCGTCTCTGCCCACCTGTGGGGACACGTGGAGACGGTGGCCGCCGTCCAGCCAGGAAGACAGGGTCCTCCAGACACTGGATCTGCCAGCATCCCGATCTTGGGCTCCCAGCCCCCGGACCTGAGAGATAAGTGTCTACCATCTACACCACCGGGTCAGGCGGGTTCAGCCACCTGAGCCACGGCAGGGGGGATGGACATGAGCTTGGTCACAGTTCCGGGAGGAAGCTCATTGTGTCCAGATTTCCACCGGAGTCCTGGAAGCTGCAGAGGCCAGGGACCCAGAGTAAAGCAGGAGCCCACTGGCGGTGCCTGAGGGAAGCGGGGAGAACCCAGACAAGCTCCCCACAGGAATCTTCCTGGAGCTTAATGCGCCGGTTTGAAATTTCACCCAGAAGCAAAAAAGAACAGAAATAAAGGAGAAGGTTGCCCTAGAATATGAAGAAAACGCCACAAACCTCTCAAGCGTATAGATTAGCTTCAGACAACGAGATGTAGTCCCAGACTTTGCAGCAGACCCACAGGCCGAGGGTCTGTGAGCCTGGACCCTGGGCTGCAGGGCACCACGCTGAGCCACTGGTGATTTGGGAGGAAAAAGTCAAGTAAAAGTCATATCAGTGGATTGCAACAAAAGCTATAGGAACTCGTGGGGTTTTTAAGATGTGAAGAAACATACACGCGTCAGAGTGGCCACCCACACTCAGGTTGGGGGTCTGCCCAGAAAATCCTTCCATCCATACCCTAACGTGCAGTCCTAGTGGCTTAGGGCAGCCCCTGCCCTCGAGGGTGTCCTCCCACCAGTCTGCGTGTCAGCATTGCCAGTGTCCAGGGACCCCAGTGAGAAACGGGGGGCAGCTGCTTGGGGAGCGGGTGGGCAGACACTGTCCCAGACGGGAGCCCCAGCCCAGCCTCACGCTCTGCCAACAACCCGCCCGCCCCCGGAGGCGCCAGACGTGCCCAAACACGGCCCCACCGCCGACGGCTCTGAAGGGGAAGCCTCGGCGCAGTTTCAGCGCGAGGAGTCACACGTTGTCGACATTCCCAACAAGTTTCCAGCAAAGAGCTGTCTTCTGGTTAACCACCCTCTGTCGCACGCTGCTCGAGCGTTTTCCCCTGCCAGCGTGGTCAGCCCCGTGGTTTCGAGACGAGTAGAGCTAAGGGGCTAAGACAACAAGGAAATCGTCCATTTCTGGCACTGATAAGAGACTTTATTAATAGCCCAAGCACAGTCATTGGTCGGCCCCCAAAGTCCCCTCCTGTGGTTGTAGATAATCCATTTCTATCTCATGGGCAGAAAAGACTTCATCTGATTCATTTTAATTATTTTCCAGAAATGATCCATCTCCCACGAAAATGTGTATAGAGTTTATTTCATTCCTGGAAGTCATTACTTTCTCATGAAAAATTCCAAGTGCCCTGGCGCACAGGGGGGATAAAATTAGCCTCGACTCTCATCGCAGAACAGACAGCAATTCCGTCTTGGGCACGCGTCTCTCAGCCGCGTCTCACTCTGCACCGAGGGTGGGGTCTGAGGAGTGGGGGGCATGCCCAGCTGCCCCCGAAAGGTTTAGGGCCCCGATGGCCCCGGAGACTGCTGAAGCTGCAGCCGTCGTACCTGTTGAGACAACCCAAGCCCTGAAGTCGCCCGTGACCCTGAGAAAGCTGGGGGGTCATTTCTAGTCCCGACTCTCAAAGCAGTGCCGACCTATGGGCTCAGCTCTCTACGTGAAAGGATTTTTTTTTTCATACATTCAGGAAATAGTTACATATGAGTCAAGACGGCACGATTCTGTTCTCTCACTCAGCGCCAACATCCAGGAGTATCTTAAATGTCACTTAAAAATCTGTAGCGTTCTTAAATAGATCCCACAGTTAATCAGGCATAATTCCTCATCTCTGTGATGCGACCTAAGTATCCGTAATCACCAAGGCAGCCTCCCGGATCTCGTGCTGTGTGTCGCCCTGCAGAAGACTGGAAGCAAAGCCCTCATCTTAACAAGGGCACTTCTTCCCAGGCACCTCGTGGGCTGCGAGAAGGAATCACTGTGAAAACAGCTTTTCACCTCTATTAACAACTCACTCTATAAAGACAATGTCAGGCTTAATCAGGACCTGAAGGTGTGGGATGTTAAATCAAATGCATAGGAAATCTCTGAATTCCCAAATGCTGCTCAAGGGAAAAACGACATTGGGTCCAGGAAAACGCAGAGCGCAAAGTGACATTTACAAGAATTGATGACAGAGCCCTGAACACGGAGCCCAATTACCCGCCGCCAGCTACACCTGCCGGCCAGCGGGCCTCTGGGGCCTGGCCGGCCCCCTGCAGCCCCCGCCGTCAGCCCTGGCTGGGACTTTGCAGACGGACTGCTCAGGTGTCAACACTGGCTGGCTGGCTGCGCGTCGGCCTTGGGAGGCTTCCTGACGTGCACGCCGGGGCCTCCGTTCATTGCTTCTCCAGTTCACGCGTTCCTTCAATCCGCACAGGACTGTGACGCCTCCCGGACGCGCCTGTTTCAGAGCTCTGCGCACACCTGACGGAGTCACAGGGTCTGCAGTCGTGCGGGGAGACGCAGACACAAAGCACACCGTCTCACTTTACTGAGGTGTAGCTGCTTTACCGTGTGGTGCTGCTTTCTGCCGCGCAGCAGCCTGACTCAGCTGTGTGGATCCGTGCTTCCCCTCCCGAGCCTGCCTCTCCCCCCATCCCACACCTCTAGGTTGTCGCGGAGCACCGGGCGGAGCTCCCTGTGCTGTGGAGCAGCTTCCCGCTCGCGAGCCATTGCACACACGGCAATTAACACAGAAGAAGGCAGGCAGAGCGCGGCAGAGAGCAGGGTGTGCTTTCACACCTGGTGGTGGAGGCAACCAGGAAGCGAGAACACACAGGAAGCCTTGGTGCCCGAGGAGACTGAGCAGAGGGCGCTGGGGGATGACCAGCTCTGGGGGTGGGGGGTTAGCCCCAGAGCATGGAGGCCCATCTGTTCTCATGGAGTGAATGGGGTCACGGGCTGTTCTCAGCCTGGAGTGAAGGGGGGCCACGGGCTCTGCGCTAGGAGCCCCCCATGGCAGCCACGCTGGGAGCAGGTGCAGAGGTACAGGTGAGTGTAGGGGACCCCTGGGGGCCATGCGCGGGGTAGGTAAAGGCGGGAGCCATGAGCTGAGTGGAGGGTGGATTTCATGAGACAGTCTTGGAGCCCGGGATGCTCAGGGTCGACATGCCTGGGTTCCTGACCTGGGTGATGATGGAGAGGAATTGAGAAGCCCCCACAGCTTTGCAGACAAGTGCAGGTGCCCCTGAGGGGTGGGCAGGGTTGGGCCTGGCGATGAGAGGATCTGAAAGGTACAGGAGTGGCTGGGAAATGTCCTCCGTGAAGACGGACGTGGACGGAGGAGGCAGCTGGAAACAGAAGAGAACAGAGCTCAGAGGTGGACACGGCAACCCTAGGCGCCTCCTGGGCACCCACGGGGCTGCGGGGCACATGGGGGTCTGTAGTCGGGCAGAGACGCTGGGCAGAGATCAGAGCTCCCGAAGCCCACATTCCTGTCTGAAACCAGGAAGACACGCTCCGTCCTGGAGGAACCCTGATCCCCAGCATCGAGAGGGGCAGGCAAGAGCCCCAAGGACCCGGAAGGTGCGGGACACAGTCAAGCACCTCGCGGTTTCATCAGAGAGCTGCCCTGTGACTCTGCCAAGAAGGTAAACGTGCGTAGAGCCGCCAGGCTTCGGTTCGTCTGGTGGAATGCACTCAGCGAAACAGCATGCGCTTGAAGCAACCGCGGCTTATGTTAGAAATTAATTCACAAGGCACTGATTATAGACCAATTTGGGTTTAATAGCAGGAAAATAAAGTTGTTTTTATTGTTTAAAGGCGGAATTCTACACCCTTACCCCGCCCCGTTCACTAGGCAGTGTGGAGACGGAACCTTGATGGGCTTGTGATAAGTCCAGTGAATTAATCACGCCTTTGATCTGCATCTCGCCTCCCGGGGCCGGCGCCCTGGGTCTTCCCACCCTGAATCCCCCCAGGGCTCACCGTCCCGGGTGGCCTTCGAGACTGGGGACTTGACGGCCGCAGCATCCTTTGTTCAGGGATACAGCAGGCGGTATTCTTGTCCACACTGTATACTAACCTTCAACCTGAAGACACAGAAAAGCTTAAGAGAAGCTTAAGCTCCTGGCAACTGTGTGACCCTCTGCTGGGGGGTCACTTTCATTTATTTTGTCTTTCCTCTGAGCCGGGGGCCCTCCCCATGCAGAGCTGCAGGTGACCTTGGCCCCCACAGGAGCGGTGTTCCAGGACCACCCCCACCTCCTGTGCTGGTCTCTGGAGCCAGGGTGGACTTACTCCTCTGTGCAATGGGCCACTTCCAGGGCGTGCACTGGGCCACCGTTGGGGCGTGTGTCAGGCCACCTCGAGGGGACACTCTCCCGTTTCTTCCTGGCACCCCAGGCAGAGCGTTCTGGACTCTACCCACGACGCCCTCACTCCAGGGCACTTTGCGTCCGACCTGCTGGGACACTCCTTCTCTGTTTCAGTCACCCCCACCCCTTCCAGAGTCCTCTGTAATCACAGGGGAGAAGACTGAGGTCCAGACCTCTCGTACCTCCGATTTAAGGGAATAAACAAGGCAGAACCAGAACAGGAAGAAGTCCAGCTCCCCCAGGTCGCCCAGAGCGATGCCTTTTCCCGTCCCTCACGGAGCTCTCCCAGGCCCCCGCACCTCCCAGGCCGTTTCTCACCCAGAAAGGCCATGAGACACTGCCACGGCTTGGGGTAGAGTGGCTTCAGAAATCCAGAGACGGGGCTGGGGAGGGGAAGACTGGAGCTGTGGGGTTGGTAGATGTAAACTATGACGTATAGGATGGACAAGCAGCATGGTCCTACTGCCCAGCACAGGGAAGAACATCCAGTCTCCTGGGATAAAGCATCATGGAAGAGTACATGAAAAAGAATATGTCTAAGTAGCCCTGGCGGCTGAGATGGTAAAGAATCCACCTGCCGTGCAGGAGACCCAGGTTTGATCCCTGGGTCAGGAAGATCCCCTGGAGAAGGAAATTGCTACTCACTCCAGTGTTCTTGTCTGAAGAATCCCATGGACAGAGGAGCCTGGCGGGCTACAGTCCGTGGGTTTGCAGAGTCAGACATGACTGAGTGACCAGGGACTCTTGTGTATAACTGTATCACCAAGGTGTACAGCAGAAATTAATGCAGGATTGGAAATCCACTACACTTCAATTAAATAAATAAATTTTTTAAAATCCAAAGATGGAGGCTCCCCTGGTGGCTCAGTGATAATGAGTCTGCCTGCCAGTGCAGGGGACGTGGGTTCAGTCGTCGGGCTGGGAAGACTCCACACCCCATGGAGCAGCCAAGCCTATGCCCCACAATGAGAAGTCGCCGCAGCGAGACGCCCGGCACCGCAGCTGAGAGCAGGCCCCACTCGCCGCAGCTGGGGAAGAGCTCGCTCAAAGCAGTGAAGACCCAGCACAGCCAAAAATAAAGAAAAGTTTCAAAAATTTAAAAATAAAATCGTTCTATGTTAATAAAACCCAAAGGTGGATCTTCTTGGTCAATGTGACTGGTCATTCTTTAATTTTTTTGTGGAAGGTAATTGTAGATTCAGCTGGAGTTGTAAGACACAATACAGGGCGATGTGCACACCCTCTCCTGGGGCTCCCTCCCCACATGGTGGGCGCAGCTTGAGGAGCCGAGTCTATCAGAGTCCTCATGCTAGCATCAACCTGGTCAGGAAACAGAAGATTCCCCCGACGGGTCCTTGCTTCGTCCCTTCACACACGTTCACCTCCATCCTACTCACACCCCTTCCTAAACCCAGCAGTCTGGGCTCCACTTTATTGGTCGTCCTGTGTCAATCTAAGACCCGGGGAGACCGGACAATGTTTAGACGAACCCCTGGGCATAATTGCCCAGGATGCCTTGTACCAAGGCCCCCAGGGTCACAGTCAAGGTCTGGGAGACAGAAGGAACCTACGGGTTATCTAGAACACTTCCTACTTGTACAGCACGCGTACTCTGGGGAAGAGGTTGACCAGGTCGGGGGGATTTAGTTTCCCAGCTCCAGATATAGCAGGAGCTGACGACACTTGCCATCCATCTTTAGAGCTGACGGCCTCGTGGACCTGATGGGATGTTTCCGTTTTATAGCGTCCCTTCTGCTTACGACGTCGACAAGTGTCCTTGTCAGTATGTGCGTGTCAGGAAGTGCGCCTCCAGCTGCCTGGTCTGCCTGACTGTGAGTTTATTTGGGCTCCTGACCTCTCTCTCTTTTTTCCCTACAGCGCTTTCAAAAATCTCCTGCCAAATGTTGTCCTTTAGGCAGAGTCTGTTTCTCCTCCTGGTTTCTGTGTTTGAATCAGGGCTCAGATTCCAGGTTTCATTTCATCCACAGTTGAGAAGACAGGCATGTCCCTTCAGCTCCCTCTTCTACTCCAGAATGCTCATCGGAGGCAGGGCATCCAAGGGGACTGGGCTGGGGGGAGATTTGCTTTCCTCTCACGGGTCCTGACTGGGAAGACAGAATGAAGCTTAGGGCAGAAGGTGGGACAGGTCTAGGCTGATGAACGCAGAGTCCCAGTGACTGCAGCGTGACTGGGGTCCTCCCGCCGGCTGGCCGGGTGCCTCCATTGGTAAGTGCCGTCCAGGTTTCACCGTCCTCTCCCCGCTTCCCCTCCTGTGGCAACATGAAACGAGGCTGACCCTCCAAATGGAAATGATCCCACCCTCGCTAGCTCTTTCCACTACACATCGTTTCATAAGCCGTCTTCCATCTTCACAAGCAGGCCCGCCTTCCATCCCGTGAGATACGGTCCCCCACGCCATGTTTATAGGGGCCCATATTCCACGTTATGAATATGGGTTCATGAATGAGTCTAATAGGATCCTCAGGTGGTTTTTAATTTCCATTATTATAAACAACACTGCAATGAACATTCTCACAGCCTCATCTTTGCAGAAGCCATAAGAAGAGCCATCAATACTTCGTCAGGATAGAATGTCTCAAGCATCACAGGAAGAGAACCGCTAATGGCCTGAGACTTTTAAGACTTTCCTTGCACACTTTCAGATCTCCCTGAAAATAATGTGAATTTGAACAGCACTGTGTGAGTCTGCACTTTTCTGAAAGGAAACAGAAGGACACTGGCCAGAGTGACGGCTGACCGCTCCCCGGGGCTGGTGCAGTCGCCATCTATGTGATGCTCCCAACCCTTCAAGGCGTCCCTGCTGCCCAGATGGAGACGAATCTGCCTGTGATGCAGGAGACCTGGGTTTGATCCCCGGGTCTGGAAGATCCCCTGCAGAAGGGAACGGCTGCCCACTCCAGTATTCTTGCCTGGAGAATTCCACGGACAGAGGAGCCTGGTGGGTTACAGTCCACGGGGCCACAGAGAGTCAGACACGACTGAGTGGCTAATACTTCCTGCCCTTCAGTGCAGCCGTCAGAGGAGATGCCTCCTAGCCAGGACAGACCCAGCCCGCCTTCCCGCCCAGGACCCCTCACTGGGCTCTCCCCGCTTCTGCTCCAGACTCACCGGCAGCCCCAGCCCAGCCCTTAAGATCTCTGCTCAGACCTCTTAGTACTGGGAGCTCTCCGCCCTGCCCACTGGCCCCCAGCCCGGCCCTCCCTCGGCCCAGCCACTCAGGGGCGGGGTCTGCACACCAGGTGTGTGTGTGGCCCTCAACCCCCAGCACAGTCAAACCGTTTTCAGAGAGTCCACTGTGGGACCTGCTCCCCACCCAGCTCCAGGGAACAGGCTCCAGTGAGGCGGGTGCAACGTGCCAGCTACACATCTGCTGTTGCCAGGTGCCCGGGTGAGTGAGTGGGGGGTGAAGGGGCCTGTGCCGGCCCTCCCGCTTTCCCATTAGAGCATGACAGTGTCTCCCCTTCTTCTGAGTCGTGCCAGGCCTTGTCCTCTCCGTGTTAACCCTTCCCCAGCTGTGGCACAGCCATTTCTTCCTCATTGTTTGCAGTCAGATTATTTGAGGGGTCTTTAAACTTTACTTATTTGTAAGGCAGAGTCATATTTACTGTTTTCAGTCAACAGGCAGGAAGATTTACTGTTTTCTGCCTCTGGCTCCGTTCTCAACACCGAGTTGCCGCCACCGAGGTTGTACCGACAGCCCTGTCTTGTTTTCTGGTTTCTCTGTTTACAGCAAAAGCGTTAATCCTGTTGGGATTTGTTCAGGATCCAGGGCAGGGGTGACTGCTCTTTCCTTGAGTTTAACTGGATCCGTTCGCGCCGCCCGGTTGTCTCTGCAGTGCCTCTGCACACCCCGGCAGAGAAGGTCCAGCGAGGGGGCCCCGCGCGCACCCCCTCTCCCCAGCCGGTCGGACTCTCTGCGTCCACCCCTGCCCACGGCCAGGCTCCAGGTCTCTGCTCCTCTGGGGCCCCGTGTGTCTGCAGGTGGTGCCCCCCACAGTCAGGGCACAGTGGTTGGTGAGTCTCCCAGCTGCCCCGTGAGCCTGGTCTCCAAGCCAACGGCCCCTGCAGCCCTCATGTGGCCCTTTCATCTCAAACCACAGAGCACGCAGGCAGCTGAAAACACAGCAGCCCCGGACCCCAGAGAGCCTGTCTTCTCTCACGGAGGCCCTGAGACCAGCAAGGAGCCTCCCCTGAGGCCTGTGGGGGTCCCTGGTCCCAGGGGAGGGGCTTCCCTGAGAAGCAGGCGGTCGGGGGAGTCCCCCTACTTTCCTGCTCTGGCACATCAGGCTAAACACTCAGTGCAACAGACTTGGCAACTTGTTTTCCAGACTGTGGTGTGTTTCTCCCTTTTGTGATGGGTCTTCATCCCTTTCAAAGATGGTCTAGGAATTCAGCCAGGTTGAATTAAATATCTGGAAATTAACCTTTATCATTTAAAACAAGCTATGTGGTAGCTCCCATGGAGTACACATGCCCCTTTTCTGGGGAAGCTTCCGAAAGACCCCAGCATGTAACAGACTGCCAGAAACCCCCACTGGAGACGTCTATTTGCCTTTGTGCGGGGTGAGGGCAAGCACATGCCCCTGCGTTGGGGGCCCGGAGGCCCAGGGCCAGCAGGTGATGGGGGTCGGGGGTGTCAGAGCAGACCAAGAGGCCCCCGGGGGAACGTTGAGAGCGGGTGAGCGCCACGGGGCTCTTGGCTCTGACGTGCCGGCCCGTGTCTGAGCTGCCGCATGAAGGCTCATGGGCCTGCTGACTGGGGCCGCCTGGGGAAGGACAGAAGCAGCCTCACACACCTGCATGACCCTTCCCAGGAACTGGAACTCAGAGATAACATGAAACATCTCTGAGAAGGCAGACTCGGCGACGTTGTTCACGGATCTGTCTTATAAATGAATGAATGGATTGTTTGTATTTGAACTGTTGTGTGTGCATCTAACAATAAAATTATGGGACATTCTAAGTCAGAAATATCCCCCCAAAATATGCATCATCCAGCTGCTGTCCTAGGGTTACACAAATGCCCGAAACAGCCTCATCAATCACAGTGAGGCTCAGCTAGCGATGACTTGTCAGCAGAAGCATAGACAGAAGGAACCAAGAGTCGGGACCGCCTGCCTGGGCAGTGGGGACGCCTCCTCCTCTCTGAGCCCCCAGAGCAGCGGGGAGGGGCCCTCAGGTGCCCGCTGGGGGAGTCCCTGCCCACAGCCCCTCAGGAACATCCCATGGTGCCCCATGAGTGCGAGTGGTCCTAATCACGCCGCCTCCAGCATCTCACTCTGAGCTTACGTAAGCAAGAGACCTTAGTCCCTCCCAGACCAGCCAAAAGCAAGGCCACCCCAGAACCGTGGCTCTGGAGGCCAGGCCACCCAGGCACCCTCAGGGCACTGGACGCACGAGCCCCTCCGTGCTGTGTGCGCCGACACCCAGGGCACAGGCCTCCTCTGGCACCTTGAGTTTCTGTGAGGCTGAGCCTCACAGGCTTGTGGCTTGGACGTCACTCTCCCACCCGCCCCCTGCCCCCTGGCCCTGGTTCTCCTGTGATGGTGGGGAGGGGGCACTTCTCGCAGTGTGGACGCTGCCCGGCTCTGGACCGTGGAAGATGAGCAGACCACAGCCCAGCAGGAATGAGGGGCCTGTGCCCGACGGGGCAGGCTGCTCTCCCAGAGCCTGTTAGCCGCGAGGGCTGCTGCTCCGACAGGTGCACCGGCCACGGTCTCGGCAGATCACACGGTCCCGGCGTCCTGTGAGCAGGAAGTCCCTGCCAAGGGCTCGTGTGCAGGCAAACCACAAAGCTGCCACAGAGCCAGTGACCCCGGAGAGTGTGAGCCACGTGTTCCTCTCTGTCTGCTCCCCTCCCAGGGGAGATGCGAGCTTGTCACACCAGCAGCAGGGACATGGTATCTTGTGGGAAGACCCCTGGACCGAGGGACCAGCTAGGGGACCTTGAAAAAGGGCCCATTCCTGTGCTTCAGTACGGGCAAACATAGGAGTTACTTCAGGCCTATGGACTGTTGAAAATAGATCGAGGACCCCAGTTACCAGCTTTGCAAGGAAAATGGTGGATTCAAACGCAAACTGTTGCTCTTATTCAGTCACTAAGTCGTGTCTGACTCCTTGAGACCCCATGAACTGCAGCACGCCAGGCCTCCCTGTCCTTCACCATCTCTTGGAGTTTGCTTAAACTCATGTCCATTGAGTCAGTGATGCCATCCAATCATCTCATCCTCTGCAGTCCCCTTAGGCAAGATGAAATCTAAGCTCCTCTGTCTGCTCTAACATTCTGTCTTTACAGAGAAAAGTCACTCCTTTCTTGGTTTCTACTCTTATCTTTCTTCATTTCTTCTAGATTTTTCTATGTCCCAATTGAACATATTTTAGTACATGTATTATTTACAGAGAACACAAGAAATTTCAGCCTTAGAACACTTAAGTGTAATGAATTTTGAGTCATGAACACTCTTCAATCATGCTCCAATTCTGTTCACAGTTCTAACGGGGCCGATGTGAAGGTGCCTGTGCGTATTGCCATGGTAATGCTGAGTAACAAGCCACCCTTCAAACCTGGTGGCTCCTGTAAGACGTGATTATTCTAAGCTGACCGGTCTACAGGGCGACTGCAGACTGACCGATGGGCTTGTCCGGCGCTCACTGTGCTCCATGAAGGACGATGCTGGGCCCAGAGAAGAGGGGTAGGCCACCAGGAGCCGGACCCAGGGACCCCAGAGGTTCCAGAGCCAGGACACACATCTGCTCACCTCTGACACTCAACTGGCCACAGCAGACACGTGGCCAAGCCCAGATGTGCTGAGGCAGGAAGATGCATTCCACACAAAGCGGCTGGATGAGCCATTAAATGTTTGCTGAGTAATAACTAATCCCCGTGTGTGTAATGCACCCACGCATCAGAAGAGGCAGATTCAGAAGCATCCGTAAATAAGCCTAACGTTTGGGAAGCAACCATGGGCTGAAATCGACATCAAACCCCGAAATTACAAACTCTGGCTTGGCGCCTCGTGGAGGAGAGAGCACAGACTTGTGCCAACTTGTCAGTTTGCAGAGCACACTCGAGGTGCCGTGCGCTGCAGCATCCAGGACTGAGGCTTCTCCCTCAGACGAAGGGAAGCCTCCGTGAAAACTGGAAATCTTCCACAACCGTGGCACTGTGACTGCAGTCAGCGTTATCAGACGGACCCACCTCCCCGTGTCCAGACTCATTCTGAGATTATTACTAATAACCACTCAACTTCTACCGGTGGCTCTCTTCACTTGTCAATTACATTTGAAAGTTGAAATCTAAACAAGGTTACAGTTCACATATTGGGGAAAAACGTTAGCTCAAAGTCAACAGTTCAGTTCAGTCGCTCGGTCGTGTCTGACCCTTTGCGACCCCATGGACGGCAGCAAGCCAGGCCTCCTTGTCCATCACCAACTCCTGGAGCTTGCTCAGACTCATGTCCATCAAATCGGTGATGCCATCCAACCGTCTCATCCTCTGTCGTCCCCTTCTCCTCCCGCCTTCAGTCTTTCCCAGCATCAGGGTCTTTTCTGATGAGTCAGTTCTTCGCATCAGGTGGCCAAAGTATTGGAGCTCAGATTCAGCATCACTCCTTCAATGAACATTCAGGACTGATCTCCTTTAGGATGGACTGACTGGATCTCCTTGCAGTCCAAGGGACTGTCAAGAGTCTTCTCCAGCACCACAATTCAAAAGCATCAATTCTTCAGCACTCAGCTTTCTTTATGGTCCAACTTTCACATCCATGCATGACTCCTGGAAAAACCATAGCTTTGACTAGATGGACCTTTGTTGGCAAAATAATGTCTCTGCTTTTTAATATTCTGTCTAAGGTGGTCATAGCTTTTTGTCCAAGGAGTAAGCGTCTTTTAATATCATGGCTGCAGTCACCATCTGCAGTGATTTTTGAGCCCAAAAAAATAAAGTCTGTCACTGCTTCCATTGTTTCCCCATCTATTTGCTGTGGAATAATAGGACCAGAAATGGAACAACAGACTGGTTCCAAATTGGGAAAGGAGTATGTCAAGGCTGTATATTGTCACCCTGGTTATTTAACTTATATGCAGAGTACATCATGTGAAATGCCAGGCTGGATGAAGCACAAGCTGGAATCAAGATTGCTGGAACAAATATCAATAACCTCAGATATGCAGATGACAACACTCTTATGGCAGAAAGCAAAGAGGAACTAAAAAGCCTCTTGATGAAAGTGAAAGAAGAGAGTGAAAAAGTTGGCTTAAAGCTCAACATTCAGAAAACTAAGATTATGACATCAGTCCCATCACTTTATGGCAAATAGATGGGGAAACAGTGGAAACAGTGACAGACTTTATTTCTTGGGCTCAAAAATCACTTCAGATGGTGACTGCAGTAATGAAATTAAAACACACTTGCTCCTTGGATGAAAAGCTATGACCAACTTAGACAACATATTAAAAAGCAGAGACATTACTTTGCCAACAAAAGTCCTCCTAGTCAAAGCTTTGGTTTTTCCAGGAGTCATGTATGGATGTGAAAGTTGGACCATAAAGAGAGCTGAGTTCCGAAGAACTGATGCTTTTGAACTGTGGTGTTGGAAAGACTCTTGAGAGTCCCTTGTACTGCAAGGAGATCCAACCAGTCCATCCTCAAGGAGATCAGTCCTGAATGTTCATTGGAAGGACTGATGCTGAAGCTGAAACTCCAATACTTTGGCCACCTGATGCGAAGAACTTACTCATTAGAAAAGACCCTGATGCTGGGAAAGATTGAAGGCAGGAGGAGAAGGGGATGGCAGAGGGTGAGATGGTTTGATGGCATCACCAACTCGATGGACATGGGTTTGAACAAGCTCTTGGAGTTGGTAATGGACAGGGAGGCCTGACATGCTGTGGTTCATGGAGTTGCAGAGAGTTGGACATGACTGAGCTACTGAACAGAACTGAAATGAACTGATCAGGACCGGATGCCATGATCTTAGTTTTTTGAATGTTGAGTTTTAAGCCAGCATTTTCACTCTCCTCTTTCACTTTCATCAAAAGGCTCTTAATTCCTCTTGTCAAAAACAAGAGGATTTCCAAAAACTTTGGCACAAACTTTGTTCCAAAGCCAACAGTTATATGAAAACATTCTGGTAAAAGTCACATATGAATCCCTCATAATTTTCAGGAAATGCCAGGGCTGAGCTCAGGCCATCAGACCCTTGTTCCTGAGTCACTGGAAACCGCCCTGCAGTTCACAGTGGCTGGATCCCTCACTAACCGAGGGCTTCATCCTCCTGCACCCTGACAGCCCGGTTCTATCGTCACTAACGGGACATCTCAGAAGTTAGCTCGCCTGCTAATTGCAGTCAGAAGTGAGAGTCTGAGTTCAATTACTGGCTTCCCTGGTGGCTCAGAGGTTAAAGCATCTGCCTCCAATGCGGGAGACCCAGGTTCGATCCCTGGGTCGGGAAGATCCCCTGGGGAAGGAAACGGTAACCCACTCCGGTATTCTTGCCTGGAGAATCCCATGGACGGAGAAGCCTGGTAGGCTACAGTCCACGGGTCGCAAAGAGTTGGTCACGACTGAGTGACAGAACGGAACGGAAGACAAAAATAGGCATTTGGGGTGTGACTCCTTCAGCATTAAACCGGGCTCTCTCTGGCAGCGCTGCCGGGTGGGTCAGCTCAGTGAGTCACCAGGAACCCCTGTCCCAGGCAGCTCACTGTGGAGCCTGGAGCCCTGCACACACTAACGTGGTCATCTTACATTTCCCCATTCAAATCACTCCTGTTTTCCTTGGATACTTTTATTTCGAAGGGAAACTTGTATCACTGTGAAGTTACAGGTTGGATGACCTAGTGATATATTTTATAATACTTCTGAAAATAAAATTATCCAAATTTAAAATTGATTCTCCCATGCTGCCAAAACTGTCCCGTGTGCCTCCAAGAGCCTCCCATTTGGTGGACGGATCCGCCACCCACCTAAGGGAATAGAAGTTCTGCCTTAGACAGACCAGCCATGTCTGTCTCAAGGATGACAGGCTTCTGGGTTTAAGCCAAACCATAGGTGGCTTCTCACCAACGTACCAAAGTTTTAATCTCAAACGATTGCATTTTGAGTTGGTGTGGGGGCCCCACAGGGGTTAAGGCCAGGGGTGCTCCCTGCAGGGGAGGGTGGACCTGGTCTGTAGCTCACGGCCAGGGCAGCCGCCCCCACTGCCCCACCTGCCTGCTCTGGGGAGGCCAAACCGTTTCCGCCTGATGTTTGTGACGGAGAAGGACTGGATGAGCTTGCTCTTCAGGTTCATTGCCTGTTGATCAGCGGTTTATTTGTTTCGCTCTTGGAGACTTAAAACCCACCATCTTCTCCCTGTCTTTGGACCCTCTTCGTTCTAATCCAGGTTTGTACATTCACATCTTATACAACAGAAATCTCTGGAAACCGGGTCAATCTCTAGGAAAACACGAACAAACAGGCAAACACACAAACACATAAATGATAAAAGTACAAAAACTGAACAGAAACCAACAGCGCGACTGTTGTTTGCCAGAGTGATCTGGGCTGATGGTCGCCTGCTTCACACACAGCGTCACGTTTCTGGTTTCCCCGAGTGATTTCTCCGCCTTATGAATATTATCTGCCACATCAAAGGGGAAGTTCCCTAGTTTCTAATTCCTAGGGGATGTTCGGTTGTGTCTGACCCTCTGCGCTTGGGTTTCCGCCTCCCAAAAGCTCACCTCTGTGTTTTCCTTTTCCTTTCATCACTTTCTGGTTGCTTCATTTTCGAAGCAAGCCATTTCGCTGCCTTTCCTCCGAGCCCCACCCAGGGCCGATGCACGGGTATTTGTCTGAGGATGGCGTGGGCTCAGCACCTTACATGAACCAGTCCAGCCCCACACGTGGCAGGGATGGTGCAATCCCACCACCAGGCCGCCCACCTTGCTGAAGGCAAAGTACAGACACCAACCCTGCCCTGATACACGTACAGCTCCCAGTGTTGACGAACTAACACTTGTGCTGAGCTGTGCTTAGTAGGTCAGTCATAACCCACTCTTTGCAACCCCATGGACTGTAGCCCACCAGGCCCCTCTGTCCATGGGGATTCACCAGGCAAGAATATTGGAGTGGATTGCCATGCCCTCCTCCAGGGGATCTTCCAAACTCAGGGATTGAACCCAGGTCTCCCACATTGCTGGCAGATTCTTTATCATCTGAGTCACAAGGAAAGCTCAAGAATACTGGAGTGGGTAGCCTATCCCTTCTCCAGGAGATCTTCTCCAGGAATGACGTAACACGCAGGACAGGGATTTGTCACCAACCCAGATCTGTCTGCATGGGTGAGCACTCCCAAGCTTGCTGCATCTCCCTAAAACTTTCACGTATTTTAAGAGATAGAGGGGTCTTTCTTGCAAGACTTTCCTGGTGGCTCTGACAGCAACGACTCTGCCTGCAATATGGGAGACCTGGGTTCAGTCTCTATGTTGGGAACCGCTTTTGGAGAAGGGAATGGCTATCCACTACAGAATTCTTGCCTGGAGATTCCCGTGGACAGAGGAGTCTAGCGGGCTACAGTCCCTGGGGTCGCAGAGAGTTGGACATGATTGAGATAGTATCACTTTTACTTTCAGGGTCTTCTAGGTGTTTGCGCTGTCCCAAATGTTCTTGGCCCTGACAGGCAGGCTCTCCCCAGCAAGTCCAAGGTCATGCCAAGGACAAGGCATTGCAACGCAGCTCCAACCAGCAGATAAAATGGTCAGTTGGATTCCAGCATGAGGGGCTGGAGGGTCTCCATTCAGACCCACCAACTCGACGTCAGAAGCAGGCATTCTAGAGCGATGGCTCAGCTCTGAACTGACCCAACCCCAGCACGTGGAGGCAGCGTTTCTGGTGTAGCTGGTGTGACGGAACCAGGGTGGTGCTGACAGCATGTGAGTGAGTTTAAAGAAGGGACCAGAGATGGTGGTTCATGGAAGTGGCCAGACATCGGTACACTCACTTAATAAAGTTATACCCACACCTGCTATGGGTGTGGATGACAAAACCAGATTAAATTTGAGAGGCGTGCTCTCTGCCAGCCTGGAGAGAGGGCTGTGTGCTGGACGGGGCGGACACGGTGACCTGAAGCATCGCCCACAGCCTCATGCTCTCTTTAAAGTTCCAAGCGTCTCCTCGCACCAGGCATCCTGCACAGGTTTATTTCTGGCTTTGCAGCGGTGCCAGGCTGGACCCCGACCCGACGCTGGCCTGTGGAGTCCGTCACGTCCCCGGGCTGATTTCTGTGGCCCTGCCTCATCAATAACACTTTAAATGGCTTCTAAATTGCTTCATTTATTAAATATTCACCATGAGAATGGAAAATTGGGTGATTCATTTTAGTGAAAGGGCTTTTTTTCCCCTAAAAACTTTCTGGAAAAACATCCCATAATAATTACAGGCCTCAGGCAAGTCCAATAGGAGAAGAAAAAGGTATCTTTTCAAGCCAAAAATGAGAGACTAGGGCCGAGGAGGCATCGCTGTCTTTTAACAAGACAGAGGCCGCAGGCCACAGTGGGGCAGGAGCCAGGGGATTGCTGTGGCCCCCGCCCTTCCAGCAGGGCCTCCAAGCCCTCACAAGGGTGCAGGCCGAGCCAGGGCACGCCTCACCGTTCCTGAGGCCATTGGCTGGCCAGAGACCCGGGTCCTCAAGACTGGATGGGGGTGGGCATCTGTTGTGCCTGGGCCCCGCGTCCCCCTGGGCGGCTCATATAAATAGAGTGCCCAGAACTTCAATGCAGCGGCCAAGCCCTGAACAGCAGATCTATTACCCACATGCTTGAACCCTTCATTAGCAAAACAAAAAATATATACTGTAAAATAATAGAACATAATAGAAAAGTACCTATGATCTCTGCCCCTGCTTGCTGGCTGCTGCTGCTGCTGCTGCTAAGTCACTTCAGTCGTGTCCGACTCTGTGTGACCCCATAGACGGAAGCCCACCAGGCTCCCCAGTCCCTGGGATTCTCCAGGCAAGAACACTGGAGTGGGTTGCCATTTCCTTCTCCAATGTGCTGCTTGCTGGCACAGGGCTCCAAATTCTCTCAGAATTTCCTGAGTGATTAGCGCATTTTTTGTTCTAGTGAGGCAACTCTGGGCTTTCCAATGTGGGCTCATCACCAGAAAGACCAAGCCACGATTAGAAACTTGACTTTTCAGCCCCTTTCTCACCCCCAGGACGGGCTGGAGACTGAGTTAATATTGATCACACCCGTGTGATGAAACCTCCACAGAATCCCAATGGTTCAGAGTTCAGGGAACTGCTAGACTGGTGGTCGCACACCAACTCCGTGAGGACAGATACCCCTGCACTCAGGACCCTCCCAGACCCCATGATCTGGCTCTTCATCTGGGTCCCTGATCACGTCCTTTCCACATAATAAACCAGTAAACGTGAGTGTGCCCTGAGCGGTGGGAGTCACCCGAGCAAATCCTGGAACCAAGGAGGGGGCGTGGGAAGCTCTGACTTAGAACCAGAGGTTGTTGAGTAACCTGGGGACCGGCGTCTGAAGTTCAGGTGGGGCTGAGTCCTCCGCCCGCGGGATCAGACACTAACTCCAGGGAGATGAGGTCAGAACCAAGTGACTTGCAGGAAGCCCAGCTGACGTCATGGAGCTGCCTGCTGGGGAGGCTCGCACACGTCCGCTGTCAGAGGCGGGTGGGTTCCCCAGGTATGACAATAGAGGACACTCAGGAGAAAGACTGAGTTTTCCTAAAATAGAAATGCTTCCCATCAACCACCAGGCAGCAAGTATTCTTATAACCACGTTTGCTCACTTTTATTTAGAATTCAGAAACGTGCGCAAGGATCCCTGCTGGTGTCGCCGTGTTTGAAAGGGGACAGACACACGCCGGGTGGGCCGACCTCCCTGCGGCCACCAGCAAGCACCTCGTTTCCAAAGGAAGGCGTTTGTTTGCCAGAGACCCTTTGCTGCTGTTGCTGTTTACTCACTAGTTCGTGTCTGACTCTTTGCAGCCCCACGGACTGTAGCCCGCCACTCACCTGTCCGCGGAATTCTCCAGGAAAGAATACTGGCGTGGGCTGCCATTTCCTCCCTCAGGGTATCTTCCCTACCCAAGGATCAAATTCACGTCTCCTGCACTGGCTGGCGGATTCTTTACCACTGAGCCACCTGGGAAGCCAGACACCACAGAGTGACTAATTACAAGAAGTATTAATCCTCACACACGCAGACATGATATCGCTGAAAGGATCAGACCTCAAAAACATCAATGAACTCGAAATGTTTTTTTCTCCAAAAGACAATTCACACATCATAAAGCTGTCTTGATCACTGCAGCTTCAGAGTAAGTTTAGAAACTGGAAAGTTTTAGTCTCCCAACTTTGTTCCTTTTGTCAGCATTGACTGGGATTCTCTGATTACTTGAATTTTTACAAGAATTTTAGAATCAGGCATCTATTTATTCAAAGAAATCAACTGAGATCTGACAGGAATTTCGTTGAATCTGTCAATCGGTTGGGGAGGTTTTTGGGATAATTCTTAATTGATTTACTCCATTATTTTTCTACCTTTTCACATATTTCTCTCTAATACTATTTCCTTCCCTCTGCTTATTTTGGCTGTAACCTAATCTTAAAGTGGAAGATTACATTACTGACTTGAGATCTTTCTTCTTGCAATATAGGCACTTACAGCTATAAATTTTCCTCTAAATGATGCTTTAGCTGCCAATGTTTAGAACACTTCTTTGAAGAAATGGACAAGATGCATCCCTTCAGTTCAGTTCAGTTCAGTCACTCAGTCATGTCCGACTCTCCGCGACCCCATGAATCACAGCACGCCAGGCCTCCCTGTCCATCACCAACTCCCGGAGTTCACTCAAACTTAAGGGATGTCCACAGAATTGGTGATGCCATCCAGCCATGTCATTCTTGGTCGTCCCCTTCTCTTCCCGCCCCCAACCTTTCCCAGCATCAGAATCTTTTCCAGTGAGTCAACTCGTCACATGAGGTGGCCAAAGTATTGCAGTTTCAACTTTAGCATCAGTCCTTCCAATGAACACCCAGGATTGATCTCCCTTAGAATGGACTGGTTGGATCTCCTTGCGGTACAAGGGACTCTCAAGAGTCTTCTCCAACACCACAGTTCAAAAGCATCAATTCTTTGGCGATCAGCTTTCTTCACAGTCCAACTCTCACATCCATACATGACCACGGGAAAAACCATAGCCTTGACTAGACGGACCTTTGTTGGCAAAGTAATGTCTCTGCTTTTTAGTATATTATCAAGGTTGGTCATAACTTTCCTTCCAAGGAGTAAGCGTCTTTTAATTTCATGGCTGCAATCAGCATCTGCAGTGATTTTGGAGCCCCAAAAAATAAAGTCTGACAATGTTTCCACTGTTTTTCCATCTATTTCCCATGAAGTGATGGGACCAGATGCCATGATCTTTGTTTTCTGAATGTTGAGCTTCAAGCCAACCTTTTCACTCTCCTCTTTCACTTTCATCAAGAGGCTTTTGAGTTCCTCTTCACTTTCTGCCATAAGGGTAGTGTCATCTGCATATCTGAGATTATTGATATTTCTGCTGGCAATCTTGATTCCAGCTTGTGCTTCTTCCAGCCCAGCGTTCCTCATGATGTACTCTGCATATAAGTTAAATAAGCAGGGTGACATTATACAGCCTTGACGTACTCCTTGTCCTATTTGGAACCAGACTGTTGTTCCATGTACAGTTCTGACTGTTGCTTCCTGACCTGCATACAGGTTTCTCAAGAGGCAGGTCAGATGGTCTGGGATTCCCATCTCTTTCAGAATTTTCCACAGTTTATTGTGATCCACACAGTCAAAGGCTTTGGCATAGTCAATGAAGCAGAAATAGATGCTCTTCTGGAACTCTCTTGCTTTCTCCATGATCCAGTGGATGTTGGCAATTTGATTTCTGGTGCCTCTGCCTTTTCTAAAACCTGTTTGAACATCTGGGAGTTCACGGTTCACATATTGCTAAAGCCTGGCTTGGAGAATTTTGAGCATGACTTTACTAGCGTGTGATGCATCCCTTAAGTTTCAGTATTTGAGTTTTTGCTTTGATTCATCTCAAAGCTTTTTCTGATTTCACTTGCTATTCCTTCATTGAACCATTGGATATTTAAAGATGTGCTATTTAATTTCCAGGTAACTGTGAATTTTACAACTTTCCTTGTTATTGACTTCTAACTTTATTCTGATGTGACTTGAGAACACCCTTTGTACAATCCCAAACTTATCAATATACTAAGGATTGTTCTATGGTCTAAGAGGCGGTCTGTGCTGGAGAGTGTTCCACACATACAGAGGGCATCTGATGTATATTCTGCCATTGTTGAGTGAAATTCCATGTCATTTTTCTCATTCTGCTGTTTTGAGTTGTGTTCTTAGTTCTTTCCCTGAAGATGACAATTAGTAATCTTACCTTACTCAGCTCTGTTTCGGATGGACACCAGCTCAGTTTCAGTAGCATTAAACAGTCTGCGCCTATAAGCTGTCTCCCCAGCTTTGTGCTTTCACAGCCACATACTTTACACTTTTATACACTGACTGCTGTCAACAAAGATTGACAAATGTTGCTTTCTGCAATTAGCTATCAAGTCAGTCCTGTAGATAAATGCTTTTCATCAAATTTGAGAAGGTTTCAGCCGCGATTTTATCAAATATTCTCTGTGACCCTTTACCTCTCTTCTCTCTTTCTGGGAACCCTGTTATGAGTATTTTGATATGTTTCATGGTGTGCCACAAGTCTTTGAGTCTTCTTTTCTTTTCTTTCTTTACTTCAGATTGGGTAATCTCAACCAACCTACTTTTAGGTTTCCTCATTCTTTCTTCTGCCTGTTCACATATGCTGTTGAACAACTCTGGTGAAATTTTCACTTCCGCTCTCGCACTTTTCAGCTCCAGAAATTGCGTTTCATTCTTTTCTTTATGTGGCTCCTGTATCTTTCCTGTCGCTATGTATTTGTTGAGACATGATTCCCATTCTTTCCTGTAGTTTTAAGACTTGATTTATCTTTCAGTTCAGTCCAGTTGCTCAGTCGTGTCCGACTCTGTGACCCCATGAACCGCAGCACGCCGGGCCTCCTTGTCCACCACCAACTCCCAGAGTCCATCCAAACCCATGTCCGTCGAGTCAGGGATGCCAACCATCTCATCCTCTGTCGTCCCCTTCTCCTCCTTCCCAGCATCAGGGTCTTTTCCAATGAGTCAGCTTTTCGCATCAGGTGGCCAAAGTACTGGAGTTTCAGCTTGAACACCAGTCCCTCCAATGAACACCCAGGACTGATCTCTTTTAGGATGGACTGGTTGGATCTCCTTCCAATTATCTTTGCTTAAGCTTATTTAAAATAGCTGATTTTAAGTCTCTGTTTATTAAGTCCAAAGTCTGGGCTCCGTCAGGGACCATTTCTACTGATCGTTTTTCTCCCTGTGTGCGGCTCACACGTTTCTCCTGTTTCGCTTGTCGCGTCGTCTTTGTTGAAACGGGACGTGTTAAGCACGACGGCGGTTCTGGACGTAGACTCTCCCCTCCCCTCCCCAGGGTTTCATGTTGCTTGTTTTGCTTGTTGCTGCTGTCATTGTTGTTTATTTAGTATTTTCCTAATTAATTCCCTAGAGTCAGTATTCTTTGTCATGTTTGGACACTACAGTTTCTGCTTGGTTAGCTGAGCAGTTAGCCAACAACTCGGCAGAGATTTCTAAAACAACTGGAATCCGTAACTCTTCTGGTCTCCGTCAGCGGGTTCCGTGAGCACGTCGGGACACGACCTCGACCCTCGGCCGGACAGCCGACAACTCTCAGCCTCCACTTCCTGCTTGAGCAAAGCCTTAAGGTCGGTCAGGGGGAGAGTTTAGGGTCTTCTCAGGTCTTCCCAAGGGTCCCTCTGCCCTATACATGCAGGCACTTTCATGATTTCAGGGATAACCCTGGACATCTCACTCCCCAGATTTAAAGTTTTTAGTTTGTCTAATGTTTGTCTCAACTATTATCTACCACCATGTAGCTGCAAACTCATCTATTTCCTCTAATTGTTTTTGACAAACACTTTCCAGGAAAAGGCGCTTTGCATTGTGCAAGCTCTGATTTAGGTTAAATAAAGACAACCTTGCATGTGGAGTCCTCCGGGGAACCACCAGGCAAGCCCAGTCATGACAGTCCTCTGCAGATAAGGCTTGGGAGGCCCCCAGCCCTGGTCTACCCTTTCTGGGGAGTGCTGGCCTGCTGGACTTCACTGTAACTGGAAGCTGCTGGCTTTTACGGCTACTACGGAGCGACAAAGAGAGACTATGAGAGCAGGACGGCGTAAACCGCCCCGAAGCTCACTGTTCTGATTGAGAGTCATTGTTTTAGCGAATAAGTGTTCTCCAGATTGCTGAAAAGATTTGATTCATTTCAAGTTTCTGAAAAACATCGATTCTGACAACTTTTGCAACTTTCTCATTGCTCTATGGAAGGGAGAATTTGGGGAGCTTTATACTCTGCTATCTTCACTGACCTCATTCAGCTTGACTTTCATTGTCTTGCACTCCATCTCAAAGGGAGACACACAGCAAGTCTGAATGGACAGAGCCCCCAGCTCGGGTGAGCCCTGGGGGCCACCGCCTTCTGCACAGCCTATGGGGCCAGTCGTGAAGTTCTCCCCCATACACGTGGGGAGCCCTACCTCTCATCACCAGTAACTAATGTGAGCCAGTCTGAGGGACTGGCCCCCAGGAGGCGGCTCTCACCAGAACCCCGCATTCCAGCACCCTCGTCTTGGACTTCCACCCTCTAGAACACTATGAGAAATAAATTTCATTGCTTAAAAACCAGTCCATGGTATTTTGTCACAGCAGCCCAGGTAGATGAGTACAAGGAGGTAAAAATGCAGCTGCCCTATAGATTCTGGGCTTCCCACGTCTCATGATTGCCTAAGCCAATTCCTTGAAATAAACTGGTTGTATATAAATATCTTACTGGTTCTGCTGCTCTGGAGAACTGTCATGCACTGGGTATGATGAATTCTATCGTGGTTTCACTTCTCAGGACTGTGGTTGGAGTCAGTGAAGAAATGGAAGTGAAAGCCTTTGCAAATCACAAGGAACAACCCAGGAGTTCGGGGAGACCTTCTTCATATAATGGGGCTATCTTCCACCTTTTTCCCTAGTTTTCACAGTGATTTTAGCTATTGTTGGCCTCAAACGAGGGATGAGTCTTCAAGTCCACTACTGTGGCCACACCTGGGAAGGACCAAGTTCTCCTTGGTTACATGAGGGCTTCTTGCCTGCCTTCCCCATGTGACCTTGGCCAGGGACGTGATGAATCAGCCTGTGCCCTCACTGAAATAGGAACTTCCGTCTCAGCTTCTTAATAACTCTATCTGACCAAATAGAACCACATCCTGCCAGAAGTTGCTGGCCTTAGAGAGTTGGGGTGGGGGCTACATGTAGAAATTAGAGATGAAATGTCACAGGCTCAAACTATATTCAATAACTATTCATTGGGCCTGGAGCCATCAAGCCAAATGCTCTTCCAGAAGCATGTGTTTTTGTAGAAATACTCAGTGGGAACCAAAATTACAACAGAAAATCTCCATGGTTAAGGATAGGCTTTGGTACTGGCTCTAAAGATGAGGAAGCTCCCTGGAGCCCAGGAATGCTGGAGGAGGCGGCGGAACAGATCTGGATTCACCTCCAGGGCATCAGGGTCAGGAGAGGAAACCAGCTGATGTCTTGGTTTCAGCCGAGTGAGACCGGTGGAGCTCCAGCTACAGAAATGTGAGATAATAAGCTAACAAACATGTGCTGTTTGAGGTCACAGGACCGGCAGCCCCCCTTCAGCCTCCCCCCAACCCCAATCCCAAGGCTGCTTCACACTCACGCTGCCACTATGCTGCATTTCTGCAGGTTAATTTTTCCACTGAGCAGTGTATTCTCTGTCTCAGTCTTTCTCATGGCGGCAGAGCATCACCACGGTTTATTTACCCAATTCCTATATGTGGGCAGTGTGTCATTCTGCAGTGGGTTTTTTTCTTAACTGCAAACCACGCTGAGGTAACAGGCACGTGGGTCCCACGTCCCCTCGGTCATTTTCCGTCTGACAGGAGAGCCGGGTTTCAGCCCCTTCTCCCAGCCCTGGGGCAGGCGAATCTGCCCTGTGAGCTCTGACACTGCATGTGATTCCGGAACACTCCATCAGGAACTCACACACGTCTCAGCATCAGCTGGTGGGGGCTCAGACTGCTAATCGCCTCTTTAGATCTAGATTCCTGCCCCCTTCCTCTGATACCCGGGGAGGCAGGTGCCCTTGACTCAGGACCTTCCCCCCAGGCACCTCCCCTGCCCTCAGTGGGGGAACCCACCCCCAGTCGGCTCCTACCCCTGGCCCGGGGTGGGGGGAACCCGCCCACCAGTCGACTCCTCTGAAATCCTGAGGACGCAGGGGACCAGACGTCCAGGAACGGCGTCTGCAGAAGCAGCAATTCAGTCTCAATCGAGGAAGAAAAACATGCATTTTCTCTCTGTCTCTGCCGATTTGGAAAGTGGAGAAAGTTGATTTCAAGGGGGCCGTTGGGAAATAAGAGGAAACAGGTTTTGGAATAACTGTGGGGAGGAAGGTGAGGGAGTAATTACAGCTGGAGACGGCAGCGGTGCTCAGAGGAAAGGAGGGTGGTGTCCAGCACTGAGTCCGAGGGACCGTCGGGGGGGACAGGGCCTTCCGCGAGGGGCCACTGAGGCTTTCAAGCCCTGAAAGCCAAGAGCACGCCATCCTCCCCACTGCCAGTCAGGCGGCCCAGCTTGATGGGCGATGGAGGCATAACCCATGTGGGTATTAGTGGTTCCAGCCAGCCCAGAGGCTCCCCAGGGCCAGGGAGGCAAAACACGAGATGCTGGCTGGTCGGCAGAGAGAGCCCGTGTTCCTAACCAGCCCCCAGGTGACGTGAAGGACCAGAGACCCCGGCTGGTCCACGGGGCTCCAGGGTGGGCAGTTCTGGCTGAGAAGGGACTGTCTTCCATTTCACTGAGCAGACATGGAAGCAAAGAAGAGGTTTAGGGGAAGCATGCAGTGTCCCCCACAACTCACCGGGGACTGACCTCCAGTGCAGCCCCTAGAATGACAGATGAAATAAAGCAGAGGCCAGGACGACATGGTTCCTGACGTCCAGCCACACCCTGGGGCCTCTCCTGACTGCAGACCCCAGCACGGTGGCGGGGACGTCAGCCTCAGCCCGTACCCCTGGTCTCCTTCCCCGGGGCTCAGCCAGCCTCCCGGGTCTCGGCAGTGCCGGGAATCAGGACGCGACCCCGCCGCCCCGGAGCACCGCAGGTTCCTCCCCTTCTCCTCGCCCTCTCCTTCTGAAGTGGTCACCAAGGCCCGCGCAGAGCACACGGGGTCCAGCCGGTGGGCATGGAGCTCAGTCTCCTGGGAGGGATCGTCCACGCAGGCTGGAAACTCTCCCATCGGGAACTTCTTTCTGCGCGTCTCCCACCTCTGCCACATCCCAAGTTCTGGTTTCAAGGGTCAGCAGGGAGGGACTCAGCCTGCGTAGTTTCCATTCTCACACGACTGCAGTGCCTCTGAGGCTCAGATCCGACGGTGTAAGTCCCCGCCTGCCTGGGGCGGCTCCAGGCTTCCAGGACAGGAGGGCTGGACCGGGTGTCGGGCTGTGCCTGTGAAAGATAAATCACCAGGGACTGACCTTCAGGGCACAGGGGGATTTCCTCAGAGGCTCCGGACACACGGACCAGGGTAGGAACAAGCCCCGTCCTGGTCCAGAAGGCAACACGCCCTGCTGCTTCTTGGACAAGGGAGACAAAGGCCACTTCTTTCTGATCAAAACTAGAACACGTGTGGTTGGCGCAACTCAAGAGTCCGCCCTCACCCTGTGTGTCCTCTGCCCAGAGCCAAAGACGCCCAAGGACCCAGCTGCAAAATAGAGCATCACTTCCTTTCATAACTTTCTACACTTAGACTAAACATTTAATATGGATAAACGTGATTAAAAAGAGCAGATCCTTAAGTGCAGATTTTCACTGCATTCTCCCAGAGTCAGGGATTCCTCTTGCTCGCCTGAGGGCATGGCCACCAACCGCAGGAGGGGGGCCCAGGCGCTGGCAGCCTTAGCGCGGCATGCTGGGACCACGGGCACTGCGCCTGGGGGCACCACGTCCTGAGTCCGGACTCACCACACATAGACCTCTCTGCCTGAGAGGAACCTGGGGCAGGCCCTGCTGCCCCGCAAGCCCAGAAGACCCCCTCCCCACACAGAGGCCCCAGGACCCGACCCGCCGGCCCCATCCCCTCCAGCCACCACTGCATCAAGCAAGACCCTCTCAGGGGGAGCTTGTGGCCTCTCCTTCCTCACAAACCTCGTGAATCATTGATCAAAGTGAGGCCTTCATCTGTAGGCGCCTGCAGCTTTGACCTTCAACCCCGTGATTGCAGGATGCCTCTCTCTGCTTTGCTTTTGATCAGCTCCGATGCCGGGGGCAGGTGAGGGTCTGCTGGTCCCTTGAGCCAGGGCCTCCCAGGGAGGAGGGTCCCAGACTGAAATCCCCCCCGGGGCAGGGGCCAGGCAGGGAGGGGCGGTTTGAGGAGCCTGTCCTGGTTACTCCGTGGTTTTATGTCCACCAAGTTCTTTGATCAGAATCCCAGGCCGTGAGGTCCCTGGACACCTGCGTGCCTGGTCCCTGTGGGAGAGGAACGGGCTCCGAAGAGAAGCCCGCAGTCAGAGTCACAGGTCCCGCCCTGCGAGTTTCTGGCCACGAGCGAGTTTTCCCAGAGAAGAGTGTAGGGCGGTCAGTGAGTTGGGCAAGCGCGTGCTTAGAGCAGGTTGGTGGGTATGTTTTCCACAGGATGTGCCTGGACCTCTCCGGTGTCGTGAGCAGCAAGGAGCAGGAGAGGAGAGAGCCGTCCGGCCTGCACGTCCAGCTGGTCCGGGACCTGTTCGCCATGAGCGCACTTACCTCTGTGGGGATGCAGAGAGGAGCGTGGAGCACAGACAGAAGGGTGGCTCCTGGCTCAGGTGGCTCCCTGCATTCCTCCCGAAGGGACACTGGAATGTGGACCCCCGAGTGTGCACAGGAGGACGGCGTGTGAGGAGGCAGCCCCACCAGCAGCCAGGGGTGGGCCCGGAGGACTTGGAAGCAGACCGGGAGGACAGGGAGCCAGAGCAGATGGAGGGCCCCCAGAATCGGGCCTGAGACCAGGGGATCCCAGCCCCACAGGCGTGGACAGCCCAGAAGGAAGGGCTGTGAGGCTACTGGGGTCACACCCGATGTGCACCCACTCGGCCACGGATTTCGGAACAGACAAGGCCAGTGCCTTCTGAGTGCCAGCCCCTCGGGGCCAAATGCCAGATTGGGGCACAGCTTCCATGGACCTGAGCATCAGCAGGCATGGAGGGCCGTGTCCAGGGCTCCTCCTGAGGGTCCTGGGAAGGCCGCAGGTGGGAGAGCTCCCTCGCCCCGTCCACCTCCTCCCGCTACCCTCCTTGTCCAGACCACGGAACTCAGGGCTGCGGACAGAGACAGCCTCCCTGCACCCACCCGACCTCCCGAATGATCAGTGAGTCCCGTCAGCCTGACCCGTCACCTGACGCTGCCCCCCCAGGCGTCTCCAGAGATGCTCAGGTGTCCCCGAGCCTCTGTCCATCTCTGCTGGGAGGTCAGTCGATGCCCATATGCGCCTAATACACACACGTTAGACCAGTCAGGGCTCTGCAGAGAAGCAGAACATACATACATAAACACGTATCTGTGATTTACTACAAGGAATGGGCTCGTTGACTGTGGGATTGAGAAGCCCCAGCCCCTGCCATCTATGGGCCGGGCTCTCAGGATACGGGTGGCCTAGGTTCCAAGCCATGAGGAAGAAGCAGCCCGTCCTGCTCCAGGTCAGCCAGGCAGACAGGGCAGACCCTCCTGCCACCCAGCTGCTCTGCTCAGGCTTCTCAGGCAGCACGAGGCCCCCACACTGGCCAGGCATCCGCTTCATTCCGTCCTCTGGTTCAGATGCTAATCTCTTCCCAGCACACCCTCAGACACACCCAGGATCAGGTTCAACCAAATACCTGGGCACTGCGGGGCCCCGGCAAGATGGCACATGAGCTAGCCACCGCACACCATGCTCCAACAAAGCCCTTCCTTTCCACAGTCCAGCCGCACTGCCCCAACCAGCCCTCCCCAGGTCAGTAGATGGCTACCAGTCCCTGGGTACTGACCGCAGAATCCGGGGTGCCCTTGTTCCACACACGAACAGCCATCGCGGCAAGTCTGCTTCCCACAGCTTCTGCGCATCCAGGGAGTGGGTGCCCCTGTGTCCTCTGCCCACACAGCCGCCACTGCCGCTGGCCACCTCCCCACCTTCCCTCTGCACCCCTGCACCCGCTGGCCTGACAGCAGGGCCCCTGCCAGCGCAGGCTGGGCTGCCCCTCCCCACCGCCCCCAGCTCCCCAGAGTGCCCACGGCAGCCCCTGGTGCCCCCGACAGGGCGGCGTTAGGGCCCAGAGGGACCCCGGGGGCCAAGTGGGTGGACGGCACACTTCCCCTCCGAGGGGTGGACCCACGGTGACAGGACTGCAGGGATCGCATGGCTGCGGGGCTGCAGGACCCAGGGGGGGATGGAGGAGCCTCCACAGCCACCGCAGGCCCAGTAGCTGATACGGGCGCAGTCAGGCGGCTCCCTCAGCACGCCGGATGACTGCCTTTCAGCCCCCGACGGCTCCTGCCCACGCCTCCCTCTGCGTGTCTGCCTCCCCCCAGGCAGCCTCTCGTGCAGGTAGAAATACGGAGCAGCCCTGAGGTGATACCTGCCCTCCCCCCCGGGGCAGGAGCATGGAGGGGTCGCTTCCTGGCTGGACCGTCCCGGGTGTCCACCCCCAGAGGGTGGAGCAGCGGCCGTGAGCAGAGCCACTGTCCTCCGGGGGCTCAGGCAGCCACAGCTCCGCGCCGGCACCCCCACGAGAGGGGACGTTCAGCGGGCACTGCTGACTCTTCAGTGCCTTCCCTGAGGGACCGGCCGCGCTGAGTCAGACCCCGAGGCCAGCCTCCACCCTGGGGGGACCCAGGACGCCCCAGACATGCTCTCACAAGGGCTGCAAGGGCGCTTGCAAGGAATTCAGTGCTGCACCTATGAATTTGGCAGGCATTTAGTTACTTGACTATTTACAAAGGGAACGTTTAACCCCCGTCACGTGTGCCAGGGCATAAGAGGACCTGGCCAAATGCCCACCCGCAGAGCCCCCAGGAAGAAGGGAACCCGGGGAGTGGTGGCCCCCGGCGGCCCGAGGTGGCGGGTGGAGGGCTCGGGGCAGGCCGGGCGCGGCCCCCGCCTTCGGGGCTCCGGCCTTCAGCTGCCTGGCCCAGCTCCCTCTCTCCAGACGCTGCTTCTGCCCCAGAGCTGCAGCTCATTAAAATTTCAGGCCGACTGGTCTACCTAGAGCCGCCTCTTCCATTTTTAATATGCCTTCCACTGATCAAACCTGCACAAGGAGGCGCGCCCACTGGCCACAGTCCCTGTCTTCCAGCAATTTGTAACTTTTTCCTGTTAATTTTGCAGCAATGGAGAGCAGGCGAGAACTGATCAAACTAAATGAACTTCCAAATTACCTGGCTCTGCGTGTCAGGGAGGAGGGAGGGCCTCAGGACGAACTTTGCCCAGACGGGCTCCCCGTCCGTTTCCTGTCAAGGGTTAAGGACAGAGCGAGACCCGCAGGAAGAAGGCGTCAATCCAGGCCTGCGTGGGGTCAGGGCAGCCCCCTCCCCAGCTCTGTCCCAGCTGGGAACCCAGGCAGAGGAGGCGTCCAGCGCTTTGGACGTGGTGTCCATTGCTCGAGCCCAAGACTGCCCTCTGGGGGCTTCCCGGAGCAGCTCCACCCCCTGACGGGGGACTGTCCTCCTCAAAGCACAAGGGAGGCTTCCTGAGGGTGGGCAGGGGCTCCCAGCTGACCCCCCTGTGTCCTGGGAGGCTGGAACCTAAGCAGACCTAGATAACCAAGCCAACACCGCCTGGGTGGGCCCCCAGGGCCTCTCCCAGGAAGGAGAGTCACGGACCCAAGACACGGTGCAGGGCAGGCGTCTTCCCCCCAGCCGGCACAACCTCAGCTGCCCCAACCCCCAAACCTGGGGTCCAGGGAGGCCCCGGGAAGGCAGGGGTCAGGTGAGCCTCTGAGGAGGGTGGGAGGGCGTGAAAGGGGGGTCCCCTCGGGGCGCATGCTCTGGGATCTCCAAAGAAACTAGCGGGAAACGGATCCTTTAAATTATCTGTTTTTGCTTCCTTTTCACATAAACAAGTAACGGCCCCTGAAGAAAATCTGGAAACTGCTCACAAGAAAGAATAGGACCTCTGGAGACACCTGACTTGAAGTGAGACCCATCGCACCAGGCAGGGCCCCCAGAGGCGCTCACATCCACCCAGAGAGCCACTAAGCCCCTTCCCACCGCCCCCCAACCCAGACTCAGGAGGAGTCCCGTCCTCTCCCTCAGGGACAGGGCAGGGTGGCTGGACCAGCCTGCGGGCCCACTCCATCCAGCCAGCCCCATCGCGCCAGCCCCATCGGGCCAGCCCCAGCCCGCTAGCCCCATCGCTCCAGCCCCTCTGGGCCAGCCCCATCCGGCCAGGCCCATCTGGCCAGACCCAGCCTGCCAGCCCCAGCCTGCCAGCCCCAGCCTGCCAGCCCCAGCCAGCCAGCCCCATCAGGCCAGCCCCAGCCTGCCAGCCCCAGCCCGCCAGCCCCAGCCCGCCAGCCCCATCGCGCCAGCCCCTCTGGGCAAGCCCCATCTGGCCAGCCCCAGCCTGCCAGCCCCATCCGGCCAGCCCCGTCGGGCCAGCCCCTCTGGGCCAGCCCCATCGGGCCAGCCCCAGCCCGCCAGCCCCAGCCCACCAGCCCCATCGGGCCAGCCCCAGCCCGCCAACCCCGTCGCGCCAGCGCCATCGCGCCAGCCCCATCCGGCCAGCCCCATCGGGCCAGCCCCATCAGGCCAGCCCCAGCCCGCCAGCCCCTGTGGGCCAGCCCCATCCGGCCAGCCCCATCGGGCCAGCCCCAGCCCGCCAGCCTCATCGCACCAGCCCCATCGGGCCAGCCCCAGCCCGCCAGCCCCATCGCGCCAGCCCCATCGAGCCAGCTCCTCTGGGCCAGCCCCATCCTGCCAGCCCCATCCGGCCAGCCCCGTCGCGCCAGCCCCAGCCCGCCAGCCCCAGCCCACCAGCCACTGTGGGCCAGCCCCATCCGGCCAGCCCCATCTGACCAGCCCCAGCCTGCCAGCCCCATCCGGCCAGCCCCGTCGCGCCAGCCCCTCTGGGCCAGCCCCATCGCGCCAGCCCCTCTGGACCAGCCCCTCTGGGCCAGCCCTGTCGCGCCAGCCCCTCTGGGCCAGCCCCATCGCGCCAGCCCCTCTGGACCAGCCCCTCTGGGCCAGCCCTGTCGCGCCAGCCCCCTGGACCAGCCCCTTTGGGCCGCCTCGCACTTCCCTGGCCTCTGTGTTCCTCCCGCTCAGTTTTCCCTCCACGTCCGGGCCGCTGGACTCTGGCGTCTCCAGGGGTCATTCCGGCTCCAGGCTCACGGGGCTCCCAGGGAGGGAGGGCAAGACGCGGGCGCCCGCAGTCACAGATTCCTTCAGTTACAAACAAGGGGAAGTTCTGTGGGGAACAGGCCCGGACAGACACCCCAGCAGGGTCGGGGCCGGGAGGGCCGGCCAGGAGGCGGGAGCCGGCGCCCCCTTCTCACGAATCCCTGAAGCTGCAGGTCTCACCGCAAACACACCGACGTCCCGTGACACCCCGGCTTGGAGAAGCAACGCAGTTCAAACACGCGGAAAACGTGGGCTTTAAATGAGGAAAAGTCTCTAAAATACGAAAGATAATGAAGCGCCACCCCTCCAGGCAGGTGACGTGGAGCTGAGAAACTAAATAAAACAGGGGCTTTCCTGGTGGTCCAGTGGCCAAGACCCCACGTTCCCAGTGCAGGGCCTGGGTCTGATCCCTGCTCAGAGGACCCGAGCCCTCACACCGAGACGGAGCTCCTTCAGGCTGCAGCCAAACCGAAGGCCCCTCGTGCCTCATCTAAGACCTGGCGCAGATAAATACACAGGCTTAAAAACAACAGGCACAACTCACACATGTATTCTCTTCATATTTCATCAGAATCGGCAGATTTTAATCAGGATTCATCTACTTTAGGCTAAACTAAACCTAATCAATGTAAGGTTTAAATAACAAAATGTGCATTGAATTATACACACTATAGACACATTTTCATAAAAATGCAAGTGAAAGCTTAAGAGATTAAAATATTTTTTATATTTTTCCCAACAAAGTTATTTTATGTCAAACTATTAAGGATTATCTGTTCAAGGTAGAAGGCAAACAGTAAACTACAATAATGAAGGCCATGGGAAACACGAGAACAATAGAAGCACTGCTGTTTGTCCCAAAAAAATCTCAGGTGATTCAAAGCGCACAAAACACACAAACCACACTAAACACACTAAACACACTGCCATGAAGCCTCAACTTTTACCAATAATTTTTGCTGAGTGCTTGTCAGAACTGTACAGGGAGCAACAGACTGTTGTCTGCCATTATCTTTTTCTTATTTTAGGGTTAGGGTTAGGAAAAGGAGTACGTCAAGGTTGTATATTGTCATCCTGCTTATTTAACTTCTATGCAGAGAACATCATGAGAAACGCTGGGCTGGAAGAAGCACAAGCTGGAATCAAGATTGCCGGCAGAAATATCAATAACCTCAGATTTGCAGATGACACCACCCTTATGGCAGAAAGTCAAGAGGAACTCAAAAGCCACTTGATGAAAGTGAAAGAGGAGAGTGAAAAATTTGGCTTGAAGCTCAACATTTAGAAAACAAAGAACATGGCATCTAGTCCCATCACTTCACGGGAAATAGATGGGGAAACAGTGGAAACAGTGTCAGACTTAATTTTGGGGGGCTCCAAAATCACTGCGGATTCTGATTGCAGCCATGAGATTAAAAGACGCTTACTCCTGGGAAGGAAAGTTATGACCAACCTAGACAGCATATTAAAAAGCAGAGACATTACTTTGCCAATCAAGGTCCGTCTAGTCAAGGCTATGGTTTTTCCCGTGGTCATGTATGGATGTGAGAGTTGGACTGTGAAGAAAGCTGATCGCCGAAGAATTGATGCTTTTGAACTGTGGTGTTGGAGAAGACTCTTCAGAGTCCCTTAGACTGCAAGGAAATCCAACCAGTCCATTCTAAAGGAGATCAGTCCTGGGTGTTCATTGGAAGGACTGATGCTAAAGCTGAAACTGCAGTACTTTGGCCACCTCATGCAACAAGTTGACTCACTGGAAAAGACTCTGATGCTGGGAGGGATTGGGGGCGGGAGGAGAAGGGGACGACAGAGAATGAGATGGCTGGATGGCATCACCGACTCTGTGGACATGAGTTTGAGTGAACTGAGGGAGTTGGTGATGGACAGGGAGGCCTGGCGTGCTGTGATTCATGGGGTCGCAAAGAGTCGGACACGACTGAGCGACTGAACTGAACTGATCTCAATAAGAATAAATCTTGTGTCACTTTTTTAAAAAGCAAGTTCAGTAGCATTAAATATTAATAATAAACCTGTTTGTCTAATGCTCTGTGTCCACCTAGTTGTCCAAACATCGTCAATCTTGGAAGGTGGTCCCGCGGGGCCTTGGGGGGTGAGTGGCGTGGGCCCAGAGGCAGGAGGGGTCACACGAAGGACAGAAGGACTGCAGTGCAGCAGGGCCCCAGTGGACGACCCTGGTCACACCTGAGGTCCCTGCATCTCCCCCACCCGTGTCCTGTGGACATGGCACCATTGCCGGGGCAGGCTGGGTCGGGGTCTCAGGAGGGGAACAGCGGGAACAAGGACTTCGGTGCCTAGCCTACAGATGGAGAGGGGGCAGGGGGCAGATCAGGGGGCGGGGCGGGCTGGCGCTGAGCGGGAGAGTCTCCAGGCAGCGGCTGGGGGCCGGGAGCCCCTGACTGTCCACCCGAGGTGGGGATCCCTCCCCAGCCTCACGTCGGGTCTTCCTCCTCCTCCCTGGCAGACGACCCGCCTTCTCTGGGTCCTGCTTTGTCACCAGCGAGTGAGGAGAGTGCCTGGTTTGTCGTTTGGAAAGTGAGGCAAGGCTGCTGGGAGGAAGCCGCCCAGCACCACCGGCCCACGCGGTTTTATTTCAGGAACCGCGAGCTGAGAGCACTTTGCCCCAGCAGAGAAGAGGCCAGAGAATGGCTCACGGGAGACTTGTGGGCACGGCATCCTGGAGAGGGAGCCGGCTTGGCTCACGGACGTGCTGGGATGATGATTCCTTCCCACCAAGAGGTCCATTTCAGCGAGGACGCGTGGGGAATTAGGCCTGACTCTCTGTAGATTGGACGTCGTCTCTGCTGGGGCTGCAGAGTGGCCAGAAGGGGCTTCGCCCGCCCGGGCCCTGCGGTGGCTGCATCAGGCATGAGGCGTCTGGATGCGAAGGGCAATGCTGCGGGCTCCTCAATCCCGCGCTGAGGGGCCCTGAGAGGCACAGAGTCCCTGGGAGGGAAGCCGACTTCCCTGCTGACAATTAGGAAGAAGCCAGCCAACCAGAGTCCCAGGTTTGGGAGAATTAAAGTCGGCATCCTAGAGAGAAAGGACATCATGACTTCACTTGGAGAAAAGGGGAAGAAGCCGCAGAGTGAACCAGGGCCGGGGTCCACGGGAGGGGCTGAGCGGCTCGGTTAAGGGCACGGCCCCCCGGAGAAGGTGGCCCAGAGAAGCGGGGCAGTGGGGAAACCCGGGGCTCTGACCTCAGCTCCCCCTCCGAGGGGGCACTGTGGGAACCCGGCCGGCCACCCTGCTCCATGGACAGACCCCTGCAACCTGCACTCTGTGCCGGGGAAGGCAAGAGGGGTGGGCATCTCTCTACCCCTCCCATTGAGAGCAGGGGCCCCGGGGGTCAGGGTCTCAGGACTGCAGACGGCTCGGGGGGTCAGGGGGACGCAGGGGCAGGTCTTGGCCAGCAGGTGCAGCCAAAAGGAGCGCGAAGCCCCCTCACGGCCTCCTAGCCAACTGGCCCCAGTGAGTCAGCTTGCAGCCCAGAGGGGCCCCAGCTGCATTTCTGGAAGCTTCCAGCTCCCTGGCCCTTGACTCCCACGGAGCCCTGGTCAGGCGTCTCCGGCAGCCCGCAAACAATCTGAGCCCCAGAGTCGCAGCCTGGCGAGCTCAAGGAGAGCTGGCCAACAGTGCCCCCTGGTGGCCACTGTTGCCTCTGCCGCAGCAGGCTGCCTTCCCAGGTCCAGCCTCAGGGTGGACACTGGGCAGCGGATGCCCTCTGTCCCAGGCAGGCCTACGTGGAGGCTGGTTGTTTAGCTGAGTGTCCGTGTGTCCATTGTCTGTCCCGCTGCCCAGCTACAGCAGCTCCGGGGACGCCCTGCCATCCTGGGGGCACCCCCGAGAGGCATCTAGCCTGGCCTGATGGATGAGTTCAGGGAGGGCTTCCTGGAGGAGGTGGCACCGCTCTGCTAAGAATGAGCTGGGGGCTCCCGGGTGGCTAACTTGAGGGGAATCAGTGGGGGAAGGGGTGGTGACGCTGGGCCTGAGGAGGGGCAGCGGGCAGGACGGGCCTCTGGAGGAGGGGTGAGGAGGCCATGGGGGGCGGGGGTGAGGGGCCGGCTCAGACTGCATCCTCGTGACCTTGCGGGTCACAAGTGTACCCGCCCACACGCCCCACAGCTTGAACTCACACAAGGTCATTGGTTAATTGTGTCCCAGTCGAGCTGGGAAGAAGCCTCTCTGTGCAGCATTAATGGAAAGCAATTGATGCGGCCTGGAGGTGGGCTCACAGTGAAGCGCCTGCGTCCATGTCTCCCGTCCGTCCATGTCTCCCCTTCCAAGGTGCATGGAGGGGTGTGAGATGTGGCCAAGGGGGACCTGCGGTGAGGGGCAGGGACTTTCTGAGCCCTTTCTGTACACTTTCTTTATATCTAAAATTATTCTAGAGTAAGAAGTGTTATTTTTTAAATCTACCTACCCTCTCGCCCCCTCCCCAGCAAAATGACGGCTTTACTGCTGTTGCATCTGGGGAGGGGTCGCTCTGATTCCCCCGCAAGGAGGTGCCCTGGGCCCCGGGCAGCTCCCACGGGTGTCCCGGGGGGATGGTGCCCGACTCCGGGTCCTTCCGTAGAATGACAGGACCTGGCGGTCACCAGAGATGCCTGTGATCCCCCCGGGAGTTCGTCCAGGCCTCATGTGTTCAGTGATGCTGTGACTTCTGTGTAGAAAGAAGATATTCAGAACAAATTCCAAACGAAGCAACTGGCCACACGGAACCTACTCAGTCTTGCTGGAATTTAGTCAGGAAAGTGTAAGCCATCAACTCACTTTAATGTCAGCAGATGTTGGAGAATTCATTGGTGATTCATGGGCACAAATCAGGCCAAATCCACCTGACTCTGAGAAGCCTTGGAGGGTCAGCCCCGGCCCAGAGCTAACCCCCTCAGCTGTGGTACTGACGGCGTGGACGCCAGCACACTAGCCACCCAGGTGAGAGGGCGGAGCTGCGAGCTGAGTCCCCGCGATGGTCCAACAGCGGCTCCCCTGGAAGCCCTGAAACTCCCCGGACTCTGTTTGAGCCCAGGCACGTCCACTGCTTATTCATCCAGGGAGAAGGTGCTGAACCTTCGGAGGCGGTGGGGTCAGCGCTATGACCCCGGCTCCCACAGAGTTTGGGGCTGCCCGCCTGATACACATGGATGACGGCACAGCATGGCCGGGATAGGCCCTGTGCTTGCCTCAGCCAGGCCTTCCCTGGGCATCGTGCAGTCAGCCACCCAGGCCAGCTTGGAGCTCACTGGACAGGTAGTGGCCTGGTCACCATGTCAGGGGCCCCCAGCCTGGAGGGACACAGGAGAGACCAGAAGTGGCCTGGTCACTTCGAGGAACCCAGCCTGAGGGACACAGCAGAGCATACTTCGGTGGGTTCCCAGTGCCTTTCCTGTTCCAGCTGTGCCTCCTCTCTGTGGAAGGAGACGGGACCACAGAGGTGATGCTCCCTGGGGTCACGCGGGCCGTACGTCCCAGCCCAGGTGTCCCGGTCCTGTCGCCGAGGCGGCTGCCCCCTGCATGCCCGCAGCCACTGGGGGAGGCTGGGGACGCTGGGCTCTGCCCTGGATGGAAGGCCTGGCTTGGTTGCCCCTGTATGTGAGGGGTCCAGCGTGCATGTGGGGTCCCTTTCCTAACGGGGCTGACCCTTACTGTCCATGGCCTGGAAGCCTGCCTGTCCGTGGCCTCTCGGGAGGTCAGGGCAGGACCGCAGAGAAGGGAAAGCCCAGTGCTGCAGTGGGGCAGGCCATGGGGGCAGGGTGACTGGCACAGCCACCAGCTCCCTGCCCGCCTCCGGCCCTTTGCCCTCCCCACCCCTGCTCCTCCGCTGCCTCTGGCTCCATCCCAGTGCCTCCCCACAGCCCATTGCCAGGGGCCCATGAAGGCACTTTTTCCTTTTCTTTCTTCCTCCTGAGTGCACGCCCTCCATCCGCCATACTGCCTCCCCACTCCCGTCCCCACGCTTCCCTCCCTCCACCCAGGATCCCCGAAGCCCCCTGTCCTGGCCACACTGGGCCCCTCCAGACTCAAGCTCCTAAACACTGTCTACAGCCTGAAAACCCAGCCCAGGGCTCCGGGGGCCGTGCCCTCGACCCCAGGCTGCAGAGAGAAGGTGACTCATGGAGTGACTTGCCGAAAGCACTCACTCACCCCCGTGTTACCGTCTCCCTGGTCTGGCTGGACGCAGAGCGTTTAATAAATGTTTAATGGCAACAATAAAGAACCAGCTCGGCATGGCTGAAGACTTCTGTTCAGGGACCCGGGCTGTGCTCTGGGTCAGTAATAAAACGCATCTTGGCAGAGCAACCGAGATGCATTTGGCGGCCCCAGTGGTCTTCCTCAGGGCCGTGGCCAGCACAGAGGCCTGACGGGAGCCAGCAAGTGCCTGTCTGTCCTCCTGGAAAGTTCTGAGTGTGGTGCATGGCGGGGACCACTCTGTGAAAGCCGCCCCTTGCCCACTGAGCTGGGTGAAGGGTCTCCCTCCACCGCTTGGAGCTGCCGGGAGCTCGTAGGGTGGTTGACAGTCATGTCATGATGACCCCGTGATGAGGCTGGAAAGGCTCAGCCAGGCCCCTGGTCCTCAGCGCTCAGCGAGGGCCCCTGGGAGGGCACCCCAGGAGGGCCATGGAGGTGCTGTGTGAGCCTCGGGCATTTTCTCCTCTACCCTCCTCTAATGAGCTGGTTGGGGGTCAGCTCGGCCCTGTGAGCCCTCAGGACCCAGAGGGAGCTTGGCCCTGGGGAGCGGGGGTCCCGAGGAGGTGGACTGAGTTGGGATCTGAACAGCTGTGAGAGGCCACTGAGGCAGCAGAGGGCATCGGGCAGAACCAACACTCCCAGCGCCGGGGAGCATCAGACCCGGAATTGTGTCCTGACGCCCCGGCCCCCACTCAGCCACGGGCAGAGGGCAGTAGTGTGAATGGGGGGCCATGCCCACCTGAGCTGCCGGCGCTCTGCCGCCTCCACCCCACCTCTGCGTGATCCCCATGTCGCCCTTCTAAGGGAGCCCAGGACAGACAGCAAGAATGAGAGGACCCATGTGAAGGGCCACCCGTGGGGGAGGGAGACCTAAAGGGACACACCTCCCGGCCAAACTTTTTCCAGTGGGCTTGAAAAAGCCTGAAAAAGGCTTTCCAGGGAAAAGAACGATTTTCAAAATAAAAGCAAAAGAAAATAAAATGGGGCTGAATGGTGTGGATGCCACATCCATGCTGCGAGGTGTGAACCTCAGGGCAGGAGCCGTGAAACCAGGAAACCAGGAGGACCAGGTAAGGGTGAGGACTGGGAGGGGAGGTGGGAAACCCAGGGTCCAGGCCGTTCGAATTCCACAGGAGAAACCAGGAGAGAAGCCACAGCGGAACGAGTAGCAGGGGACCGATGCTGGAAAGGAGCCACCGCCCTGGAGAGCTCCGGACCCAGGAGGGTCACGGGGGCCGGGCCTGAGGCTGTCCCCGCAGAATCCCCAAACAACAGGGTCGGGAAAGCGCTGAACTTTGGGGTCGAAAGAACAAAGTCGTGACAAGCCCTGAGGGCGCACACTCTGATCGCGCTTCCCACAGGCCACACCAGAGCGTCTCCAGACACCAGGCGCGCAAGACCAGCACCCCAGCCCGCACAGAGAACGTCGCATCGGCACGGAAAAAGGCAGTCTGTGGACGCGTGGGCCACACAGCAGGGACCACCCGCTCGCTGCATCTGCAGAAAGCTCAGGACACTGAAGTCGGCCGCAGATGAACGGGTCTGAAACAGTGAGACGAGGAGTAAGCTTCCTCTGCAGGGGGGCTGGGGGCAGCCCGTTGCCTGCGTGTCCTTCCAGAAGCAAGCTCACAAGCCCGTGTGAGTGGGGCCCTGCGTGCAGCCCTTACGAAGGAGATAGAATAGCTGCGCCTTATATAATGGTGCTGCACTTGCTTTCTTCGCTGAAGATCTTTCTGTAGCAGGATATAAAAAGCTTCCTAGTGGTGTTTAACAGCTGCATAGAGTTCGACATCATGAATGCCCCTTAATTCACATCATCAGTCTCCTATTGGCAGACACTAGGTTGTTTCCTGTAATTAACTTTTTTGCTAACCACGCTGCAATGAGCACCCTTGTTCCTGTATCACTTCTTATATGTGAGTATGTCTGCAGGCTAAAAAGAATAGAAACGTAACTGCTAACTAAAATGGAAATTCTAATAAAGTCTAGAAATAAACAAATTTTCCACATCTCAGCATAACCGAGAAGGTTGAGGAGGAGTGGAGGAAAAAGGAAAACTGAAAAGTCTCATCTGTGGGAGAAAAGTCTTGGAGGGAAACACAGGTCTGAACCATGTCAGCTCCCTGGGCAGAAGAGAAGCTGCACGGAGTTAATCGTTAGCATCGTGGATTCCCATTTCAGGGGAAAAAAAAATCCCCTAGAGGAAAATGTAATTTGCAGTAGAACTTTCAGACAAAAAAAAATGTAACTATTGGGGAAAAAAATGTAGTAATAATTAGATCAAACCTGCAAAAAAAATTAAGTAAAATGTAATACATGCTGCAAACAATCAACCCCCACGTGTGAGTCGTCCCATTAACGTGACCGACCATCCTCCCCGTTAAGGAATGACCGCTGTCAGCTTCAAGCAAATAAGTTCTGGGGACACGGGAGGGACAGAAGCAACCCTGTAAGCCGGAGCTGGAAACAGAGAAAGGAAGCAGAGCCTCGAGGCCGCAGAAAAGGACGCATGGGCATGAAGAACACGCAGCCACAGAAACACTGGTGAGTTAGGAGCAGCAGGAAGACGCGTCCTTCGCAAAAGTTACTCGACAAAGGCACTCAGCAGTGAAAGGCGAACCATTCGGGGGCGCGAAGAGGGATGCACTCTCGTGATGAGAGGCAAACTTTGTGAAGAAGTCAGGCTTTTCAGTCTGCGCCTCAGAAGGGTGGCCTTGCGGGCTGCGCTTACAGCGAGGATCCGCCAGGAATCCTGCCGTGAGGCTGGGGACCAGGGAGGGCTGGGCGTGAATCCCGTCTTCCTGCCTGTAACGAGGCCCCCCGCACGGGGCTCCTGTGAGGACCACAGCAGACGCTCCGGAAAGCCTCTGGCACGTGATGGATGTGCGTGATTCTTGCAAGTGCTGCTAGAAACCCAGGGGACTTGTAACACTGGCCCCACAGCGAGCCACCCCCACACCCGCTTCATGGCAGTGCGGATCGAGCACAGGATGAACACGACAGTAAACAGAGGCCAGGGGAAGCCTCACCGAGCAACCACTAGGCTCAATCAAGCAGATTCACGAGGCAGGAACAGCGCCCACACCAGCGTGGAGATCGGTTCGCACACCAGCCTCCTCGGACAGAGCCGCTTGCTGAAACTTGACAAAAGTCAGTGACGTGCTTGGCCTCAAACAAAACCTTTTGACACAAATTGAAATAAAAAGTCAAAGCTCGGCTGGTCTGATATAATCTGGTATAATTTGATTAGGAAACAGTAAAATTGGAAACAGTAATACAGAGATGATCAACAGTATCTTAAGGGCTTGAACAATAAGAAATTTACTTAAGACAGTCCTTGGATCAAGCATTAGGAAACAAATGATGGATCGCCTCAGAAGCTTTGAAAATGAGACTGCTTTGTGCCAAAACCACAGGAAATGATCTATTAAAAGAAAAAACACATTACCTCTAAAGAATTTCGTCATTTTCGAGGAAAAATAAAGATGAAGGCATTTGATACTCCACTAAACATATTAGGAAAATAACAAAATGAACTCAAAGAAATTAGGAGGAATGAATTTAAGAAACATGAAAGTTAAAATAATAATATAGTAAACAAATAGGTGGGAAGTATGGCTGAGTCCAAATACAGTTCTGTGGCGTAAAACCTTTAGAAGCTAATTTTGGGGAAGAAAGACAGCCAGAGTGAGGGGGAGGGGTGGGGCCCAGAGCGAAGCATCGCACACGGAGGGCAAAGTGAGAGAATCGGTCATGAGGCAATAACGCAGCTAACTCGGTAGAGATGTATTTACAACCTTAGGGGAAAAAAGAGATAATTTCCGAGAAATGTAAAAAATTAACTAAATGTATCCAGGAAGAGTGGAAAACCTTGAATAGGCCAATTACTGTAAAAAAAAATTGGAAAACTGATTAAACACCTACCAGTGAAAGAAAATCACCAAGATTAGATGCATTCAAACTGAATTTCAACAAATCTTCTAAAGTAGAAAAAGATTCATCTATGTCACTTAAAATATTCCAGAACATAGAAAATGTTTTAAAAGAATACCTCTTGTCTGAATTTTATGTAATTAGTATAACTCCAAAAACAAAATTGCATAAAGATATAGCAAAATGATTGAAACTACAAATATCATTTATGAATGTAGATACAAATTTTATTTAAAATCAGTATCCATCAACAGAGGCTTCCTAGGTGGTACAGTGGTAAAGAATCTGCCTGCCAATTCAGGAGACGTGGGTTCAATCCCTGAATTGGAAAGATCCCCCTGAGGAGGAAATGCAACCCACCCCATATTCTTGCCTGGAAAATCCCATGGTGGCTACAGTCCGCGGGGCTGCAGAGAGCCAGACATGACTGAACAACCAGGCACAGATGCACGCACCCATCAGTGGATCAATAATAATAACAACATGTTATGACCAAACGCACATCCCATTCTCCAGGCCCACTGGACATAACAAGATGTTCTACAGAGACTCCAAAGAGTCAGAGGACCTACAGAATCCACTTTGACAGTAGGTGTAAGACCCCAAACAGTACAAAATAAAAGCTTGTCTTGTAAAGACAGTGTCTTGAGCCTCCCTACTGATGAAGATTGGAGAGAAGATGCATTTGCCGAATCTATAGCCCCGAACCAAGTAAATGCCCTTGTCAGCAGGCAGGGCTGTCGCTGGAGAAGATGCTGAGGCTGGTGCCAGAGAAGGTGGATCTGCTCCAGGAAACACAATGGTGGGAACCTTAGCATCTGCGGCTGCTGTTGAGTGAAGTGCGAGGCTCAGCCATGACCCGCAGCTTCAGCTGAGGACAGCGGGTGAGCCAGTGGGGAGCCTGGACAGTGGCCCTGATCGCCGCAGTCCTCCGGGAGCCAGCGGTCGTCCTGGGAGTTCTGTATTTCGGTTGAAGGGGCGGCAGTCACAGGTGCCCCGAGATCCTTTCTTTCATAACACCTTTGTTCTTCACGAAGGAAGGACCAAGGTAACTGGACTCACGGAACTAAGGCTTCTTCCACCAGTCACACCCTGGGACCGATCAGGAAGTGAGGTCCATGGACCCTCTGAGCATCTCTAGGACGGAACTGCACCCACTCCATTTCATCCATGAACCACCTCAGCCCCCACCACCACAGCTGGAAGACCACAATGGCATTTCAAGTCCATTTACATCTATTTAAACTCAGATTCCCCCACTTAAGAGACTTGCCTGTAGCTCAAATGGTAAAGAATCCGCCTGCGAGGCAAGAGACCAGGGTTCGATCCCTGGATTGGGGAGTTCCTCTGGAGAAGGGAATGAGCATTCTTTCCTGGAGAATCCCATGGACAGAGAAGCCTGGCAGGCTACAGTCTGCGGGGTCACAAAGAGTCGGACACAACTGAGCGACTAACAGTCCACACACAGTCCCCCACTAGTGGTCTTTGAGAAAAACAGATATTTTTCTCCTTATTGCAGAAATAGCCTGAGAAGTACCTACAGGACCTTTGGAAGAACTCTTGGGAATTTGTTCCCAAAGTATGCTCAAACTGGGCCCTGGGATCCTTACTCAAGGAGAAGGCCTCTCTAGGCAGCTGGCCCTGAACTTAGGACCTGACTAAGATGCGTGCTCCCGGAGAAGGGTTGTGACATCCACTGTGGAGCTGACTTCACCACCTACTTGTGAGGTCTCCATTCTCACCTAGTTTTCATCCGTTCTGTAAGCTGGGCAGCACACAAGCAGGCGCCCTCTCTCACTCCCAGGAGACCGTGTTTAGATGGTGGCTCCTAGTGATGACCCTGACGATCGTGCTGGCTTTGCTGCTGGCATTGAGGCAACACCCACGTTACTTTGAGGAGCATCCACACAAGAAAATTGGCCGCATCTCAGAAAAACGGTAAACTTCATGGAATTTTAATTCACTCCCATCCTTCTCTGCCCAACTCCCGGGTAGAGTCAAAACCAACAGCCTCGCAACTGTGGAAGCGGTGGACAAAAGCCACCTAGCAGCCACTAGGGGCAAAATTGGCCTAAAACTACAAAAGCTCCATCCGCCAAGAGCTGTCACTGTTTGATCCCCCTGTCAGTTTCTGAAAAGCTGCCCTCGGAAGAAGTGTCTGTATGTGAGTTGACTTAGAGCTCAATCTGCTCAAACAATCCTATGTCTAGCACATTTGTGGAAAACAATCAGCAATGATTATTTAACATTGCAGCTGCCTTCAGGAGACTGGCCAAAAACTGCAAAGGAAAAGCTGGGGGATAAGATGGCTGTGGGAAGATTTGAAAAGCTCAGACTCAGTCCTGGGAATCCAGAAGACCACAGGCATGTGCAGGGCTTGATAATGCGCTGACCTCTGCCTCTGGCTCACCTGGAGGCTTTGCACAGAAGGCAGAGTTGTCACCTGCCCGCCTGGACAGGAGAGGGACCCCAACACCGACGAGCCCCAACACCGACGAGCCCCGACGCCGACGAGCCCCAACGCCGACGAGCCCCAACGCCGACGAGCCCTCAGCAACCACGGGAAGACGCTGGTTCAAGGGCTTCAGTGACTCTCCATCCACTCATTCAGCTCAGTTCAGTTCAGTCGCTCAGTCATGTCCGACTCTCTGCGACCCCGTGAATCACAGCACGCCAGGCCTCCCTGTCCATCACCAACTCCCGGAGTTCACTCAAACTCATGTCCATCGAGTCGGTGATGCCATCCAGCCATCTCATTCTCGGTCGTCCCCGTCTCCTCCCGCCCCCAATCACTCCCAGCATCAGAGTCTTTTCCAGTGAGTCAACTCGTCGCATGAGGTGGCCAAAGTATTGGAGTTTCAGCTTTAGCATCAGTCCCTCCAATGAACATCCAGGATTGATCTCCTTTAGAATGGACTGGTTGGATCTCCTTGCAGTATAAGGGACTCTCAAGAGTCTTCTCCAACACCACGGTTCAAAAGCATCGATTCTTCGGCGATCAGCCTTCTTCACAGTCCAACTCTCACATCCATACATGACCACGGGAAAAACCACAGCCTTGACTAGACGGACCTTGGTTGACAAAGTAATGTCTCTGCTTTTTAATATGCTATCTAGGCTGGTCATAACTTTCCTTCCAAGGAGCAAGCGTCTTTTAATCTCCTGGCTGCAATCAGCATCCGAAGTGATTTTGGAGCCCAAAAAAAATAAAGTCTGACACGGTTTCCACTATTTCCTCATCTATTTCCCATGAAGTGATGGATCCAGATGCCATGATCTTCGTTTTCTGAATGTTGAGCTTCAAGCCAACCTTTTCACTCTCCTCTTTCACTTTCATCAAAAGGCCTAAGCTGTTCTCTAAGCTAATATTAAAAGACGCTCACTCCTTGGAAGGAAAGTTATGACCAACCTAGGTAGCATATTAAAAAGCAGAGACATTACTTTGCCAACCAAGGTCCGTCTAGTCAAGGCAATGGTTTTTCCCGTGGTCATGTATGGATGTGAGAGTTGGACTGTGAAGAAAGCTGATCGCCGAAGAATTGATGCTTTTGAACTGTGGTGTTGGAGAAGACTCTTGAGAGTCCCTTGTACCGCAAGGAGATCCAACCAGTCCATTCTAAAGGAGATCAATCCTGGATGTTCATTGGAGGGACTGATGCTAAAGCTGAAACTCCAATACTTTGGCCACCTCATGCGACGAGTTGACTCACTGGAAAAGACTCTGATGCTGGGAGGGATTGGGGGCAGGAGGAGACGGGGACGGCAGAGAATGAGATGGCTGGATGGCATCACCAGCTCGATGGACATGAGTTTGAGTGAACTCCGGGAGTTGGTGATGGACAGGGAGGCCTGGCGTGCTGCGATTCATGGGGTCGCAAAGAGTCGGACACGACTAAGCGACTCAACTGAACTGAACTGAAGGAGAAAGAAAAGTGAAAAGAGTCAAATAAAAACTCTAGGATTGAAACACAATAACTCAAACAAAAAAAATCACGTCTCTTAAATCCAACATAAAAATGATAATATGTTTTTCAATAATTGTCCGAAGATTGTGTCTGTTTTAGTAATTGATAATACACTAGGGTTATCATAACCACTTCTAGTTATGGGACTAAAATGTTCTACTTAATACTTCGTGATCTTGAAAGATGAAAAAGAAAATGATTGCCAAACATGGTAAAATCTCAGATTTTTAAAAGTAATATGTTGACAGTATATGCTGCTTAATACAGTTTGTTGTCTGTTATTTTGAGTAACCTGATTTTTAAAATAGTCGTATTCATAACCATTGCTGAAACAGCTGTCTTCTGATGGTAAACATGCTTACCCAGGCATAAACACATACGTGTGCACACACACACACACACCTGAATGCAATGCATCCTGTCCATTCCTGGCACACACTAAGATTTCTTGCACGACGAGCTAATTTTTAGTGAACACTTGAGGGACTTGGCTTCTGAGAGCCTAGGGACAGCATTCGGGCTTCCCCAGAGAGGACAAACCTTTTCTTCCCAATGGTGCTGAAAAAATGCACATTCCCAGGTGGTGGTCTGCCCAAGGGCTCCAACTTCCATCCCAAAGCTTCCTAGGGAGCCTGACTCCAAACCTGAAGCTTCAGGGCTCTGCATAGGAAGGGGACCCAGGGTTAGGAGGCATTTCATTGTGGTCATTGAGGGCCAAGTGGAGATGCTGGATCTTCACTGGCTTGGAGAAAAGGCCATGAGTGTTGGTGGCTGGACACCCTGCAAGCACACAGGCATCTGTGAGAGGGAGCAGAGAAACATCCATGCTGGACCACAGGCGGTATCCGTGGGGTGCTGCCAGAACGCAGGCTCACTGAAGGAATTACCTCCACCTCACACTGAGCCAGAAACTTGGGTCGGACGTTCCAGAGCCTCGAGCTGCAGTGGAGCTTAGGTCTTGGTGAGAGTCTCAGGGGAGATCAGATTCCCATCCTGGGTAGGCAAGCCTGGGGCCCCAAGAGCCGCTGCAGGAAAATACACCTCCTTCTCAGTTAGGACCAGCCTCCCTGGAGGGAGAGGCGACACGGGGCCCTGCAAGCAGAGGGGCAGCCAGGCCAGCCCTCACCTGATGTCTGGGCCACGGCCTCCCCAGCTCCCTCGGGGCTAGAGGCACTGATGCGGAGGTGCTTTTCCTCAAGTTCACTTGCTCTGAACTGCGAGCAGTGCAGGGCTTCAGGCTGAATGTGCGCACAGCTGGCGGGATGGGGTGAGGCCACATCCGCCTTTGTTCAGGCCTCTTTCTTTTTCCAACTGCCAGCCAGCTGCGTCGGGCTCACGACGGTGTCACTCGCCCACCAGGACCACAACACTCAGTCCCCATGGGGAATAAAGCCAGTTCCTTCAAACCGTCCATTAAGGTCTGGAGACTCTCCATCTCTCCGGGCTTCTGGGCTTCCTCTCTCTCTGCGTGTTCTTTTCATGATCGCTGAGCGCTGCCTTTCACAGCTCATCATCTAAAGTGGACTGCAGGGCGGGGCTCATCGCAGGGTGCAGCCTCCGGGCAGCGCCCAGCGGCAGGGCAGGCTCAGCCTCCCCAGGCCCCCTGCAGCCGCCCCACCTCTGTCTGTGTTCTCAGAGCTGATTGGCACCGAGGCCCCCGCGGCTCCCAGCAGCAGGGCTGGCAGACAATGCACAGCCTCACCGCTGCTTCATGCTGGTAATTCCGTGACAAACTCTATTTCCTCACTTCCAATGTGCTAGCTGGGGTTTCAGGGTGGATCTTCTCCAAGAAGCTGAGCTCCCCATGGCAAAGCCTGAGTTACGATCAGCTTCCCTGATAATAGTAATAATTATAACAATAATAAGTTATTATTCAGCCTGCCCCGGAGGACCATGGGGACCACTCACCACATCAGCATCTCATTTGAGATTGAGGCTCCTTGCCTGGGACCCTGAATACTCATTGGAAGGACTGATGCTGAAGCTGAAACTCCAATACTTTGACCAACTGATGCAAAGTGCTGACTTATTGGAAAAGTCTCTGATTCTGGGAAAGACTGAAGCCAGGAAGGGAAGGGGGTGACAGAGGATGAGATGACTGGATGTCCTCACCCACCCAATGGACATGAGTTTGACCAAACTCCAGGAGACAGTGGAGGACAGGGAGGCCTGGCAGGCTGCAGTCCAGGAGATAGCGCAGAGTCAGACACGACTTTGCAACTGAGTAACAACAGCTCTTGCCTGGGGGACTGGTCTGCAGGTCCTGAACCCTGGGGCGTGTCTACTCAGAGGGGTCTGTGCTCCCTCTCCTCCTCAGGACGTGCAGGGATGATGGAGAGTCTGGGGCACACTGCTCATATCCCCCAGGGATCCCCCAGGACAGTCATCCCCAGGGATGAGCCTGGCTGCTCAGAAGGTGTCTCCCCTTCAAACACAGTTGTTCTCAGGTCCTCCTTGGAAACAAGAAACACACCCAGTAAACCGTAATTCAAGAGGCATGGCTTAGTGTTAGCACTTTTGTTTCCAGAAGTGGATAGTAGTGAAAGTTTGGAGTCTCTGAATGTGGTGGGTGACACAGGACACACCGGAAATCATTAGCGGAGTCTGAGTCTTGTCTGCAGCTCCCCAGAGCTCAACACAGTGCCGGGCACATGTAGGCCCTTGCGAGTCTTCCTATGAATAAATGAACACTGCAAATGTGCTTCCCCCAGGAGCACGTGCAGCCACAGATGGGCCTGGAGGAGCGGCCCCTCTGGCCACGGCCACGGGACGAGCCTGACCTGATGCCCAGAGGCTGGGAATTAGAGACGGAGCGTCTGGACCCACGAGAGGGTCCCAGCCCCACAGGGGTGATCAGACAGGAGGCTGGACAGGGGCGTCCTGGGCCTGGACCACAGGCCCCAGGGCTGGACTCCACCCCAAGTTCACTGAGGGCCTTCGGTGGGGCCTCAGGGCAGAGGTGTGTGTGACCGTGGTTCTGGTGCAAAGGTCATCCCTGGAGAATCACTCACAGTGTGTGTCCAATAAAGAAGAAAGTCGGGAGCACTGGGGCTCAAATTAAGAAGACTCTTCTAACCCTGAGCTTTCCAGATGCTTGTGGAGGATCTTAAAAACCCCAGTCGTGAAGCTGTGACGCTCAGGGGCGCTTTCTCCTTTTCCTCCTCCCCTCCCCTCCCCGTCACCTCCCTGGTCTGAGTGCAACACTGGTGACAGAATTAGCACGACTGCATGCAGTCTTCTCACCCCCGGCTGTGTAACTGGGCGCGTGGATGCCGGGGTTCCGCTGTGAGTGATGCAGATGCTGAGACACGGGACCTGGGCAGGGCACTTCCCCTTCCCGGCTGCCCGGCTGTGGGGAAGGCGAGTGTCTCCCCTGCTCCATCCTTCCTCACCCCGGCCCCGTCCCCCTGGGGAAGCAGATGATTCGCAGAAAGGCTGTAATCCCGCTCCTCCCACAGGAGGGCGGACCTGCCCCTTGCCACCCCTCACAAGCATCGGGGCCACATCAGCTTTGTCCCAAAAGACGACATTGTTCTGTGTCCCTCAACCCACGTGGCCGAGGATTCACTAGGGGTCCAGCACCACGGCCTGGAACGTCTCCACACAGTCTGCGAATGTCTCCCTGGACCACGTCGGTCAGCCCTCAGTCAGGGCTGCCTGGGCCTCAGGAGCCTCACCTGATGCCTGGACGGCCGTCTTCTCAGGTTGGGCAGTGGGGTGAAGTCACCCCACACCCAGGATGCACGCCCCTGTCTAGACTGGAGCCAGGACATCTTGGCCCCGGGGAGGCTCAGGGACCCCACCTCAGGGCTCAGAGGGAGAGGCGGGGACGCTGGACAGGCACAGTGGACGCGGTGGGGCTGGGCATGGCCGCCTGCCGGGCCCCTACTGAGGACCGCGTTCCCTGCTCACCCCCTCCCTCCCTGCCGCTGCTGCTGGGGTGCCAGCCGGGAGGGGACAGCTCCATCTGGACCCCCACAGTCCTGGGGGAGGACGGGGCACACAATCCAGGAGGAAAACAATGCACTCCGGAAGCTTCTAGAAGCCCTCCTGGGTCAGAGCCTGCGCGCCACTCACCACATGGATGGTCAGCCTCCAAGAGGACAGGGCGTCCCCACACTCAGGCAATACGCTGGGGGAGAGAGTTTCCCCCAACCCCTTCCTCCAGCCCGCAGACCACGCGGGGCCCTCATGACCCCCATCAGCCAGTTTACCAGAGGCAAGAACCCCGCCTGCCCGTCCCGTCTCCACGGAACACTAGCTGCTTACCTGAGCTGACTAATGGTGGCCATAAATCCCTGGCCAATCGCATAATGAGATTTAATATTTGATGTCAGATTATTAGAATATAATGAATTTGCCAGTTTAATATTGATGAATAATCAGTCCTATTAAGGCGATGGGGACAAGAATTTAGTGCGAAGAGAAAATTAATTGCCGAGTTAATAGCACATGTCCCGAAGCGAGATGGCCTTGTGGCTCCATCTCAACTCACAGCTGGCTTCCAGACCACCCACCGGGAAGCCCATCAGCTCTCCTCACCTGGGTGAAAAAAGTGGAAGAAGAGCAGAGGTGAGGAGAAGTTCCAGAAAGACTCGACTGGAACAGAGCAAAGGTCATTTTCAGGGGTGGAGCTGTGTCCCTGAGGTTCTCGTGCTGAGCCCTGGGGTGACCGTATGTCAAGGTGGGGCCCCTGAGGAGGAGGAGAGGTTAATGTGGTCGTGAGGGAGGGGTCTGGCCCCATAGGGTTGGTGTCCTTATCAGAGGAGGAGACCCCAGGAGTCTCTCTTGTGGGAGAGCTGCGGGGAAAGCCTGCCACCCCCACGTGGTCCTGTGTGCTCCCCACACCCCACGGGGGCAGGACGAGTCCACGCAGCGAGATAAGGAGAAAGAGGCTCCCGGGAGCGAGGCGGCCCCTGCGTGGCGGGACCCCAGGGAGCTCGTGGGCCCCGTGGGGGTGAATGGAGCGCCCACAAAGCCACCCAAGCCTCCCTGTGATGCCAGAACACTGTGAGGGCTTGACTTGAAATTCAAGTCCCTTTTCAACTGGAAAGTTAAAGTCCCGGCCATTCGTGCCAAGGCCCTGCGTGTCCCCGGTGGTGGAGCATCCCTGTTGGGGGAAATGCTCCCAGGGCAGCACCCGGCAAAGCCCACTCCCCAGAGGCTGGAGGGGGAGTGCGTGGCCACCGCCAGGCAGGAAGGACTCTCCTTGGAGCCTCTGGGGGAGTGAGGCCCCCGCCACACCGGGCTCTCCCCACCAGGAGAGAGTCCTGCTCTCACGCCAATGTCAGCAGGAGCCAGGCTGCCAGGACCTCCTCCAGCTGAAGGACCAGGACAGTCCCAGGACGGCAGCGATCGGGCAGGGAGGCGGGGGGGTCCCTCGAGCTGGGACTCCAGGCAGGCTGACCGCCAGGTCCTGGGCTGGACAGATTCACATCCTCGGCGTCCACGTATGGATGTATGGGCTGCCCTGGTGGCTCAGACAGTAAAGAATCCCCCTGCCAACACAGGAGGCTCAAGAGACATGGGCTCAATCCCTGGGTCAGGAAGGTCCCCTGGAGGAGGAAATGGCGACCCGCGCCAGTATTCTTGCCTGGAGAACTCCATGGACAGAGGGGTCGCAAAGAGTCAGACACAACTGAGCGACCAACATTTAAGACATTCGGAAGAAAGAGAACCAGGAGTCGCGGCCTAGCTGATGAAGCCTGTGTGTCAAGGCGAGTCCCCGTGGAGCTGCTGGGGGCCTGGCAGGGACAGTGGCCTTGAGGGCAGGTGTGAGCACTCCCAGGTCACAGCCGGGCAGTTCCAGAGGATGAAATATGCCTCCCAAAGCTACTGCCAGGCAGTCAAGACATAAAACAAGCTACTTCCCTCCACCGCGGGGACGAAAGTTCTCATCAGAGCTGCCAACTTTAAAGCCGCCCTTCACATCTCACTGCCCACCTAACAGCCATCAGCGCTCAGGCCTCCACCCGGCTTGTCCTAATCACTCTGTGCAGCTCCCACTATCAACAGCCTGGGACTCAGGCAGGGCGGGTGGACCGCCTTCAGTGGGGCATCTGCAGACCGACTGCCTGCACGCTGACACACCAGTCTCATCAGCGCACAGTCAGATCCGAGGACACGTGGCAGCCAAAAGAAACGCCCTGACTCACTGGGGATCTGCCCCGAAAGCAGCCAGGCTCTGCCCCCAGGGCCGCTGCTGCAACTGCCAACCCTCCAGTGACCGCGGGGAGGCCCGGCTATCCCAGGACCCGACCCAAGTCACACGTCCCCGGAGCCGGGTAGACCCGCGAGCGGGGCTTAGAGAAAAGCACCTGAGTCTAGGCTTTTGCAAACTTCCTGCAAAAGTACAGATAGCAAGTATTTGCCTTTTCACTGTGCCAGCCACGTGGTCTCCATGGCAAGGACGAATCTCTGTGGTTGGAGGGGATGTTTGCTTTCCATTGCACTCAGCCTCACCCCAGAGTTGGAGGCTTCTCTCAGTCCCCAGTCAGGGCCTCATGGTTCTGCGGGTTGGAGTCCAGGCCCAGTTTAGCCAGTGCCCATCCGGCCTCTACCAGACAAGTACCTGCCCCCAGGCTCCCCTGGGTTTCGGGAATCATCTGTTTCCTCCCGACTTGGGACTGAGGCCCCTGCTCCCTACTGGTCACTCGCAGCTCCTCAAGGCCTCCCCCACGTCCTTGGCTGTGGCCCCTTGGCTGTAGCCTTCTTGGCAGACAGAGCCTGGGATACCGTCACCCAGGCCCAGCGGGGACAGCTTCCCCTCCTCACGGCCCGTCCACAACCGGCCAGTCACTGCCCCACCCCACCCGGGGGAGAAGGTGTGAGGGGCCTGCAGCCGGAGGCCGTGAGGTCCGTCCACACACAGCACATGCGTGCTGAGTCGGTCGCTTCAGTCGTGCCAACTCTCTGCAACTCTGTGGACCATGGCCCACCAGGCTCCTCCGTCCATGGGATTCTCCAGGCAAGAATACTGGAGTGGGTTGCCATTTCCTCCTCCGGGGGATCTTCCCAACCAAGGATCAAAGCCGGGTCTCCTGCACTGCAGGCGGATTCTTTACCCCTGAGCCACCAGGGAGGCCACAGATAACACATTCATCCCAACCAAAGTGCATTCTCAAAAGCAGGCTGCAGGCCGGGGCTGGAGGGTACAGACCTCTGATTTCCATCTGATCTTTAAGAATAAAACAAACAGCTTTGAAGGGGCGTTCATTTTATCTTCCCTGTAGACCACGGTAGGTTGTAACTGGAGCCATGAGATGATGGGTGATCAGACCAGACAAACAGGAACCAGATGCAGGTTTTGCTTTTAACCAGGTGGGTGACAGGACGAAAAGACTCCCCTGATGTCACGCCTGGTGTTCGCGACACGCTCAGCAAGAGCATCCGTGCGGATATTCCCAGGTGGCCTCGCTGACTCTGGCCGGAGCCCCTCTATCCAGCCCCGAGCTCCACGGGGCTGCTGACCTCCCCTTCAAGGCCATCTGTCCCGGCCAGCGTCCCTTCCCTCCACTTCAGGGAACCCTCCTTCCGTTTCACGGTTGCCATTTCTCAGGTCCCAGTGCGTCTCATCGCCAGATCGGCTCATTGGTGAGTTGTTCCCGGCAGGAAATTTCCCCTGCAACCTGGGCACGGGGCAGGGAGGGGGGCAAGATTAGATACAGGATGTTTGACAGAAGGCCCCACCTCTCAGAAAACCTGTAACACTCTTGGCTGATTCAGGCAGAAATAGAAACAGCAAGGTCTCAAATGAGAGGAGAACTCAAGTATTTCAAATCTTGAAATGACTCAGCAGAGCTGAGGAAACAATGCGGGGTCTCCCCGTCCGACGTCTTGTATGAAGACTGCCGCTCCTGCTCGCGTTGTCAAAGCAGGGTCCTGGTCTGGCTCCGCGGGGAAGGAGCAGACTGGTGGGTGCAGAGTCCGGCCTGGCTCTGCTCCTGCAGATCCAGCACGACCCAGCACCAGCCCACGCGGTCCAGGAATAGCATCTGAGGTTCAGGGCCGCCAGCCTGGACCTTTCCGTGCACTCGTGGGCACTTTGATGCCAATTAATTAACAGATTCACAGAGAGCCCCGCACTTCCTTCTGGTCTGGCCTGGGGCTCCCTCTGGGCTGGGCTGACTGCCTCCCTCCCACCCTGAAGGCATTCCCCCATGGTCCTCCACCACCGGAGTGTCCCCTGGAGTGCACCCCGCTACCCCAAGCCCCTTCCTGATGGCTCTCTGTTCAGCTCAGACTTGTCAAAACCTCACAGCTCCCCAAGCCTTCCACAACCTGTCAAACACATCAGGGATCTGAGTCCCACAGGGCCGAGAAGGGCTCCCAACCTCTCCCATTCCCTGAGGACATTTCTATTTAACTTCTGAAACACGAGCTGGAATCTGAATCCTTTCAAGGGCGACACAGTTTATTTTTTTCCTCTAATTATCTTAGAGAAAAGTGAAGCGAGGCAAGAGGGCAGACGGGGCTCCTGGGGCCCTCACCCACCCGGGACCCTGGCACACGGATCTGAGACAAGGATCAGGGCACCTGGCCTGCATGCGGCGCCCGACGTGCCAAAGGCCCTGGAGGAGGGCGGCCCGGGCTGCTACTCGGGGTGACGATGCCCCTAACAGAAGCAGGGACAGGGTCCCTGCAGACCAGCCCTGCAAGGATGCTACTCGGGGTGACGATGCCCCTAAGAGAAGGGACAGGGTCCCTGCAGACCAGCCCTGCAAGGATGCTACTCGGGGTGACGATGCCCCTAAGAGAAGCAGGGACAGGGTCCCTGCAGACCAGCCCTGCAAGGATGCTACTCGGGGTGACGATGCCCCTAAGAGAAGCAGGGACAGGGTCCCTGCAGACCAGCCCTGCAAGGGTGCTACTCGGGGTGACGATGCCCCTAAGAGAAGCAGGGACAGGGCCCCTGCAGACCAGCCCTGCAAGGATGCTACTCGGGGTGACGATGCCCCTAAGAGAAGGGACAGGGTCCCTGCAGACCAGCCCTGCAAGGGTGCTACTCGGGGTGACGATGCCCCTAAGAGAAGCAGGGACAGGGTCCCTGCAGACCAGCCCTGCAAGGATGCTACTCGGGGTGACGATGCCCCTAAGAGAAGCAGGGACAGGGCCCCTGCAGACCAGCCCTGCAAGGATGCTACTCGGGGTGACGATGCTCCTAAGAGAAGCAGGGACAGGGCCCCTGCAGACCAGCCCTGCAAGGATGCTACTCGGGGTGACGATGCCCCTAACAGAAGCAGGGACAGGGCCCCTGCAGACCAGCCCTGCAAGGATGCTACTCGGGGTGACGATGCCCCTACAGAAGCAGGGACAGGGTCCCTGCAGACCAGCCCTGCAAGGACGCTACTCGGGGTGACGATGCCCCTAAGAGAAGCAGGGACAGGACCCCTGCAGACCAGCCCTGCAAGGATGCTACTCGGGGTGACGATGCCCCTACAGAAGCAGGGACAGGGTCCCTGCAGACCAGCCCTGCAAGGACGCTACTCGGGGTGACGATGCCCCTAAGAGAAGCAGGGACAGGACCCCTGCAGACCAGCCCTGCAAGGATGCTACTCGGGGTGACGATGCCCCTACAGAAGCAGGGACAGGGTCCCTGCAGACCAGCCCTGCAAGGACGCTACTTGGGGTGACGATGCCCCTAAGAGAAGCAGGGACAGGACCCCTGCAGACCAGCCCTGCAAGGACGCTACTCGGGGTGACGATGCCCCTACAGAAGCAGGGACAGGGTCCCTGCAGACCAGCCCTGCAAGGACGCTACTTGGGGTGACGATGCCCCTAAGAGAAGCAGGGAGAGGACCCCTGCAGACCAGCCCTGCAAGGATGCTACTCGGGGTGACGATGCCCCTAAGAGAAGCAGGGACAGGACCCCTGCAGACCAGCCCTGCAAGGATGCTACTCGGGGTGACGATGCCCCTAAGAGAAGCAGGGACAGGACCCCTGCAGACCAGCCCTGCAAGGATGCTACTCGGGGTGACGATGCCCCTAAGAGAAGCAGGGACAGGACCCCTTCAGACCAGCCCTGCAAGGATGCTACTCGGGGTGACGATGCCCCTAAGAGAAGCAGGGACAGGGTCCCTGCAGACCAGCCCTGCAAGGATGCTACTCGGGGTGACGATGCCCCTAAGAGAAGCAGGGACAGGGTCCCTGCAGACCAGCCCTGCAAGGATGCTACTCGGGGTGACGATGCCCCTAAGAGAAGCAGGGACAGGGTCCCTGCAGACCAGCCCTGCAAGGGTGCGCATACATGCAGGTGACTGTGAAGCCCCTTCGCAACTAGGAAGCAGGACCTCGGGTCAGGAACCCAAATAAAACACTGATGTCGGGGCCCCGCGCCCCTTTTCAGCCACTGGCAGAGCTCTGAGGCCCCCAGACGGGAGCACCGAGGGATGTGGGGTAGCCGGTCCCTTCTCAGGCCAGGGTTGCCATGGGAACGCTGCAGGCTTCACGGAGAATCCCCTGCTGTCTAATTTTAAGCTGGGAATCACCAGTAAATACTCAAGCGAAATCACCTTCTGTTTGGAAAGAGCGCTGCTTCCATTTGCAAATCAGGGAAACATTCTTTGAAGACTGTTGATGCCAGGGTGGGGAGGAGGATGGGGCAAAGCCAGGACAGGGGCATACAGACCTGTGACCTCAGCCAGGGTCAGACCCTCGGGAAGGAGACACCGGTCACTGATCGTGGGACAAGCTGCTCCATCCACACACAGCATCAGGGGGTGGAGGGGCGGGACGGCACTTTATCGGGAGCCCCACCATGGTGGGAGCCGCCCATGTCGGAATTCCCATTTGTCAGGAGTTCTCCCGTGTCGGGAGCCCCCCGTGTCGGGAGCCCCCTTTGTCGGGAGCCCCCCCCGGGTCAGGAGGCCCCTGTGTCAGGAGCCCCACCATGGTGGGAGGCCCCGTGTCGGGAGCCCCCTTTATCAGGAGTCCCCCAATGTCGGGAGCCCCCTGTGTCAGGAGTCCCCCAATGTCGAGAACCCCCTGTGTCAGGAGCCCCACCGTGGTGGGAGCCCCCCATGTCGGGAGCCCCCTTTGTCAGGAGCCCCCCCGTGTTGGGAGCTCCCCCTTTGTCAGGAGGCCCCTGTGTCAGGAGCCCCACCATGGTGGGAACCCCCCTGTGTCAGGAGCCCTGTTTGTCAGGAGCCCCCCCGTGTTGGGAGCCCCCTTTGTCAGGAGTCCTCTGTGTCCGGACCACCCCGTTGGCAGCCACACCAGCCACAGGGAACCTGAGTGAACACAGGGGGCGTGAGGGTGGAGGGGGACTCCTGTGTCACCGACGCCCATGAGTGAAACTAGCAGGAGCTCCCCACGCACATCCAGCAGGGACGCCGTATATCCATGTGTCTGTTCCCCAATGCTCCTGAGGGCCTGCTGTAACCTGCCAGGGCCGCACAGACAGGGAAGCTCCGGTGCCTTTCTGGGGTCTTGGTGGAGCCTGGAAGGTGGGGGCCGAGGGCCCCACGAGGTCGTGTGGGGTCAGAAGGCAGGTCGCAAGGGAAGACCTGTGGGAATGGAGTCCCAGTTGTTCTGGGAAACCTGAGGGAGCTGAGACTGTGGCCATCTCAGTGTGGGTGCCCAGCTGTCCACACTGCCAGGACAACCCTGCGTGACACCTGTCGCCTTCATCCCAGAAGCGGTCTCGTTTAGATGAGGAAGCTTACGGGTATTTATCTGAAGAAAATGAGAAAGCTAACTCAAGAAGATACATGAACCCCAATGTTCACATCAGTGCTATTTACAACATCCAAAGCGTGGGAGCCACGCATGTCTGCTGCTGGATGAACAGATAAGAAAGACGGGGTCCGTGTGTATAGTGGAATACTACTCGGCCGTGAAAAAGAGTGAATGAGGCCATTGGCATAACATGGATAGACCCTGAAAGCATTGTGCTAGGTGAAAGAAGTCAAACCAAGAAAGACAAAATACTGTACAATTTCACTTACGTGGAATCTGAAAAAATTAAAAAGCTCATAAATACAGACAGCACATTGGTCATGAACTCCAGACGAGAGTCAGGGTGGGAGAAATGACTGAAAATGGTCAGAGGGTTAAAATGTCTAACTTTTAAAAGTACGTGGTATCCTCTTCATATATTGCTGGGATTAATTGGCCAAATTTGTTTTTAGAATTCTTGCCTCTGTGGTCATGAGGGATGCTGGCTTTTAGTTTTATTGTGACACTGTTGTTTTTTGTCCCAAGGCAATACTGGCCTCGTGGAATTAATTGGGAGGTATTGCCTCCCTTTTAATTTTTTGAAAGAATTTCTATGGAAACATGACAAATTCTTTCTTACACGTTTGGGAGATTCCACTACTGGAATCGTTGGGGCCTGAGGTTCCCTTTGTTCCCACAAATTTCTAAACTCAAATGCAGTTTCTTAAATAGCTGTAGGGATGTTTGTATTACCTGTCCTTCTAAAGTGATCTTCGGCATATTGTCTTTTGAGGAATTTGTCCATTGTGTCTGAGGGGTTTAATTTATTGGCAGAAGATTGTCGACAATATTTTCCTAGTTGAAGTCTCTGTAACGTCCCCTCTTTAATTTCTGATGGTGGTCCCTCACGTTTTCCCTCTTTTTATCCTGGTCACTGGGGCTAGAAGCTCATCAATTGCATTGATTTTCTTCAGACAGCCAGCTTTTTGTTCCAGTTATTTTCTGTTATTTTTATGTTTGACTAATTTCTACTCTGATTATTATTTTCTCTCTTCTCTTCATTTTTTCTTAATGTGTAGAGGGTGATCACTGATTTATGACTTTCCTTTTTTCCTAATATAGGCTTTTAAGGCTGTAAAATTTTCTCCTAAGTACTCCTTTGGCAATAGCCCATGCATTTTGATTTTTTTTCCACATTTTGTTCAGTTCAAAAGACTTTCTAAATTCCCTTTTGATTCATTCTTTGATCTATGGGTTATTTAGAAGTGTTATTTAGTTTACAAATATTTGGAAATTTTCTAAAGATATATATTATTAATTTTTAACTTAATCCCATTGGGATAAGAATGCATATACGTACTTTGTACAGCTTGAATCCTTTAAAACTTATTGAGACGTCTTGTACAACCCAGGATATGGTCCACTTGGGGAAATAGTCTATTCAGACTGGAAAAGAATGTGTTTTGCTTTTAATTTGGCATGTTCTAAAAATGTCAATTAGGCCAACGTAGTTGGTAGCGTTGTTTAAGTTTTCTGTGTCTTTGATGATTTTCTATCCACTAGTTCTGTAAATTATTGAGAGAGGCCTATTCAGATCACTGGTTATAACCATGGATTTCTACGTGTTGACAGAACTCTGAGCTCAGGTCTGGGCTTCCATTTCCGGGCACGTGTGTTTACAGGCGTCATGCCGCCCAGGTGCGTTAACCCGTCTCATCACAAGGCGACCTTTGAGTGGCCTCTCCTACTGACTCTAACAGTGTGTATTTCGGGGCAGTTTCAGTCCGCTTTTCTCATCATGGCTCCTATTTTCTTGTGTCTCATAATCTTTTCTGGACACCAGACATTGCAAAGCTTTCCTTGTAGCGTGACGAATATTCTCCATTCCTCAACTCATTACTGAGCATTGTTTGCAGTTAAGTTTCTCATCCCTTCAGGTCTTGTTTTTAGGGTTTGTTGAGCAGAACTGAGCCAGTGTCTGACCTGTGGGCTGTGCCCCACCAGGGCAGGTCCCGGGAGCACCCTGCCCAGCGCCTCCTGGTCTGCAGTCTGTCTCCCTGGCTCTGGTCTGGCTGGTGGGCGCAGGTCCCAGCCCTGGGTGAACACAGGCCTGTGGTCCTGCCCGGGGTGCCTCCCTGCCCTTTGGCACTTAGTCCAATGAGTTTCACAAGAATAAACTCCGCCGTTCACCTAGTTGCTTGTCGCTGCCTCCCATGTGACGCTAAGACCCAGCAGTCTGTGAGCCTGGCCGGGTGGGTGGGCTCCACCCAGGAGAAGCCCCGCCTGTGGGCACCCCCAGCGCATCCCACTGGGCTCACAGGGGTGCGTGGGGACTGATTCCAACATGCACTCCGCAGCTGATCCGCCTGGAAAAGCCTCAGCATCCACGCTTTGAAACCTCTCGTGTTTTTCCCCTGGAAGCGTTCCGGGAGCACTGGGACTCACAGGTCTAGGATTTTGTTTCAGATGGATTTCTGGGGCAAGTTTGCAGCTGCCATTGGCTAGGTCTTGAGCTGCTCTGAACAGTTCCCTTCCCCACGCACCGGCCGGCCCCGGGCGGAGGGGAGACCATGCTGGGCATTTTCATTCCCTCTGGCCATGAGCATTTCCTTGTCTCCATTTTCCAACCCTCCACTAAGGGCTAACTTTATAGCTCTTATTATAATAGGCCTTACGTCCAACAGTGAAACTTTACTGCAGCGTCTGCCCATTTTATAGATTCATGCGTAAACATATTTTAAAATCCTTAGAGGCTCATAATGCAATATGAAACCCACACTGTATTTTCTCCATGCATTCATCAGAGCAGCAGTTCTCTGGAAATCATTATTAAGAACTTTGACTCTGGAGTGCAGGGTGTCTGGGCTGCGTGAGCAGAATCAGGGGGGTGTCTGCCCCGGCTGTGCAGGGGACCATCCTCGACACCCCCAGGAGGCAGCCTGGGGGGAACTGGAGTGGAGCCATGAGGAGGGGTGGGGGCAGGGGCGGCCGGCAGGCCAGGGTGAGGGCGGCGGGTCAGCTTCTGTTCGGGAAACGAGTTGCCACGCCACAATCCATACGGTGGTTTATTATCAGTGGGAGAGCTCCGGCCAGACTGGAAGGAACTGACACGGCACCCCCAAATAATTCCAGCCCCCTTTGGATTGTCATCTGGTCTCAGGAAACCCCTCCGAACCAGCCGATTCTACTACAAACTAGAAATTTTCCCAGGTCCAAACGCAACAGGTTTGTTTTGAGATTGCATTTGGCGGGGTGCACCATGTCTGTAATGGACCAACCACTCAGCCACTTCCCTACAGACCGCACCTCGTCCTCCCGGGGGCTTGCGGCCAACACCCAGGTGCCACGGCCATGGCCAATGACGCATCCGGCTTTTAAGGCAGTATTTTTAATGATCGAAGCCTTATTAGCGGGTCATTAATAGTGATGGCGCAGACTTAGGGTGGTTGAACTTACGGTTCTTTGACTCTGCGATGGTGTGAAAGGGACCGAGTAGAAACCATACTTGCCTTTGGAACCTGGATCTTTTGGGGGCTAGCCGTCCACGGCCCAGTCCTCTCTCTCTGGGGGCTCACAGGCCACAGCCCATCAACAACCGACACTCAGAACCACTCTAGACCCAGACAACAAGCTGTTTTCCACTTAGAGTGAGAATTAAATTAAATTAAATTAAATGGTGAGCTACGCAACATGTTATCATAACACAGGCTTTGTGGCCACGGCTCCACCCACCTGCGGGGGATGTGAGTGTCCAGGCCCGTGGCAGGTGGCCCCAGTCCCAGCGAGGCTGTGGCGCTGGGCAGCTCGGGGTATCAGGCACATTTCCAGTCCATGGTGCCTTCAGTTTCCAGGCGAGGTCGTTGGGATGTCCTCCCCCAGCACTGAAGGTGCTGTATCCAGCCCCTCCCATCCCTCTGAGACGTCACTTAGCCCAGCCTGTTCCTAAGTGCCCGCAGGGCCAGGGTGGCCGGCACGCATGGGAGTCGCGGTCACAGAGCTGCTGCCCCGGGAGGACACAGCAGGGAAGTCGTGACGAGGTCCACTCCCACGTCCCGCACTCCTGAAGGGACCGGAGCTCAGCCAGGAAGATAAGAGCCACCTTCAGAGGCTCGTCATTAAGGGGCGGAGGCGGGGGGGTCTCAGGAAGTCCACACCAGGGACATGAGTGCAAAGCCAGCCCCAGTCACGGAGCCCCGACACGCCTGCAAGGATCAGACCTCGGTTGACACATGTGCCTCCCCGGGGGCTCCACGTGCGGGAGGCGGGACCTCAGCAGGATCCACAGGCAGACCCTTCCTGGGAGAGGTCAAAGCATCGGGGCCTGCGCTGACACCACGGCAGAGCTAGGGCCGTCCCCCCCGAGCAAGGCCATTGAGTGACAAGTCACGAGGCTGTTTCTCACTCACTCTATTCACAGAGTAAGATTAAACCTTGAAGGATCATTTCAGGGAATCATGAGGGAGTCTACACTGGGGGTCACAGAGCTCGCGTCTCCACACAGGGTGGCTGAGGGTCACGCGTCGTCCTGGTTACCTGGGGCATCCAGGTGAGTCCTGGAGAAGTCTGAAGATTCACACAGGACCTGAGACGCCTTCTAAGGTGGTGTGTGCTGGGAGGAAAGCCCTCACAAACTCTCAGGGAGGAAGAACCCGGGGAAGCAAACGGAGACTTGTTAGTCGGTCCCCCCCGCCCCCGCCTTCTCTTCCTCCCTCTTTCGGCTTATTTCTCACACGCGAAGGTCATCGGGGCGGTGAAGGCGTCGCCGCCAGAGCAACGACCCGGGCAGACACCCGAAGCGTGGAAACGGGCGCATCCTCCTGGGGGACCGCAACTTGGTCACGTTTCTGAGCTGACGGTGTTTTTACCTGTTTCGCAAGTACAGATGGGTATGGTTGCTGCTTCAGGCCTGGGCCAGGCTGTGACAGGCAAAATGCGTGGAATTAAAGCTTATTTACAGAAACCTTGAACTTGCGCCTAATTAGGCAAGCATTCCATGCTCTGTAAATGTTTATGAATGCTTGACCACGTTGGAGCAGCTCCATCTGCTTAGTGGCGGGCTGGGGACCCCGGCTGGAGCTGGTGGGTGACAGTGACCATCGGGGGTAGGTGACAGGGTGATGCACTGTCCCTTTCACCCAACCTGTGACCAGCTCAATCCTCAGCCGCAGTGCCTGGGCACAGGGGCTCAGCTCCAGATGATTTTATCAACAGCCGGACTCCTTTGGATTTTGTCTGTAAGAAAAACTCATATTTTTCTAATTCAGAGACAAGACTTCAATGCACTGAGGAACCTCACGATTGATCATCAGGCAGTGATCAGACTCAGGGAGTCAGGATGTCTCATTTTTCTGAAGGGAACCCAGACCCTTGAAGTGCGTGAGTTAAAGAGCCTTATAGGACCTGTGTGTCCTTGTGAGTGGCCTGTATTCCAGCCCAGCTGTTAGCAGAGTTCTGGATGCCCATGACCATGTGCCTTCACCAGATCCTGGGAGAGAGAGACCACACGGGTCGTCTCTGTGTGTGTGTGTGTGTGCACGGGCGTCGGTGTGTTTTAAACGTTGACTATGGGAAAGAAAAAGCAACAGGAAGGAAGCGTGTGCATTGGGGAGAGACAGAGCGATGTGTGCGTGTGTGTGAGTGGCTGGCGTGTGTCTGTGCAGCCGTGCGTGTGTGCTTGTGTGAACACGTGCCTGGAAGGGCGTGTGGAGAGCAGGAGAAGGTGAGCACACGGGCAGCACTGCCTCTTCTTTTCAGACTGTGAGATGAAACCACCTCGCCAGATACCACACGTGCATTATTTTATAGGAGGATCCAAATGCATGAAGAGGCATTCGTCTGAAACAGTTTTTGAGGATTTCATGCAACTGCAGTCAAACATCAACGAGTAAAATTTAACTAACATTAAGCTTCCACTCTATACTACCCATAAAAATCCATTTCTGATACATAAAATCTTAAATGTAAAAGGTAAAATGCAGAAATAAGACTGGAGAATATCTTATGATTTAGAATTATGATAGCATTTCTTAAGACAGAATACTCCAAAGACGAATAAAGTTGGCAATAATAAAATTAAAATTTCTTGCATCAAAGAAAAGTATAAATGTTCTGAAAATATGACACAGTCAATAGAAACATTTGCAATGCACATATTCAAAAGAGAAAATGAGATGGGCTCATAAATTCTTAAAAATCTGTTTTCTTTCTAATTAGTTGAAGAAAGGCAAATGAAACTCAAAATAAGATATCATTTCACGCTCAGTCGACTGACAAAAAAAAGACTGTCCAAAAGTAATGGGGACTTTCACTCATTGAGCCAGTCAATGGAAATCGATGCTGTCACCTGATGATGTGTGGAACGCGGTGATGGCCCCTATGTCCACGGATGAACCCCCAAAAGCTGTCGATGGGCCATGTCAGGACAGAGGGGAATTCGCACAGAGGTTGGACTGAGGTTGAGAGTCAGCTGACATTAAAACAGGGAGATGACCAACCCTGGATTCCCCAGGTGGGTCCTGAAGGGCGGGGAGAAAGTCAGTGTGCGGGGATGGGGGATCCCCAGCCCTGGCCAGCTCTGGTTTGAAATGAAGGAAAGGTTCGTGCCTCCGGGGATACAGGCGCTTCCAGAATCTGAAAATGGCGAGAAAACGTGTTCTCCACGAGGACCTCCGGAAGCAGTGTGCTTGTGCCCGCACCTTGACCTCAGCCAGTAGGATGGATCTCAAACTCCTGACCTCCAGGGCTGTGAGGGAATGAATGCGTGGTATTTTAAGCCACTGGGTTTGTGGCGAGCTGCTAAAGCAGTAGGACGCGAATGCCTGAAGGTAAAGGGGAGAGTGCGAAACGAGCCATCCCACTCTCAGATAAATGACTCTGGAAAGTCCCCTCAGACGCGACATCAGCCAGGAGTGCGACGTGTTGACAGCATCCATGGGGTCTAACTAAAACGCAATGAAGAGCACAGATTCAAGCAGTGCTTGCCCATGGGCTCGTCGGCACCATCGGGATGGCGTTCGAACGCAGAGCCCCAGGGCCCCCACCCCTGCTCAGCCCTGTTCCCTCCCCTCCCAAGCACACTCTGGTCCGTCCGCCTTCACTGTGAGACTGCATTTCCCAGAGTCTCTCGTGAATGGAATGGCACGGTGCGCGCTCTTGTGCTCTGGCTTCCCTCCTTGGGCTCCATCCCTGTGGCTTCACCCGTCCGTGGTCCATTCCTTTCTAACTCTGACCAGGCTCCTGCTGTGTGCGTGTCCTCCATTCCTGACCACCCGCTGGGATCACTGTTTTTTTATGTGTGTGTGTTAGTCGCTTATTCGTGTCTGACTCTTTGCGACCCCGTGGACTGCAGTGCACCAGGCTCCTCTGTCCATGGGATTCTCCAGACGAGAACACTGGACTGGGTTGCCATCTCCTTCTCCAGAGGATCTTCCCGACGCAGAGATCAAACCCAGGTGTCCTGCACTGCAGGCAGATTCTTTACCATCTGAGCCATAGGGAAGCCCCTTTTTCCGTATGATTTATTCATTGGCTGTGCTGGTCTTTGTTGCTGCTGGGGCTTCTCTCTAGGGTGGCGCTCAGGGGTCCACTGCCTTCTCGTTGCAGTGGCTCCCGTCACTGCGGTGCGCAGGCTCTGGGCACGCGGGCTCAGCGGTTGCGGCTCCGGGCTCTCGGGCACAAGCTCAGCAGTTGCAGCTCATGGTCTCCAAAGCACAGGCTCAGCAGTCGTGGTTCATGGGCTTACCTGCTCCGTGGCTGTGGCATCTTCCCAGATCAGGGACTGAACCCAAGTCTCCTACACTGGCAGGTGGATTCTTCACCCCGAGTCACCAGGGAAGCCCTGATCACTGTTTTTAATCTTGTGTCGTGGTGTATACCGTGGCTCTAATTTATAGTCCCTCGTGACTAATGCCCTTGAGCACACTTTCAGGCAGTTACTTGCCATCTGTGTAGTCTTGGTGATGTCTGGTTAAATCTACCGTCCATTTCTGTGAGATTCTGGTTTTTTACGATTGACTTGAGTGGTCCTTTGTACGTTAGGGTTTCAGGTTTTGTACGAGATGGCTGATTTGTAAAGATTTTCTGCCAGTCTGCGGCTCACATACTCATATTGCTTATGGTATATTTCAAAGGCTGGAAGGTTTGTTTTTGATGAATTTTTATAACATTTTCTTTTGTAGATCATGCCTGTGATTTTAGGTCTAAGAAATATTTGCCAAACCCAGGCTTGAATATTTTCTCCTCCGTATAAAAGTTTTATGGTTCCATTCAGACCTTCCACTTAGGTCTGGCGCCCATTTCGAGGTGATATTTCTATCAGGTGTGACTTATGGGTAGACGTTCATTTGAGCAACACTGATGAGTGTTCAGTTGTGTATTCAACACCGTTTATTGAGAAAACTGCTTTCAGTCTACTGAATTATCTTTGCACCTCTAGGAAAAACCAGTGACTATCTTTGCAGGGTCCTCCCTGCCCCCTTTGGTCTGCTTGTCTCTCTGTGTGCCAGGGCTTTATGCTGTTCCATTGACCCATTTATATATGTTTATATTGGGATCACGTCGCCTCGATTACTGTAACATTAGAGTGTCTCAAAGTCAGGTAATTTTAGCTTCTAGTTTTGTTCTTTTTAAAACTGGTGATTGATTGGTTTTTCTTCCCATGTGTCATATTTTTCAATTTCACTTGCATGCACTTACTTTTTTTAACTAGACACTGCATGTTATCTTGCTGGGTGCCAGGGGCTTGTGTGTTCCCAGTTCTCGAGTTCTGTTCTGAGCTACAGACAAGACACTTGGGAACAGTCTGCCCCTTGCATTTTGCTTTAGGGTTTGTTCACAGGACAGTCGCACATGGTCTCAGATTGCTCAGCCCTCTTCTTAAGGTGGCAAGACCTCTGAGTCCAACGCCAGGATTTGTGAGGCTGTCGGGTCTGACTGCTGACGACATGAGCTCGCTGACCCTGCCTGCGCATCAGGCGTGGTTCCGTCCAGCCCTTCCAGGCAGTTCTTCGTTCAATGTGTCTCTGATAAATACCTGAGGGACCCCTGTAAATCCTCTCTGCCCGTCTCTCTCCTCTCATCTCGTAGGGCACCATTTCTGGTGAAATTCAGACACAGTGGTCTCTTCAGACCTTTGCTCTGTTTCCTCAACTCTGGGGTCCACATGACCTCCTGCCCCTCAATCTGTCGCCCCAGCCTGCAATCTCCCAGGCACATATCTGGGGCTCTCTTAGAATCCAGCTCAACTCTGAGCAGAAATCACACTTTGTTGCCTGGGGCCCAGCTTCTTGAAAAGCATTGTTTCATAGATGGCTTCTGCGTTGTGTTCTCTGTTTATTTTTAAGCATGAAAGTAAATCTGGTCTCTCTTCCATCTCGATTGAGTACAGTCTTTAATATGAAAAACATCTGAAAACAACCTAAATGCCCATGAGCAGCAGAATGTAAAGGTACAGAGCCCGTAACAAGCACGGGGGCTTCCCACATGGCGCTAGTGGTAAAGAGCCTGCCTGCCAATGCTGGAGACACAAGAGACGCAGGTTCCATCCCTGGGTTGGGAAGATCCCCTGGAGGAGAGCATGCAACCCACTCCAGTATTCTTGCCTTGAGAATCCCACGGCCCGAGGAGTCTGGCACGCTGCAGTCCATGGAGTCGGCAAAGAGTCAGACACGACTGAAGTGACTTAGTGCACAGACACGCAACAACCACCTCCACACACAGTGAAAATGACTTGTGCTTCAGTGTGAATGACTCTCAAAAGGCGGCATTGCACAAAGGATCAGTCCAAGAATGACAGACACAGAACCGCTCCATGTAATGTTCAGAGAGGACAAAATGAAGAAATGTCCTGTTAGGCGTTCGCTGACGGGGGCCCAAAAAGAAGAAACAAGAGGACGGTGAACGCACAATTCAGGAGGGAGCTCCTCCAGGTGGGAGCGGGTGCTGGCGTGAGAGGGACACAGAGGAGGTGGTGCGGGGGACCCAGCAGCCCCAGGCTGGGTGACACACTGCCCGGCAGTGGCTTTATGACTGCGTCTTCTGTTGGTCAGTCTCTCAGCCGTGTCCGACTCTCTGCGACCCCACGGCCTGCAGTACACCAGGCCTCCCTGTCCATCACCAACTCCCGGAGCCTACTCAGACTCCTATCCATTAACTCGCTGATGCCATCCAACCATCTCATCCTCTGTCGTCCCCTTCTCCTCCTGCCTTCAATCTTTCCCAGCGTCAGGGTCTTTTCAAATGAATCAGTTCCTCACATCAGGCAGACAAAATATTGGAGCTTCAGCATCTGCCCTTCCAATGAATATTCAGGACTGATCTCCTTTAGGATGGACTGGTTGGATGTCCTTGCAGTCCAACGGATTCTCAAGAGACTTCTCCAACACCACAGTTCAAAAGCATCAATTCTTTGGAGCTCAACTTTCTTTACGGTTCAGCTCTCACACCCACACACGACTGCTGGGAAAACCACAGCCTCAAGGTCTTACTGTCTGCGTAACACCTGTTTCTATTGTGGACATATACGAGCACAGGCTTCCCTGGTGGCTCAGGGGTAAAGAATCCGCCTGCCAGCACAGGAGACGTGGGTTTGACCCCTGCTTTGGGAAAATCCCCTGGAGAAGGAAATGACACCCCACTCCAGTATTCTTGCCTGAGAAATCTCAAAGACAGAAGAGCCTGGTGGGCTATAGTCCATGGGGTCACTAAGAGTTAGACATAACTTAGCAACTAAACAACAACATAAAACACATGCTATGTTTTACAATTTACAATATTGTTTTAAAATTTAAAGAACTGTTCTCATTAAAATGAAAATTTGTTCATGGTGTAAGAAAACAAAGCTCATTTATTTGCTACTTATAAGGGAAATGCCTAAAAAAAATAAGCATTTTTAATTACCAAGACTAATAGGCAAATAAATAGAAGAAGATTAAAGAGGACATACACAAACACAATGTTATGGGAGACACTAAGCCACATATTTCTGTACTGGGTACAACAAATAGATGTCAGATTATAGAAGCTCTAACAATATAAATAAGAAACAATTAATTCATTTTAACTGTACTGAAAAGATTTCAAAAAATAAATAACATAATACGCTATATATACAAATAAAACACAGTTCAAGAACAGGCAAAATCAGAAATTATATGGAAAGTGTTCTCTGATGATGTCAAAACAATAATAGGGGACATTTGCAAACAAAACCTTAACTAAAAATGACACATACCCTGCGATTGAAGACACAAAGGATGCTTCTTCTCTTCATCAGCGATCTTAATGTTTTTGTTAAGGTTAAGACCTGTGAGCTTAAGGGTATTTTATATGTATTTGTCATTCACGAATGCTTATTTGAATTGCCTGGCAGCAGAGGATGAGATGGTAAGACGGCATGACTGACTCAATGGATGTGAATTTGAGCAAAACTGTGTGGATCACAATAAACTGTGGAACATTCTGAAAGAGATGGGAATACCAGACCACCTGACCTGCCTCTTGAGAAACCTGTATGCAGGTCAGGAAGCAACAGTTAGAACTGGACATGGAACAACAGACTGGTTCCAAATAGGAAAAGGAGTACGTCAAGGTTGTATATTGTCACCCTGCTTATTTAACTTCTATGCAGAGTACATCATGAGGAACGCTGGGCTGGAAGAAGCACAAGCTGGAGTCAAGATTGCCGGCAGAAATATCAATAACCTCAGATATGCAGATGACACCACCCTTATGGCAGAAAATGAAGAGGAACAAAAAAGCCTCTTGATGAAAGTGAAAGAGGAGAGTGAAAAGGTTGGCTTGAAGCTCAACATTCAGAAAACAAAGATCATGGCATCTGGTCCCATCACTTCATGGGAAATAGGTGGGGAAACAGTGGAAACAGTGTCAGACTTTATTTTTTTGGGCTCCAAAATCACTGCAGATGCTGATTGCAGCCAGAAAATTAAAAGACGCTTACTCCTTGGAAGGAAAGTTATGACCAACCTATATAGTATATTAAAAAGCAGAGACAGTACTTTGCCAACAAAGGTCCATCTAGTCAAGGCTACGGTTTTTCCTGTGGTCATGTATGGATGTGAGAGTTGGACTATGAAGAAAGCTGATTGCCGAAGAATTGATGCTTTTGAACTGTGGTGTTGGAGAAGACTCTTGAGAGTCCCTTGGACTGCAAGGAGCTCCAACCAGTCCATCCTAAAGGAGATCAGTCCTGGGTGTTCATTGGAAGGACTGATGCTAAAGCTGAAACTGCAGTACTTTGGCCACCTCATGCGATGAGTTGACTCACTGGAAAAGACTCTGATGCTGGGAGGGATTGGGGGCGGGAGGAGACGGGGACGACAGAGAATGAGATGGCTGGATGGCATCACCGACTCTGTGGACATGAGTTTGAGTGAACTGCGGGAGTTGGTGATGGACAGGGAGGCCTGGCGTGCTGTGATTCATGGGGTCGCAAAGAGTCAGACATGACTGAGCGACTGAACTGAACTGAACTGAACTGGGAGCTGGTGAAGGACAGGGCAGCCTGGTGTGCTGCCGTCCATGGGGTCGCAGAGAGTCGGACACAACTGAGTGACTGAACAACAAATCTTTTTCCCACTCTTTGTTACTTGCATTTGTGCTGTTTTTTTATTTGAAGTGTGTATATTTGAGACAGAGAGAAAGAGGGCTGTTAATCCAGGGAAGCCTTAAGGGTCTAACAGCTTGGTTCTGTTTAACATTAGCTGATCCTGCCAAGGACCCCTCACCCCGGCAGGGCAGTAGTTAGGGCCCTGGGCTGCTCCCCTCCGTCCTGGGGGTCCCCTCTGCTTTGCGGGGAGGCGCACTAGGGAGGCTGCAGAGGGAGGAGGGAGCAGGTGTGGGCTGACCAGCGGCGCGCGAGGGTGACCGCACGAGGTCCTTGTTGGGGTCACCTCCCCTCGTCTGTCTCAGCCTCAGACACGGATGCGGGGAGGCACCCCCGGCCTTCCTCAAGCAGGAGGGCAGCGGTGCCCACGAGAAATTCACGCCCTTTGGGGAGAACTCCCAGAAAAACGAGGCGCTGACCCCTGCCAACAGGAAGGCCAAGGGCACATAGGACAAGACGGGGAGAGAGGAGAGCAGCCAGCAGAGGTGGGGCCGCGAGAGGTCAACTCGAGATGTGACACAGGCCCGGCGGAGAAGGGGTGCGGTGGGCACAGCTGGGGCCGCGAGGCAAAGGCCGCAGGGAGGACCTCACCAGAGTCGGATGGCGCCGGGGGCCAGGCGGGCTCCACGGGCAGAGAGAGGCTGCAGGGCCGCCCGGGTGAGGAGCTGCTCAGATGGCCGCACGGGAGCCGGCAGAGGTCTCTGCCTGCAGCGCAGCGAGGGTCCGAGAAAAGAGGCTTCAGTTCACACGCTCATCACCCAGTCATGTTACTGGTGTGGGAGCAAAAAGAGATAAACAGAAAACTCTGGTTTTTATTGAAGCGCAGTTGACTTGCCATGTGGTGTTGGTTTCAGGCACACAGCAGAGGGACTCAAACATGAATACGTGTATACATGTGTGTGTTCTTTTAGCAATCTTTCTTTATAGGTTGTTATAAAATACTGAATGTAGTTCCTTGTGCTATACAGTACGTCCTTGTACAGAGAAGCAAACTCTGAATTTCCTCAAAAAAGATCAGCAAGCCCAGGGAACCCACAAGCCGTATGAGGAATAGGTTGACCTAATGTCTAGGTACTATTTTTGTCTTAACATATGAAAAATAAATTAAGCCAAAGAAAGGGAGAGAAGAATGAACATGCATGACAACTCAGCATGGACACTATGTGTCCCATCTGGTGTCTTCTGAGAGGGACAAGATAAAAACTGACAAGGCAGAGGTCAGCGGAAGCAAGGAAACGAGAGTGTGACCCCAAATGCAGTCCCTCATAGGACAGAACAGAAGACATAACCACAGAAAAAAGACAAGAAAGAAACGAAGGCGAAGCAAATAAATGGGTCAGTGTTACATAAGTGCGATAAATGGAAAACAGAAAACCCAATGGCAGAAGCTCAGTCGTGTCTGACCCTGTGAGACCCGCGGACTGCAGCCCCAGGCTCCTCTGTGCTTGGGATTCTCCAGGCAAGAATCCTGGAGTGGGTTGCCATTTCCTATTCCAAGGGATCTTCCCGACCAAGGGATTGAACCTGCATCTCTTAAGTCTCCTGCATTGGCAGGCATGTTCTTTACCTGGGCTTCCCTGATAGCTCAGGAGACCTGGGTTTGATCCCTGGGTTTGGAAGATCCCCTGGAGAAGGGAAAGGCTCCCCACCCCAGGATTCTGGCCTGGAGAATCCCACAGAGAGAGGAGCCTGATGGACTATGGTCCATGGGGTCGCAAGAGTCAGACACGGCTGAGCAACCAAGCACACACACAACCAACTGCACCACCTGGACCTGCAATAATCAATGGGATATACGATAAAAGCAAGAAGTCGTTCACTACATCTGGGACTAAACTTACCCAAACATGCGGGGCCTCCCAGAGATTGTAGAACTCTAAATCAGATGGAGAGGGCGATCTGAGTAAATGTAGAAGTGAGCCATCATTTAGAATGCGCTTGTTTAGTCTAAAGATGCCAACCATTTACAAATCTGTGCATTCAATACAGTCTGAGCTACATTTCTAATTGGAGCTGTGGCAATAAAAAGCAGAATTATTTAAAATTTTCTCTGGATGAATAAATGTTCACAAGTGGTTCCAGTAAACTTACTTTTTTAATGCAAGCTTGTGTTATAATGTACCACTTGGGTGCCTGTGTGGACCAGGAGTCAGAGACGGCTTCGTGCACAGGGCATCACCTGCAGGAAGATTCATGAAGGGAGACAGCAGGGCATCCAGAGGGCCCACAAATGGTCGGAAAGAAAACAGCACCCTCGCCTGACAAGTGCAATGGCAGCCCCGACCGCAGAAGAGGAAAGCATGACGTTAACAGATGAAACGCAGACTCATATGCTTTATGAGAGCGTATGCTTTACCACCAGGGAGAGCACGGGCCAGGAGACCGCAAACCAACCGCATTCCGATCCTATTTACACTTGTTTTACTCTCCTGTGGCTGCTGTAACGAATAACCACCACACAAGTGTATTAATGGACATTTCTAGAGCTCGGGAGTCACGGCCTGGCAGGGCTGGTCCTTCGGGGGCTCCACATTCTCCTGCCACCTTCCTTGGCACCTCTAGAGGGGGCCCTTCTCTCCCCAAAGCCAGCGATGTCAGATCCAGATCTCACGTTGCATCACTATCTCCTCTCCGGGCCCCAACTCTAACTTTTGGGGTCCTTGCTGACAGACAGAACCCAGATCGGCTGGTTAGCAGACTTGATTCCATGTGCAGCCTTAACCCCACCCCCTCCATGCTGTGCAAGGCTTTGAGGGTTATTACATGGATGTCTTTGGGGGGGGGGGTTTATTCTATCCTCAATGCATTATATTTTATATTATATTATGTTGTATTATGCTATATTATGATATAGCTATAGTATTGGAATAGGAAATGGCAACCCACTCCATTATTCTTGCCTGGAAAAATACATAGACAGAGAAGCCTGATGGGCTACAGTCCATGGGGTCACAAAGAGTCGGACAGGACTGAGCACAAGCACATGCTGTTCTATGCCATGATACTATGTTACAGTACGGTGTCCTGTGTTACGCTGCATTGCATCTTTGCTCACATGTAATTTCTAGAGAGAGAGATGATAGTGTCTTAAAGAAGGCACACGCCAAACATTTTCAGTGGCTTCTGCCCAAAAGGAGGCTGTGATCCTAACTCTTTCCATGTGCCCTTTGCTATCATCCAGGTCACCTGCAACAAGTATACCAGTTTACAGAAATACGTGCATGGCTTTCCACCACAGAGGTTTTCAATGAAACCATAAAATAAGACACGACTCAGGTGCTGACTGTAGGGTTAACTCACGTGTGGCCACGTGCAGACAGCAGTCAGCCTCTGGCCCCTAGGATCATACCACTGGGTGCATCTTCCGGGCTCACGGAGCAGACAGACACACGCTTGTTCATGTGGCCTCATCTGGACCCTGGAAAGAGCTTACGGTTCTGCTTGGTGTTTTCTGACTCAATGAGGAAAACCACAGGTAAGCAGCTCCCATCAGCAACTGTCATAGTTAATTAATCTTCAATTATTGGGCGAAACCAGTGAAAGCCAGCCTCCACCAGGAGGACTGCGTGCTGCGTCTATCAGCCGGCTCATCTCTGCGACCCGTGCACACCGCGAAACAAATGCTCCTGCCCAGAGCAAGTAATGAAACTGTCCATGAAGGCAGGGGAGTCGGAACAGGGTTCATGTGTGTGTGGATCAGGAAGGTGGGATCCGTGGGGCCCTTGAGAAGGTCCTGCCTTAACACCCACCCACCCTGCCGGGCAGCGCCAACCCTGGGCTGAGCCTCCGGAGGTGGACCCCATGCCGATGGCCAGCCTAAGGCCCCTGTGAGCTTATGAACACAGGAGGAGAGTCGAGGCCACTGTGATGACCTCCCAACCAGCCCCTAGCCTCCATCACAAATCTTGGCCTTTCCCCCCGGCCCCTGGTCCCCCCTTCCCAGGGAGCCTGCGTCTCCAGCCCCTCCTTGTCCCTCCACACCCTGGGGCACTGCGGCTCCTCACGAACTGCCAGGATTGTAAGCCACCCACTGGGAGGCGACCTCCAACCCCTCAGACTCCTGGCTCCCTGAGAGGGGCGGACAGGGGCCCCAGGGGAGCGTGGACCACCTCTCCATCTGTTCGTGCTGGGGCAGACGTCCTGGTCTGAAGCTCGGGGAGGGTGGGGATGAGAGACCTGCAGCTGCTGAAACAAGTCACCCCGACTTAGTGGCTTAAACAACTTCCCTCATTGTCCACTCTGCGGGTCACAGGTCACGGGAGCAGCCTTGGGGTGGAGGACAGCGTTGGCGCCCGCACCAGAATTTCAGTGGAAGAGGTGAACCAGCTCGTCAAGGGTGGTGGGGGAAGGAGATTTTGTTTTCCTATGAAATTATTCCTATAATTTTATGAAGTGATAGCCATGCCCTCCTCCAGGGGATCTTCCTGACCCAGGGATCAAAGCCGGGTCTCCTGTATTACAGAGCCTTTACTGTCTGAGCCACAAGGGAAGCCGAAACGACTGCAGAGTACATCATCACATCATTACAAAGTCCTGGCTGTGCCGAACCCAAGTGTGGGCCAGTGTTCACATACAACTTGGGTTTTCTTTCACTGTTTCACATAAAACTATGGCACTGGGGAAACTCCTGATGATATTTTCAAAATATCATGTTTCATCCAAGCACTGAGTCCGTGGTCGAAGCTGGATGAAGGTGTGGATGAAAATGATGGCTAAACACACAGCAGTTAGTCTAGTGACCCCAGAGCCGTTCTCCACATGCCCTGGACCCTGAGTGTCACGGGGCAGAGGGAAGGAGGCTGCTAACACCACCAGCCGACCTTAAGACCAGGGATTGTCCTGGGTCACCTTCAGGGCCGTGATCACGGGATGTCCTGGGTCATCTTCAGGGCCGCGGTCACCGCAGGAGCTGACTGAGGCCTTGGGCAGCGAGTGGCAGGAAGTGCCAGCTTGCATCTTTCCTTCTGGAAGCGTGGGGGCGTTGGAGTAGGGGGTGCGGGAGGGGCAACGGCCTGAGCGAGGCCTGAGCTGAGCTTGATCACAGGTTGAAGAAGAGGGACCAGTGGCCATCGGGGAGAAGCTTCTGGAAAGAGAAGCAAGGGTGGGTGTCTGGGACCCAGAAGGAAGCCGGGGAGGCCAGGCGAGGAGAAGACCGTATGGGTGCAGGGGTTGGGGAACTCACAAATCCTGGGGGCTCCATGAGAAAGCTCTGGGGTCGAGCCACACGGCCGGCCGCATGTCTCCAAGACGCCAACCCGCGGCAGCCGCCATCACACTTTCCCAGCCTCTTCATCTCTGATCGCACTGGAGCCCACCCATCCCTCCAGCCCCTGCCCTGGGGCGACAGATAATTGATTGAATAATACGCTTTGACTTTATATTCATGAGCCCTGGGGTTTCAAGCCTTTGATCAAAACACTCGGAGATATTTCAGGTGGATTGGTTTCAACAGAAGCATCACACCCACCCAGCGAGCCAGAGCGCCCATATGCTCCGGCGAGGACCTGCCATCTGCAGCCCTGGAGCTCCTCTCAGCTCGTGATCGCTGGACATGGACCTGCAGGCGCCAGGCATGTGGTTCTGCCCCAGGAGCCAGCCCACCTGTCCACGCAGGGAAGGTGGCGTTTAGGGGTAATTGAGTGTTACAGGCCCTGCATCCACTCGGGTACAAATGGGCAGTGGAGACTGGAGGGGCTCTAGGCTCCCAGTCATCTGTCAGGGATACAACCAGAGCCCGTTCCTGAATCACAAATTGAAAAGAACCATAATAACAGCTTGAACGTGGCTAAACCCACACACGGGCACTCAAGCTCTATAGCGTATATTTTTGTTGTTGTGATAAGATACACAGAGCATAAAACGCAGCATCAGGACACCTGGTGCAGTCACGGTGCTGTGTAACCACAGCTGGATCTGCTGTCCCTGCAAAGGGACCCCCGCGCGCGCCAGCCGTCACTCCCCGTCCCCCATTACCCCCCCATGAAGCCACCAAGGCATCTGTGTCCTCAGAACTGACCTGTCCTGGACATTTCATGCCCGTGGAATCACAGGACACGTGTTCGCTGTGACTCTGCACGGAGCTTGGTGCTCTCTGGTTCAGCCATGTTCCAGCCTGTGTCCAGGCTTTCTTCCTAGTTACGCCTTAATAGTGTTCCATCGAATTCAAACACTTGTTCACAAGAGCACACAGCAGCATTAACCACGACAGTCCAACGGGGGAAACAGCCCAGGTGTCCACCAACAGGTGGTGGGTCAATCATATGGGTGAGAGCAGGGCTGCGATCAGAGCAGGGCAGGGGTCAGAGCAGGGCTGGGGTCAGAGCAGGGCTGAGGTCACAGCAGGGCTGGAGTCAGAGCAGGGCTGGGGTCAGAGCAGGGCTGAGGTCAGAACAGGGCTGAGGCCACAGCAGGGCAGGGGTCAGAGCAGGGCTGGGGTCAGAGCAGGGCTGAGGTCAGAACAGGGCTGAGGACACAGCAGGGCAGGGGTCAGAGCAGGGCTGGGGTCAGAGCAGGGCTGAGGTCAGAGCAGGACTGGGGTCAGAGCAGGGCTGGGGTCAGAGCAGGGCTGGGGTCAGAGAAGGCCTGGGGTCAGAGCAGGGCTGATGTCAGAGCAGGGCAGGGGTCAGAGCAGGGATGGGGTCAGAGCAGGGCTGGGGTCAGAGTAGGGTTGGAGTCAGAGCAGGGCTCGGGTCAGAGCAGAACAGGGGTCAGAGCAAGGCTGGGGTCAGAGCAGGGCTGGGGTCAGAGCAGGGCTGGGGTCAGTGCAGGGCTGGGGTCAGAGCAGGGTTGGGCTCAGAGCAGGGCAGGGGTCAGAGCAGGGTTGGTGTCAAAGCAGGGCAGGGGTCAGAGCAGCAGGTGAACGGGTGTCTGTCTCCTGGACACTCAGCGAAGTCCATAGGCCAAGCAAGTGGCAGGAAGAGCAGGGCAGGAGCAGGACAGGCGTTGAACCCACGACAGGTGGGGGTGTGGCCGCAGCTGTGCCCGCAGGGAGCTCCACATTCAGATAGGAGAGAAGGCAGGGCCCTGCCCCCAGCTCCGGCTCCAGCATGGCTGGGGGTAGATGACAGACCCCAGGGGTCACACTGGCCAGGGCACAGTGACCCTGGCTGCAGGCAGGCCCTGTCCAGAGCCACCCCTGCCCTGGACTGGGAGTGGGCATTGGCGGGAGACCCCGGGCCAGGCTAGTGCCGTCTGCTCCAGGGGCCCGGAGCGATCAGTGCCCAGCCTCGCTCCTCGGGCATCTGTCTCCAGCTCCTTCCCAGTGACCACCCGGCCTCGTAATTCAGGTCAACTGGACGTCCACCTCCCTCCAAAGTCAAGCTCATAGCACTTCATTATTGTGCTGGGGGATGGAGCCCTTTCTTCTTCGTGGCAAGTTTATTTCAGTCTAAATTATTAAGCAGACTGTTCAATAATGCAAGCCTCACATTGTAGATGGAGAAGCAGATGCCATGTTTCAAAGCATATTGTTTCCGGAGAGCAGCGGATGACCCGGGTGCCTCCCTCTGATCTGACAGCACAGGATCACTGCTCCTACAGATGAAGCGGCTTCTTCTCGGTTCACAAATGGGGCTGGGCCCTGCCGCTTGCCCCAAGGTGGCGAGGGGCACCTGGCCATTCATTCTAATTCACTGATGGAGATCCCTGGGCTAAATCCTGGCCACCAGGGTGATTTTCAGGGAAATGGAGGTGCTTCCCTGCACACCTGCTCCAGGTACTCCACACACCCTGTGCGCGGGGCACACGTGACTGGTGGGTTCACTTGACCCAGAATGAATCCACTTCTGGGGCAACTTCTCATTTGGTCCAGGGCCCTCCCAGCCGTACCCTCTCTGTCCCAGTGGGAGGCTGCCGCCCAGCAGGGCCTGAGAGGCCGAGGCCCCGAGCGGGGAGCAGAGATGGGAACCTGCTTTGTATGGAGATGAAGGCTCCGCCTCATGCCAGGTTGTTGTTCAGTTGCTCAGTAGTGTCCGACTCTTGGCTTCCCTGTCCTTCACCAGAATTCGATCATGTTTATGTCCATTGAGTTGGTGATGCCATCCAACCATCTCATCCTCTGCCGTCCCCTTCTCCTCCCGCCTTCAAACTTTCCCAGCATCAGGGTCTTTTCCAGTGAGTCAGTTCTTCACATCAGGTAGCCAAAGTATTGGAGCTTCAGCATCAGTCCTTCCAATGAATATTCAGGGTCAGTCTCCTTTAGGGTGAACTGGTTTGATCTCGGTACAGTCCAAGGGACTCTCAGGAGTCTTCACATTAATTAGGCGTAAGTCCCTCCCTGGAGCTGAACCCAAAGGCGCCTGCTCTGTGTCTCAGCCCCACCCCGTGGCAGCAGCCCTGACGTCCCTGGGGTCTCCCTCTGGGGCCAGGAAGGCTCAGGGACACGTGGAGCCCTGTGTGAGAGCTCTGTAAAGCCCACCGACAGCGCCGTGAGGCTCACGAGCAGGAAAACGTTCTGGGTGGGTTTCTCCAGTCACGTCTGAAACCCTGAAAGGACCTGGGAGATTCAGAGGCAGGTGCAGCCGTGTGATGCCCCGGACGTGGAGGGGCACCAAGAATCTCGAGGGACAACGGACAGAAAGCAGGACCGGCGGGGACAGGCTGGCCCCAGGTCAACTGCCTCGGGAGCCCACCTGGACGCCTTGTTCACCGGAGGCCCCGGGCACAGCCACACACGGCTCCCTCGGGATCAGCCACCTCCACGGAAGATGCTGAGATCAGGGGAGGTCCCCACTCCACAGTCTCCATCCCCCCGGCTGCAGTTCGGACCCTCACGTTCATCGGACCCCAGTGATGGGCCTCAGGGAGCCCCACCTGGCAGCACAAGGTTCCCCACTTGGTTTCTTGAGGAGACCACCCAGGCCCCACAGGACATGATTGGAGAGGGCGGAGGGGACCCTGCCCCATCAGCCAAGCTCCCGGCCCCGTGCCAGCCGAGTTCCAACATCCACATCTGGTGACCAGGCGCCCTGCTCCCCAGAGCCTCAAGGTGATTCCGGGACCTGGAGAGGTCGGGGTGGGGCGCTGGTGAGGGTGAGACTCTCCTCTGAGCAGAGTCGTCCCCACCTGTCCAGAGGCGGTGCTGACCCCACCTGTCCAGAGGCGGTGCTGTCCCCACCTGTCCAGAGGCGGTGCTGTCCCCCACCTGTCCAGAGGCAGTCCTGTCCCCCACCTGTCCAGAGGCGGTACTGACCCTACCTGTCCAGAGGCTGTGCTGTCCCCCACCTGTCCAGAGGCGGTGCTGACCCTACCTGTCCAGAGGCGGTGCTGTCCCCCACCTGTCCAGAGGCGGTCCTGTCCCCCACCTGTCCAGAGGCGGTGCTGTCCCCCACCTGTCCAGAGGCGGTGCTGACCCTACCTGTCCAGAGGCGGTGCTGTCCCCCACCTGTCCAGAGGCGGTGCTGTCCCCCACCTGTCCAGAGGCGGTGCTGTCCCCCACCTGTCCAGAGGCGGTCCTGTCCCCCACCTGTCCAGAGGCGGTGCTGTCCCCCACCTGTCCAGAGGCGGTGCTGACCCTACCTGTCCAGAGGCGGTGCTGTCCCCCACCTGTCCAGAGGCAGTCCTGTCCCCCACCTGTCCAGAGGCGGTGCTGTCCCCCACCTGTCTAGAGGCGGTGCTGTCCCCACCTGTCCAGAGGCAGTGCTGACCCTACCTGTCCAGAGGCTGTGCTGTCCCCCACCTGTCCAGAGGCGGTCCTGTCCCCCACCTGTTCAGAGGCGGTCCTGTCTCCACCTGTCCAGAGGCAGTGCTGACCCTACCTGTCCAGAGGTGGTCCTGTCCCCCACCTGTCCAGAGGCGGTGCTGACCCTCACCTGATGGCCAGCAGCTTCCTCTCCCTGGGGCCTGGTGGGGCCTCTCAGACAACAGGCTCAGGGCAGCTCAGTGAGTTTCTCTGGTGCGCCGCTAGGTCTGGGCCAGATCAGCTGCAGCAGGGGACTCACCTGAGGAGCTGACAGCGTCTGGACAGGGATGGGTCCTGCCCAGCTGTGGGCCCCCACCTGCCGCAGCCCCGTCCCCTCTGCCCCAGGAAGGGCCAGCCCGCAGTGGCCCCGGGTGAACCTGTCTGCCGATTTCCGGTTTTCTTCTGGATCTGGATGCGCTAAAAGCTTCCCCTCAGCTTTGAAGCAGGCGTGGCCCGTGTCACCAGGGGCTGCGGTAGTGGTAAGGTGGTGAGGGCACCCCGACAAGGAGCACTCACCCAGCTCGGCAGCAGGGAGCCAAGAGCCTTGGGGCTAGAATGTCATCAGCTCTTCCCGGTGCAGGGGGCTGAGCAGCCTGGGAGGTCAGTGAACCCGGAGGGTACACCCCACCGACCTTCTGGAGCTGTTCATACGACAGCTTAACACACACTGACCAGATAAACAGAGAAAACGCAAGGAAAGGGGGGAAATCCCAAGCGCTTCTCTACAACCGAGTCAGCGTCTTTTCACTAAAGACAATCGAACAGCATGCACCAGGGCACCATTTAACCTTCACAGGGACACCGGGCAGCTGAAAGGAGTCACAGGCAGGGGCCTCGGGGCCTGTGATACCCTGGACATTCAGGGGTCATCCAAGCTCACCTTCAGTTCAGTCTTTATTTGACATTTCATTCACTCTTTTGTTTTTATTGACTTACTTTTAAATTGTAGATCATTGTCATTCACTTTGATCCACTCAGCAAGTAACTTAAAGAGCAGCGATTATCAGCCTCCTAATAAGAGCAGAAGCTAACGTCTGTGCTACCTAGAGCTTGCCAGGTCTTGCTGCAAGTGCAGTAAGTATACTAACTAATTTAATTACCAACAACTCAACGCCCCATTTAAGAAAAACAACTCGCTGCAACTTAATATATCAATCATGTTCCATTCCATTTTCTCAATTTGGTGAATATAAAAGGAGATTTCATTTTACTGATTCAATAATTGTCATGAAATTACGTATATTTTCTTACAGATTCATTGCTATTGACATCAAGAGCAGTAAAAGCAGTGCCATCGGTGAAAGAAGCAGAACAGAAAACCATGCAGGGAAGGCGTCCAGCTTCACACATGAGGGCGTGCGCTTCCAGAATGCGATGCATTTAACAATTCTTTCCTGAGCAACGGAATTATCTTGGGCTTTTGCTTCCATCTGGGACCTGACTTGGGACCTCCCCCACAAAGCAGCCCCACATTCCCACGTTCCCATACTCCACAATGAGTGCCTATGATTTTTTGTTTACAAAATGTGCACACAATGAATAACTTTAAATCTCTTCAGTGCAAAGTGAAGTTTGCGTAATTCAAACCGTAAAACATAGAACTCTCCCCATCCCTGTCGCCCCGACTCCTTCCGAAGAAACAGGAGGGTGAGCAACAGCTCCAGACTCCACGCAGAGCCCGAGAAGATGAAGTATCAGAAGCGGCCGCGCGGCCCAGCGGCCTGGAGGCCACCCCGCGACGGGAGTTCCCGGGGGTGGGGACAGAGTGCGGTCGGTCGGGCAGACACGGGGTGGCTCAGGGGCGCGAGAAGAGCAGAGACAGCCCTCAGACACGCGGGGAGAGACGTCTGGAGGTCCCCACTGGAACAGAGGGCTTTCCTCAGCCTGTAAGTCTTGACCTGCCTTTCAGCGCCGTGGTGAAAGGTGAAGGACGCTTAAATTGCTGGGGGAAGGCCTGGCAACAAATACCAGGGAGAGGACGGGCCGATGGAGAGTGTCCGGATGACACAGGGGACGGGGCGGAGGTGACGTGCAGGAGTGACCCAGGGCTGGGAGCGCGGGGGCACAGAGGCTGCCCACGAGGGCAGCAGACGGTAGGGACGGGGCCAGAGGCAGAGGCGAAGGCTCAGAGTCCCATCGCGGGGGGCGGGGAGAAAGCCGGCCGAGAGGCACCTGCTTCGGGGAGACCCTGGTTACAGTGTCCTGCCAGCACACTGGAGTTTTGTGTGTGTTTAATCGCTCAGCCGTGTCCGACTCTTTGTGACCCCGTAGACTGTAGCCCACCTGGCTCCTCTGTCCATGGAATTTCCAGGCAAGAATACTGGAGTGGGTCACTGTTTCCTTCTCCAGAGGAGATTGAACCTGGGTCCCCTGCTTGGCAGGAGGATTCCTCACCGCTGAGCCACCTGAGAAGGCCTTCACACTGAATAACACTGTAGTTTCTTCAGCGGCTTCAGAAGATGACCCAATAACACCCAGCATGAAGATACGGCTGGGGGAGCGTGTCACAACCCATGACCTCGGGGGAGGCACACCAGTGCAGGCGTGACCGTGGGCTCCACGGGGAGAGGTCCCGGATGTGGAGGTGCAGAGGCCATCAAAGGGGACCCTCTGGGGATGACAGAGATGTCCCTAAAGCCAGGAGGGAACTGGTTGTTTAAATTCTGGACATTTAAAGGAGTCAAGTTCTCCCTTTGGGGGTGGGAGGTGACAGCTGGTACACAGGCTGCAGGAAAAGATGGTGGATGAAAGGGTGATGACACGCTTGAGGCCCGTGTGCCACCGCCAGACGCGCGAGTCGAACCTGCCATCAGACACAGAGCTCCAGACAGTGGTCCAGCTGGATGCCGCCCTCTGACTCAGCAACACCGTGACTGAAGCCCGTGAATGTGAGCCCACCGGGCGTGAGGACCCCCACACCCTACCCTTCAGTCACACCCTCCCTCCAGGAACATAAGCCCACCGGCCTTCCTTTCAAATGATCTGGAAGTCAGTTACAGAGGCCAGTGCGTGCAGACCCTGCTCCTCCTCAGACTCTCCACGTCCACGTGCCTTTTCCTGAGAGCAGCAGAGACAGCAAGGGGGACAGGGTGGACACTCCGGGAGCAGAGGGCTCGGGGGATGGACAGCGAAACACACACGCTGAGGGACAAGCAGCCAGAAGCGGGAGATGGGGAAGAGCCGGCGAGGAGTCACTGCACAGAGTCAGCCGGAGCAGAGCGCTCAGCAGCGGGAGCCTGGGACTTGACCACAGGACAGGGGCTGGTGTCTCCAGCGCAAACCCAGTGACGCCGTCCGGCCTCCGAGGGGGTGAACCGAGATTGACGGGGATGGAGCGGATGTTTGGCTGAGAAAGGAGGGACCGGCAGCTCCTGAAGGCTTCAGTTTAGTTGACCAGTTGGATGAGCAAAATTTCAGGGAACACTATTCTTGAAAAGTGTCATCCAGCTTATGTCTGATCAGAGAAAAATGCCAGGTGCTGGATGGGTTCCCTCGACACCTAAAAGAAGCAAAGTGGAAATGCGTGTCTGACGGCTGAATCCAGTGCTGTTCGGGCATTTAATTGGGTGTGACCAGGTGTGTCTCTCCCTGGTCTTCCCCTCGTCACAGGAGAGGATCCCGGCTCCGGGCCGGGTACTCCCAGGTCCTTCTCTCCTCTCTCCTCTGGTTAGTTCGCGTCCACCGCAGCTTCAGAGAACCCAGTCTGAGCCACGCGCGGGGGCGGGGCCTCCGCGGGGGAAGATCCAGCCCAGCTGCTGATGCGCTGGCGCACCATGTCCTTGGTCTCTACCAACCCCCAGCAGGAGCCTTGCAATTTGCTCCTGCTCTGCTTACCCATCTCAGAGTAGGAGGCCTTGAAATATTTAAAAGCATGGGATCTGTATCCCCCCAACATTATTAACAGGGAACAAAAAGTTATTTCACACCCTCATTGTGTCAGCTGCCAAAAGGACTCGGGGGACCTAGAGAGTTTCACAGTAGGGCATTTGCAGTATGACAGACTGCACATCCTCTCAACACTTTCAGCTAAACAAGCTGCTAAATAATTGAGCACATGTAATAGCAACCACTTAAAAGCCAGCCTCGAGCCTGGGGAGCAGAGACACTCCCGGCCAACTCGTGTCCCCACCAAAGTACCACACGGGGTGCGAACGTGGCCCCTGACAAAGCTCTTGGTTGATTCTCTGAGACTCTGAGAAATAGAATGATGCTCCTCAGAGGAAAGTGGAGGGATTAGGTGCTGGGAAGGCAGGACGGTTCTTAAAAGCACAACTTTGATCTCCTCAAAGATCAGGACCTTTGGGGTTTCAACAGTCCAAACTCTCAGTTTCAAAAGCAGGATGCAGTCTCAGATCACAGACATAAAAGAGGAGAGATCTGACCAGGGACCACTCTTCTTGAGTCACCTCCACTTGGGGTGTGTGACAGACGCACCTCCAAACACAAAGTGGCTGCCATCCTCTGCACATCAATACTTCCCACCCAGTGACAGGGACAACCAGCTCTGCCGTCCCCATGTTGGACCCAAACCTAGGTGGCTCCTCACTGCGTGGAGTAAGGAGCCGCAGACTGGGTGTCTGGTCACACCTCCACCTGGAGTGTCATGCGAGGCTCCAGTCCCACAGGTATGGGGCGGAATCCTCTCTCCTCCCTCTCAAGTATGCCTGCTCATCTTCCCAACCTCTGTGAAGGCTCATTGCGTGTTGAGGAGTCTGTGAGTCGTCCTCGACCCCCATCACCCCTACTCCCCCCTGCCTGGAGTCAGATTGGTGCCACCAGCCCACCAGGAGCACTCATATCCGCGTCAGTTCAGTTCAGTTCAGTTCAGTCGTGTCCGACTCTCCGCGACCCCATGAATCACAGCACGCCAGGCCTCCCTGTCCATCACCAACTCCCAGAGTTCACCCAAACTCATGTCCATTGAGTAAGTGATGCCATCCAGCCATCTCATCCTCTGTCGTCCCCTTCTCCTCCTGCCCTCAATCTTTCCCAGCATCAGGGTCTTTACAAATGAGTCAGCTCTTCACATCAGGTGGCCAAAATATTGGAGTTTCAGCTTTAACATCAGTCCTTCCAATGAACACCCAGGACTAATCTCCTTTAGGATGGACTGGTTGGATCTCCTTGCAGTCCAAGAGACTCTCAAGAATCTTCTCCAACACCACAGCTCAAAAGCATCAATTCTTCTGCACTTAGCTTTCTTTATAGTCCAACTCTCACATCCACACAGGACTACTGGAAAAACCATAGCCTTGACTAGACTGATATTTGTTGGCAAAGTAATGTCTCTGCTTTTTAATAGCCTGCCTAGGTTGGTCATAACTTTCCTTCCAAGGAGTAGATGTCTTTGAATTTCATGGCAGCAGTCACCATCTGCAGTGATTTTGGAGCCCCCAAAATTAAAGTCAGCCACTGTTTCCATTGTTTCCCCATCTATTTGCCATGAAGTGATGGGACCAGATGCCATGATCTTAGTTTTCTGAATGTTGAGCTTTAACCCAACTTTTTCCCTCTCCTCTTTCACTTTCATCAAGAGGCTCTTTAGTTCTTCTCCACTTTCTGCCATAAGGGTGGGGGCATCTGAATATCTGCTGCTGCTGCTGCTAAGTCACTCCAGTCGTGTCCAACTCTGTGTGACCCCATAGACGGAAGCCCACCAGGCTCCCCCATCCCGGGGATTCTCCAGGCAAGAACACTGGAGTGGGTTGCCATTTCCTTCTCCAATGTGTGAAAGTGAAGTCTCTCAGTCGGGTCCGACCTTTAGCGACCCCACGGACTGCAGCCTACCAGGCTCCTCCATCCATGGGATTTTCTAGGCAAGAGTACTGGAGTGGCTTGCCATTGCCTTCGGTTATTGATATTTCTCCCAGCAATCTTGATTCCAGCTTGTGCTTCCTCCAGCCCAGCGTTTCTCATGATGTAGTCTGCATATAAGTTACCACTGCTGTTTGCGAAGTCCAGGGAGGGCCTGGGTCAAGACCAAAGACATCTGACCTCCATGTGAGCTTGGTAGTGGAGCTGCTGCAGAAGAGAAAGGTCGCATTCCATTCCACAGACGGGATTCTCAACAGGATTCGGAGCAGCTCAGCTCAGAGGCAGCTCTGAAACTGCAGGGTGGCATGCCGTCTTCCTGAAGGCCAAGGCCTGTGTGGGGTTGGCCTCCTCGTCTCCTGGTGCCTGGATGTCAGAGTCCCCAGGGTGTCTCCTTACCTCCAGCCCCAAGATCTTTCTCCCTGTGCCCCAAAGCCTCCCAAGTGAGTGCCAAGCTGGCACCCCTGCCATGTGCTATCCGCCACCTGCTTCAAATGACCTCTGATTTCTCTCAGAGGGATTTTTTATTATGAGGTCATGCATACTCCTCATTAAATTTATGCCTCTGTGTTTAATATTTTTGATCATATTTATATAACCTCTTTTCAAATTCCATCTCTAATTGTTGGCTTTTATGTAAAAACAAACTTGATATTTACTTTGTCTCAGCAACCATGATAAATGTAGCTTATTAATTCTGATAATAATTCTCTGACCTTTCCAAAGTTTTGCATGATCAATTATGTTGTATTCAAGAAACTTCGATTTCTTATACTGAGATTCTTGGACTTTCATTTTTCCCTTTTGCCCGAATGTAACATTGAAAAACCTCTGGTTCTGTGTTAAGAACAGTGGCATAAGCATACCTTCCTTGTCCCCAGTTCAGGCAAAAGACCTCACTTTTTCAGCATTCAGCTGTTTCTTTAGCAGATTAAGGAAGTTCGATCAGTTTCCACTCTGCTGAGAGTTTTCATAATGAACAAAAACTGATGTTTTCCAAGTCTCTCAACACACATTGAGGTGACCTTTTTTCTGAGCTTGTTCTCGTAATGTGGTGAATCATATTAATTTTTGTTTTTTCTGATTAAGATATAATCGACACACAAAACTGCACAATCTTAACTCTTCAGCTTGACGGGTTTCGGCCATCACAGTCTCTGCTGTGACTGTCACCCAGCACAAACCTCAGCGCTGCTCATGCTTCTCTCTTTCCCACCCCCAAGCAGGAGCTGTTTCTGTCACCATCGGCTAGTTTGCCTGTATGTGGACTTGCCCCAGTGGGAACACACTGTGTATGTTAATGTTTTTGTCCCGCTCCTTTGCTGTACGTGACGTGTGTTTGAGGTTCGCCTGTGGGCTGCATATCAGGCCGTGTCCTGGGTGACGGGCTCCTCCCGCATAGCGCCGTGCTCCCCTGTGGTCTGTGCGCCCACTGTCATCCCTGCCAGGCCCCATGGGTCCTCCGCCCCGTGTCTCACACCCGTCAGTGAGGGCGTCGCGTGATGGACACCCGTCTCGCGAGTTATTCCCACGGTCCCCTCTTGCTGGTCCCCAGCCCCAGGCAGAGCCAGGAAGAGGGCAGGGGTCCGCAGGAGGGCACCCACAGGCCGCGCCCCTCGCTGAGCGTCTGGCCGCAGAGGCGTCCACACGCTTCGGTAACAGACACAACGCCGGCACACCTGTCAGAAATCGCTCCTGAACAACAGCAAAGGCCAGCTACCCAGACTCAGAGCAGCCAAGGACGAAAGGCTAGAGTTCACCTGTGACTTCAGCACACGGCAGGGAGGTTAGAACAAGGCACGGCCCGCATGGCCCAGTGGACGGTGCTGCCCAGCGACCACACCAGGGCGCCTGAGTCACTGCAGAATCGTTGGTACAGGGGTATGTAAGGATGGACACAAGAAGAATTAAAGAATAAGAAGCTTTCAAGTAAACAGGGAACTCTGAGTCACATAAAGTACAGTACAGAGCGCAGAAGATGGAAAGTCCATGAAACAGCATGGAGACAAAAAAGGAACAAAGCAGGAAGAAGCATATTTTTAATTTAAAAGAGTTAAAGAAGAAAGCTTCAGGATGTCAAGACCCAGGACGCCAGTGCCCATCAGTCACGTCAGCGTTGCAGGCGCAGGGGCCACCTCGCACACGGAGCACACACCTCCCCCTCCTGAGGATCTGTGGCCGCTGAGATGCAAAGTGGGGCCGTGTGGACGGGACTGCAGGGTGCGACTCGGTTCAGACAGAGCTGCTCTGCTTCGCGGGGACCTGGCATGGCCACCTCCTCTCTGCCCCCTGCCCCCATCCCCCAGGAACCCTGGCTGGCTTTCCTCTTTTGAGCAAATGGGGAGAAAGAAAGAAAGGGAGGGACAGATGGAGAAAGACTTGGTCAAAGTAGAATTCTACTGACATCACATCAGGAGAGTGATTTTATTTTATAACACGCACAATCCAGAAAATACATGGAGTCAATGCCTAAGCATGGAAGAAAACGTCTTCACCTTGCACTGCCAGGCCCATAGTCGGCCTGTGATGACCAGAGATTCAGGTCGTTCTATACAGCGCTTTAGTGCTTGAAGGAAGTGGGGGGACGAGTTCCCAACTTCATGAACACACCAGAGCCCAGCAGGATCTCAGCCTCTATGAGCTCACCCGAGAGACTTGACACAGAGGCCCCTTGGGGACATGGGTGACGGGCTTTGTCCTGATGGTGTATAAAGGAAGAGCTCATCACAAGGTCACAAACAACTAATAACGGATGACTGAATGTTACACGGCTCTTACAAACCTTGCTTCAATGTGATAGTTTGTGCTCTCATCACAAAATATCATCTACGTGGCTTTTAATCAGTTTTACAGGACCCTGCAGTGATCGGCGGGGACGGGAGGCCCAGGGGGATGTCCCCACAGCTGTCACTGGACTCTGAGCACTCACAAGGCCAAGCGTCTCCCCCTGCTTCTTGTCCACGTGCCCATCTCCTTTCCAGGGTGTGGACTTCCCAGCTTTCTGTCGGGTTCTCTAAGAGCAGGAAATCGGACTACACTGCCAGCTGTTTATCGTCACTGACACCCACATGCCAGGAAAGCCTCTGTCCACTCAGATAGCCAGCGATCACGCCCATCACCCTCCAGGGCCGCTCTGCTGTGAGATGAGCCTTGAAGGAGCCTCTGTGTCCGGCAGCCAGGGCCAGATGCCAACCCCGGGTGTTCTGTGCACGGTTTGTCTGGCAACAGGCACATTATTTTAATTGAACTTGTGACGGTGTCTATGAAACATTTAGCCGTCCGAGCCACGAGTGCCACATACAGGGCTTTCGCCCGGCCAGCTGCAGGGCCCAAGGTCAGTGCATCCTCACATTCACATGAGCAATATCCACACCCCTCTGGTTCTCCAGTGTTAGACGTTTTACTCTGAATCGGAGACTACTGGAATTCTTCATTTTGTGTGGTTTCAGAAATATATTTTAACATTTATTAGCTCAGCTATCCCTCCACTTCAAAGAGAACTTTTTTGAAATTCTTTGTGCAGAGCAGGAAAATTGAACATTTGACTGATTTATGGACGCATTTATAGCTGAGGAAACGTAGGAAATACTCACCCAGAATATTCAATATCAAAGTGAAAACCTCTGCAGAGTTGAAATGGAAACAGGGCCCTCGAAAATCTCCCAAAGCATCATGTTTTCCTTATATTTTAAATAACCTATTGTCTAACTAAAAAAGAATTTGCTATAGATGAAGAAATCAAATTCCTGGTCATCACCAGGCAAACTTAACTCCAGTCCCCAGGGGAGTGGGCAGAGCAGCCCCAAGGATGGAGGTGAAAGGGGACATTTTCAGGGAGCATGACTCTGCCTCCTGCTCCAGATGCAAAGCAGTAGTGGAAGATACAAGCCAAAAGGCAAAGTCATGGCTAAGCTCTAAATCCAGAAGGCTAATTCTAAAGGCAAATATCGTATGATATGTTTATATGGCTTCCCAGGTGGCTCAGTGGTGAAGAACCCACCTGCCAATGCAGTAGACGTAAGAGATCCAGCCTCAATCCCTGGGTCGGGAAGCTCCCCTGGGGAAGAGAATGCAACCCACTCCAGGATTCTTGCCTAGAGAATCCCATGGACAGAGGAGCCTGGTGGGCTACAGTCCATAGGGTCGCAAAGAGTCGGACATGACTGAGCAACTAACACTTTACTTTCGTATATAAAATAGATGACCACAAGGTCTATAGCACAGGGAACTGCATGCAGCATCTGGTGATAACCTGTAATGGGGAGAATGGAAAAAAAGAATACACATATATATCAATTCAGTTCAGTTCAGTCCAATTGCTCAATGTGTTATGCCCTGAGTCCGGTTCCCCCATACTGGTAGAATAAGACACTCGCAGCAATGCAAAAGCAAGAATGGGGTTTATTTCTAGCTCGAGCTAGGGCTCATGCCTCCTCCAGCGCAGTGGAGTGGGACAAGAGCCCTAGCTCGAGCTAGAAATAAACCCCATTCTTGCTTTTGCATTGCTGCGAGTGTCTTATTCTACCAGTATGGGGGAACCGGACTCAGGGCATAACATTTGGGGGCTCGTCCGGGATCCCTCTGACTGGGGAGAATAACGCTCTCCCGGCAGAAGGGGTTCATCAGCCTGGAGGAGGGCTGATTATAGCACCGGTGCAAGGTCTGTTCAGGGGCGATCGCCGTAGCCAGCGTAAGGCCGAGGCCCAGCATTCGCGCTGGAAGGCAGCTGGATCTGCAAGGTCTGTTCAGGGGCGAATTGGTCGCCGTAGCCAGCGTAAGGCCGAGGCCCAGCATTCGCGCTGGAAGGCAGCTGGATCTGCAAGGTCAGGGGCGAATTGATCGCCATAGCCGGCATAAGGCCGAGGCCCAGCATTCGCGCTGGAAGGCAGCTGGCTCTGCGGGAGAGAGGAGGTCTCTCCCGATCCGGAATCTGGTGGGCGGTGGACGCCCTTCGGTAAGGTTACTTTAAACTGCAGGAAGCCTCAGAGGTCTCAGAGACCTAGTAGTGTGTTTTCGGCGGACGTTTGTCTGTCCTCCGTTTGTCGTGTTATCGTGTGTGCCGGCATTGTCTCTGTCTCTCTCCTGTGTCTGTTTTCTGCCGTAATCTGTTCTGTGGTCATGGGTCAAGGAAGCTCTACCCCGCTCTCCCTCATGATGGATAATTTCTCTGACTTTAAATCTAGGGCGCGAGACTTGTCTTTGCTAGTGAAGAGGAATAAGCTGGTGACGCTCTGCTCCTCAGAGTGGCCCACTTTTAATGTCGGGTGGCCGAGAGAGGGAACCTTCAGCCTGACCACCATCCGGCTGTTGGGGGAAGGTTCTCACGCCCGGCCCTTCCGGCCACCCGGACCAGATGCCCTATATCCTGGTCTGGCAAGATCTGGTGGAAAACCCACCAGCATGGATAAAGCCTTTTGTTTCTATCCTTTTCATTCATAATCCCACCTGGGATGACTGTCAGTAGCTGTTACAGGTGCTCTTCACCACGGAGGAAAGGGAGCGGATTCTATCGGAAGCTCGGAAACATGTCCGGGGTGTGGATGGGAGGCCCACCCTGCAGCCGAACCTAATTGATGAGGGATTTCCATTGACCCGGCCCCAGTGGGACTTTGAGCGTGCAGAAGGTAGGGAGCATCTCCGAGTGTACCGCCAGACTCTTATGGCAGGCCTCCGAGCAGCTGCCCAGAGACCAAGGGATTTGGCTAAAATAAAGTTGTTCAGGGATTGGTTTTGGCTATGGAGATTAAATGAAAATTACGCTGTGAATACAATCCCCAGAGCTCGGGTCAAGTAAAAAGGATGAATCGGACCCTAAAGGAAACACTGGCAAAACTGGCAATAGAGACTGGCGGGGACTGGGGGACTCTCCTTCCTTATGCCCTTTTATTGTTTATGGGGTCCCTCCGCAGACCCCCTATAGAATTGGTCCAACTGTTTTATAAACTAGTAAATTTTATATTGTAATGTCTAATTCATGACTGAAGACTCACACTGTGTCTGTCTTAATATGTCTTGGTATGTCTTTGTCTCTGAGTAATATTTTTGAAGTTAATTTGTAAATGAGCTCTATTTAATTGGCTTAAAGGGTAAGCGCTTACAAATCAGATAATTCTAAATTAATAAATTCCAGGTTCAAGTAAAGTGGAAAATATTCAGTATTAAATACCTGATATTATTGTTTGTTGATCTATCTAATATAGACATGTCTTAGAGTAATTAACATTAAGTAGAATATTTTCATTGTACCTAGGTTCAATATAAATTAAATACATCTGTTACAAGTTTGTCGACAAAGAAATTACCTTGAGTGAAAAAAAAGACACAAAAACTTCTAAGAAATGTAAATGAGACAAGAGCTTTTAGATAAACTCTATTAAGATTAAAAATGTCTGTCTAAAACAGTTTCTCTAAATTTGGGCTTCCCTGGTGGCTCAGAGGTTAAAGCGTCAGCCTCCAATGCGGGAGACCCGGGTTCGATCCCTGGGTCGGGAAGATCCCTGGAGAAGGAAACGGTAACCCACTCCAGTATTCTTGCCTGGAGAATCCCATGGATGGAGGAGCCTGGTAGGCTATAGTCCATGGGGTCGCAAAGAGTCGGACATGACTGAGCGATGGAACGGAACAGAAATTTTGGTAACCTGAATTTCTAAGGTTGTGCTAAATTAAGTAACAAAAGTTTATTGAATAGCTAGGTCATTTCCAGATAAAATAAGGTTCTGAAACATTCACTACTGAATAATAACTTACAGAAAAACTAAAGATTTTAGACTATTAACAAATAATGTTTGATGCCATCCTGAGATGTTTGCTAAAATTTTTTAAGTTATCACTGGTATTTATGTTCACCAATCTATAGAATGCTAATATAAAGGTCAATTCTTGTTTGCTTAAGGGAAGTAAGATGTGTGTGTTCAGTAAAGAAGGTATGAATAATGAAGTTACATTTTATGAAGGAAAAAGGTAATAGGTCTGACTTACAGTTGGCTGTTTCAGGATGGGAGAACAAATGGGTACAGAAAGTGATAAAATGGTTTTGTGGAAAGTGGACCCCAAGGAAAGAGTTTTGTGTATAAACAAACATTTTCTTGAGATGTTAAACTGCATTTGACAATAGATTTAAGATTATTTGCCTCTTAAATGGTCTGTTCTATATTTGCCTCTGAAATCCTATATTGTTACTATGGCTGAGTGACTAGCTATTGTTTCAGTGACCTATAATCCCATCTGACTGAGTGTTCTAAACCTTTCTGATATTTGTTGACAAAACTTCCTAAATCAATCTGATGAAGTAGCTGACTTTGGGATGCTTCAGAGGGCCCCTGAAACATCCCAAAGGGAGATGTTACACTAATTGGGTTCAACTTCCATGTTAAATTACATGGGAAGTACTGTCAAGTGAATAATAAGTCTTGGGTATATTGTATGGTAAATGTTACTAATACAGATATCCTAGAAACAATTTATATATAAATTCTGATATATTCAGGTAAAATGTTGCCGTAATTCTGACTACTATCTTAAAGTGTTGCCACAGCACTAACCAAGTTTCTTGTGAAAATGCTTCCTCTTCCAGAAGATTTATAAAAAGGACTTTTGGATAAATACAAGTTTCTGAACTGGGTAAGAAATTAAAAGATTCTAGTGAGAAACCTGATGACTGTACAAAGGTTAACAAAAGGACCAAATGAACTGGAAAATATGCTTATAACTTTTATGGTTTCTGAAAAATTACTGGTTTGAATCTGTGTTTTCCAGATTTTAGGAAACCTTCCCCTCAAACTAATTATGACTTAACAGTAATTTGGTAAAATGGTATTTAATAGACAAATTGAAGCATTTAACATTTTTCTCTGTCTGACCCCTTCAGAGACTGGAAACTCTTAGGCTTCCAGTAACTTTATCAGATAAACTAAGAAGGTTATCTCACTAACAGGTACAGAAATCTCAGTTTGGGAGACCTTAAGAAAGGGAGGAATTCACTCACATCTGTTACGCAAAATCTGTGATAAGCCTTTGAGATGACTTTCTCTAACCCTGAAAGCTCTTAAAGTTAAGTTTGAGACTCCATAAAAGTTTCAGAAAAAAAAAAGAAAAGTCTATGGTTATATAAATAATCAGGTCAAGTTTATTGAGAACAGATTTATTTTGTAAACAAGTCTTAATTTGGTTATATTTGGTAAAAATGAGAGTAATTTTAGGGAAAAAAATGATGTTTCAATGAGTGTTAAATCCCAGTTTGTTAATGGAAGTCTGTATCTACTAAGACTCATTTCCTGAATGGATCTTTGCTGTTATGTGATATTAATATAGGATTTGGTTGAGTTCTTGAAGAGCACCCTAGGTTTGTTTCTGAAGCTTGTCTCAGTGATCTATCTTTGGATGAAGATCAGATGCCTCATGACCTGCAACCAGGACTAGAAAAAGACGTAATTTAAGGGACTGTCTCCAACCTGGATGGAAGGACTTTTTTTCAGGAGAAACTACACTACACCAGGATGAGAAGACGACGACACCAGAGGTAGACAGCTTGCCCAAGATGCTGGACCTGATTCGTATGATTATTTAAGATGTTTTCTTGACTTCTTAGATCTCTACATATAAATCAAATTCTTTTCTACCATAGGCCTGATCCTATGCTAGTTTTAGAAATTAATCCAATTGTCGGGTTTGTAGACATGTAAAAGCTCATTCTGCTTATACAAAAACTCTGTTAGACTTGTGCCATCCTAATGTCCTTAAACAATGGCAAAAGTCTGCTTCTCAATTGGAAAATGAAAAACAATAGCTGGAAATCAGAGTCAGGGCTATGGGAAATCCAAGATGGCTGCTTGGCTTTTCTCAGCTCCCTGACAAACCTCATTTTTTATTTGATGGGTTAAAGCCTTCCTGGCTACAGGGTTAATGCCTCCATAATGAAAAATCATGGAATATTAAGGTTGTAAATTGTTAAATTAAGTTTCTAGTTTTGTTAATGTCTAGTGTTTACTAAGACTCACTGCTGAAACAGTTCCTTGTTACGTGATACTGCTAAAAGATTTAATTAAGTTATTAAAAAGGACACTCTAGGTTAGTTTCTAAGGCTTATCTCAGTAACCAATCTTCAGATAAAGGTCAGATGCTCCATAATGTACAACCAGGAGATTAACACCAGGCTATAGTCATTTAACAAATGAAGTCAGGTGACTTGGGGTATACCAGGCTTTACCTAAGAAAAGTTCTTGACTTATAATTCTTATTTTACTCTTAACTGCTAGCTATGGCTATATTATTTTCTATGTCACTTGTTTCACTGAGCCTGTGATATAATGCTGATATGCAGTTCCATATGAGATCAATAATTGTAATAATGTGACTCTGGGTATGAGAAAAAGCAACAAGAGGGAATATTTTCCTGGACCAGGAGGCTAGTAAGACAGTGGTCCAGAGACTTTTGCTACTTGCAAGGCCTTGTCCAATTTTAGCACACTGAGTGGCCCATCGCTTCCCTAGACCTGGGAATGAGCCTTCCCAGCAACGCGGGACACAATGGCCATGAAATGGTGTCACATGGTCAGATATGTGGCTATGAAGGGACCCTGCTGACTGGAAGTTGGTACTTGCCAGCTGCCTCTACAAAGATTACGTCACGACCATTGCAAGCTGCTGCAACACCCCCTGAAAGAAGTTCAGGGTGAAAATCAGGAATGAGGCACTCTGTGCTCTGAAAAAACTGGCAGAACAGGCCTTCAGATAGTCAGATCTTTTCAGAAAAAGGTTTTATGAGTTCCAATTCTTGCCTCTTCTCATACCTAGAAAAACACTGACATCATTAATGGTGACATCTGCTTTGGCTATTAAAAAAATTTTACTATTAAAAGTCAAAATAGAGTAGCTATGGTTCAGACATCCTGGGAAATAGCTATTTCCCAGATATCCTGAAAAATGATATTATGGGTGTGATTTCAGATTGGACGCTGTGACCTAATGTAGAACTTGATGTTCCTGTAACGCATTTTTGCTTCTGTACTTTGCTTGCTGCTCGTAAAACCAGTTACTCCATTTTAGATAAGGTTATCTTTAAGTAAAGATTCCTAAAATTGTTTTTGAATAAGGCTGTATAAAGATCCCTGGATCAAACTCTACCCACGGAGGAAGATTCCTCCATTTGAACAACAGAAAAGGGGGGAGATGTTAGGAGCCCTAACATCTGAGTAGCCAGGATAGGCCTGAGACCTTGCTTAGGCCTAAGTTTTGATTTCCTGGAGAGAGGGTGGAGACTAAGTCCACAGAAACTCCTCCCTAAGAAGATCCCGCCGGCGCCAAAATTAAGAAACTCCTCCCTAGAAAAGTCCCGCCGGCGCCAAAAGTCGGGCCAATCAGAGTACAAAGGGAAATCCCCCAGAAAAACCCCGCGCGCGTATAAACTGGCCAATGAGCTTCCGCGCGCGCATGAATTGGCCAATGAGCTTCTGCCAGCTTGATCTTTTGAACAGAAATAGGTGCTTATGTAACCTGAGACTATAAAAACCGCTGTAAGCTGGGCTCGGGGCTCTTGTCCCACTCCACTGCGCTGGAGGAGGCATGAGCCCTAGCTCGAGCTAGAAATAAACCCCATTCTTGCTTTTGCATTGCTGCGAGTGTCTTATTCTACCAGTATGGGGGAACCGGACTCAGGGCATAACAAATGGTGTCCGACTCTTTGCTACCCCATGAACTGCAGCACACGAGGCCTCCCTGTCCATCACCAACTCCCGGAGTTTACCCAAATATCGGGGTCCAGCCCCGATATGACCCAGGGTATCCTCGGGATGAACGGCGTCGGCGTCAGAGAGAGAGAGAGAAAGAGAGAGAGAGACAGGGGCTGATGATTCCTTGGTTTACGCTGGAAACCAATAAAACCCCAGCACGGGGCTTGCTCTGTTTACGTAGGCCGCAGGCGCCCTCTCGAATCACTGGAGGCACCCCACCAGGGCACCCCCTCGAGTGGGTCTTAGAAGCCCAGGCAGATAAGTAAACTCAGAGGGCCCAGTGCTCCAAGGATCTCAACCAGAAAAAGGAGAATAGAGAAAAGGATGGAAAAAGAGAAAGAACGACACGGGGAGACCAAGCTTCAGTGAGCAAGGCCCAAAACTTTATTTTCCAGTGCTGCTTTTATACCCTAAGTTATGCGCATAAGAAACACAGAAAGGGAGGTATAGATTCACACCAAAATCACGTGGGGTCAGCAGTCTTGACCCTTATCAGGATCAGGGCTTATTTTTGTGTGATAAAAGTTTTAGGTGATTTACATCATCTTCTGGCCAGGGGGCCTGCTAACAGTTTTATGGCCCTCTCTCCTGACAATAGGTTAGTTAGCAAGTAAAAGACTTTTCTTTTAAGGTGACTTTCCTAAAGTTAGGTGGTAGACACATAACAAAGTTACATTCCTATAAGGCACCGGTGTAGTGAGCTGCAAGAAAGGAATTTATTAACTTAAGATCTGATGTGGTTAAATCAAAGGATTAATATATTTCCAAAGATACAATAGAGGAAACTGCAGCAAGCATTGATTCAACAATGAAATCTTTTCTAGTACTATTCTAATGATTTTAACTTCTTCAACAGATTCCTGTATTTTAGAATATTAGGCTTTCTGTCCTTGCATGGCTGGGAGGCTATAAACAGTCACACTCATAGTTGTAAGAGCCCGGACAAACTTGTCATGCAAGTTAGAAAGCTATCAGAGGGGCTTGGATTGGAACACTCCTATTAAGCCAAGGAGAACTTTTAAACTACAGCTCTGAATTAATGTTTTCAGAGAAAGGTGGTTGGGGGGAAGCCCCTGTAAGTATTAGAGGACTTGGTAAGAGGAGTAAGATAGTAAAGCAGTCAGACTCCAGTTTTCTTTGGGGTAGATGCTCAGGTAAGTCCAGGGGGTTCCTCGAGCCCTGATTAGCCTTTGCCCGTCAGGCCTCTTCCCCAGTTGACCTTTGCCACAGGTAGGATTTCCCTCGCTGGCTCCCGGCACCCAAACCCATGTCCATTGAGTCAGTGATGCCATCCAACCATCTCATCCTCTGTCATCCCCTTCTCCTCCTGCCCTCAATCTTTCCCAGCATCAGGGTCTTTTCAAATGAGTCAGCTCTTCGCATCAGGTGGCCAAAGTATTGGACAAGTCTACTCAGCATTTAAAACATGTTTATATAATACTCTCGTCCATTTAAAATAAGCATCCAGCATCAACTCACACACAAAAAAGGAAGCCAAGTCCCAGTGCCAGAAGCAGAGCGGGAAGGGCGGCAGGGGGAGGAGGCCCAGAGGAAGGGCCACAGAGCCCGGGATGGGCAATAAACAATGACCAATTGTCCACCATCGCAGCTGGCCTGGCTGCCCTCCTCCTCACAGGCCCCAAACATGAAACTTAAGCCAGGACCGCTGGCAGCAACCCATCCCCAGGTTGCCCCAGACGAGGTCCGCTCCCTGGCACGCTGGCCACTGCCGAGCCCCGAGCCTTCCCCGTGAGGACAGGGCCCAGCTCCCCACATGGGACACAGGTGCCCCTCCACGGCCCAGCCTCAGCAGGCAGAACACACGGACACAAGTGCTGCGGGAGAGCAGCAGGCAGCCCTGTGCTGGGGAGCACGTGCGCACAGCCGTCCACCATCAAGCTCACCCTGCACATGCCCTGGGGGTGCAGGGCAGGAGCCTGGAGCAGGGCAGGGGTGCGTGGCCTGGATGAATCGCATGCCCTCATCAGCAGCGGAGTGACTGAACGGTGTTTGCTCCATTTGCCCATTAGGTGCTGCACATGCTTGAAGGCCAGTGAGTCTCAGCTGCGCGGGGGCGTGCCCGTCCGTCAATGACGTCTCAGTCACGTGAGGAAACCCACGGGGTGGGTCTGCCCACGCGAAGTCCAGGAGGACTTCAGCTCCGGGACACGCTGTGTGGAGTGCTGGTTGTGAAAGGTTCCGGCCTTGAGACACCTTGACACACTTGAACATCACGGCCAACACCACAGAGCTTCTTAACAAGGGCTACGTCTATCGATGTTTATTAGAAATTAGAGCAGGAAGCTGACGTATTTTCATGACTTTGTTTTAAAGTAGCAGCAGTAAGTGCACTAAAGTTCGGTACAGACGACCTGTTTCAATGGACAAAGGCTGTCTTCCCCCAAGCCTCTAGCCATCAGAGAGGCACCACATGCTACGTTCGCCGCTCTCTCAGATTCCTAGCTTCCAGGATTTCAGGACACTCACAGCCGCTTCTGCATCCAGTGTGCTGTGACATCACACCTCACAGAGCTTCTGAAAACACCACCGGTGCATCTCATGGGAGAACAAGAGTGATGAAACCTCAGGGCCCCTAGTCCACGGGATGCGCTTTAAAACACACACCTGTGCTGCAAAGGTCTCGAGAAGAGCAGCCAAAGCAGAAGGTGTGGACCCTGAACCCTGGAAACCCACGAGAACACATGGACACATACAGGCACACACTTGCACACACGGGCACACGTGCACGCACGCCGTCACACGCAGGGCCTCAGGCCCCGGGTGCTGCTTTAGGGAAAACTAACAACAGGGTGCTGCTGCTTAGTCCCTCAGTCGTGTCCGACTCTTTGTGACCCCATGGACTACAGACCACCAGGCTCCTCTGTCCATGGGATTCTCCAGGCAAGAACACGAGTTAGTAGCCATGCCCTCCTCCAGGGGATCTTCCCAACCCGGGATCAAACCCAGGTCTTCTGAACTGCAGACAGATTCTTTACCCCTGAGCCAACAGGGAAGCCCGAAACAGCAAGGTACCAAAGCACAAAGAAGGGAAATCTGACTTTCACACTGCAGACAGGATTTACAGGGGGACGCAGCTGTGTGTCTGTGTGCTGGGTGGTAGGAGGAGCAGGGCTGCAGGAGGGATGGACGAGACTCCGGGGGAGTGGGCGCTGTGTTGTGATCTCGGGGCCATTGCAGACCAGCAGGAGAAGCAGAACCACTGATGCTTAGGGGCCCCTGCAGCAGACAGGCGGTGGCCCCGAGCTGGTGCCCACAGCAGAGGGAGTGTGGCCTCCCGGGCTCTGGGGCTGAGGGCACCTCTAAGGGGCATGTGCAAGGGCAGGGCCGCCTCCCGGACGTCCAGGCAGCCACATCCCTGCCAACTCGTGCTGTGTCCTATGACACGTTTTATTTCCCAGGTAACAAGATGCCTTCAAAGCCAACTTTACCGTGGTCATGAATATTCTCAAACTTTGTTCAAAATGGACTTTCCTAGAGCTCCATGCTGGCCCTAGATTTCCTATAAATAATGCAGAGAGAGAGAGGAAATAATAGTTAGAGCGGATTCCTATCGCCCAGCTCCAGAAACAATCTTGTTCCTTTTTCTCATGAATCAAGAGTCAGCCCCACAGGTGAACACTTCATACGGCAGAGTCAGCAGCCTCCTACTTGAATTTTTGATGAATTCAACTGTAAAATATTCACAACCTGCAAATCTATAATATGACTCGTATTTTTCACCTTTTTTTCTATTTGGTCCTGTAAAGGCGACAGAAAACATTAGTCGTATGACGAGACCAACAGGAAGAGACTCTGCTCCGGAGTCAATTAAATCGTCCTCCAAAGGCTCAGCACTCCCAGGGGAGCCGCATGTACTAATCTTAGCAGATCGTGGAGAAGAGTAACGGTGTGTCGGGTGGAGCCGGGGCGGCCATCACACCCCTCCCCCGCTGCCCTTTGCTGCACAGATGCTCCCAGATGAACTCGTAACAGAAGGAGAAGTTTGGAAATGGAGCTCGTAACTCATTTTGTCAAGCAGATGAGAAATGTGCCTTTTAATGGAAAGAAACAGAAATGGATGATTACTTTTTTGATCGATGGTTGCGTTCTGTTGCTCAGATACAAAGGGGTATAAATACCTCAATGTGTGGTGCCCTCACTGTGGGACCATCCAGACACAGGGCCCTAACGGGGCAGGGGTCCGCGCTGAGTGACCATCACATTCCCCCATGCTTTGGCCTTGGAGCAGCGCTTAGGGGCTCAGATCCCTTGGGGGTGACTGCGGGAGCCTTTGCGGGGCCCCATTCTACAGACGGGGACACTGAGGCCAGTGGGGGCCGTCCTGCCTGACTTGTGCTGTGATAGACACGGGATCCAGACCCAGTCCTCCCAGGAGCCAGAACATCCTCCTCTGTATCAGTGTGCTCTTGCAGGAGATCATCGGAAACCGAAGCGGATTTGTCAAAGTTACAGTGAACGCCGTAGTATCTTTATTTAGAGGAGGAAATTTAGTCTCTGAACTGAGAGCACAGCGCCTCCTGCCCGCCCAGCTCCGGCCAGCGTCCTGTGTCCCCATAGTCTCCCCTCTGTGGGCAGTCCTGCCCCTCTGTCCCAGGTCTGGGGTCACTGGTCTTATGGGGCCAGCAATGGACTTCTAGGGGCTCTGGATCCGGAAGCACCTTAGGAGTGAAGGTGGGGGGTTCCCGCTCACAGGCATCTTCACCCCAGATACCCTGTGTCCCAGAGGCCTCGGTGCTGAGGCTGGAATGGAAACAGACCCCACTTTCCACACACACGGGGCCTGGTGACAAAACAGGGCTGAGCTGTACTTTTCAATCGAATGTCAGAGGCGGTACCTCAACAGTAGCAGAGCCTCCAGCAGAGGGTCTTGTGCTGCCCATGGACAGTGCTCTGAGCTCTGGTTTCAAGGATGCCCGGCCCTGCTCTCCTGGTCAGACCTTGGATTCTCACGGGAGGTGAAGGCGGGCATGTCCCACCTTCCATCCCTACCAAGAGGTCATGAGGTTTTCCTGCCTTAAACACACATCCTTCCCAAAGTGGCTGGGGACCCGTGGGGACCAGGAGCTCACAGTCAGGGACTCTCAACCACCAGCAGAGCGGGAACGTGATAAGAGGGTGGTGCCCAGCTGCCCGTGTGGGCCCGACCTTGGTTGGACCTCGGTTCCAGGCAGCTGGAAGTGGGGCCAGAGGAGCCAAGTGGAGCGCTCGCCCGGCCTCGCTCACCTCCCCGGGAATTGTCGTGTGCGGTTTTCTAAGGGGTTTGAAAGATGCTCCACACAGAGCCCAGAGGAGCAATCTCTCAACCCAGGCTTGCTTAGAATCTTCTGGACGCCGACACCACTAACTGTGTGTTACAGTTGGGACGGTCATTACCTCGATCTCAACGTGGTCCTGACGGCCCTGGGCCTTCCAGGACTCCTCGCCACTCCGGTCGTGAGAGTCTGCCTCCCGCCACAGCGCCCCAGGACAGTGACTAGGAAACGCGTGGTGATGGAGACAGAGGTGGGGCTGGAGGACCGGAAGCTCCAGGAGGGCTGAGGCTCCGTGTAGACGCAGAACCAGAAAGACAGGCAGGGGCTGAGCATCCGCGGGCCTGGGTCACTGCTGGCCGTCAGGACCCCAGCCCCAGCCCCCAGATCCACAGCCCCCCCGAGACAGGGGCTGCGAGCAGGCGTGCACAGTGCAGGCTTCCAGGTGAGCATGACACGCCCAGTGGCCGACCTCTGCGTCGGAGCTGGAAACGGTGGAGGATCACACGTGGCCAGGATGGGCACTCGTGAGGATTGGGCGGCGGCAGCTGGTGTTTGCGCGGCACTGAATCTTTCTGCCAGCAGTTCTTTCAACACTTGACGTTACTCATGCACTCACACCTCGTAACAATCTGATGAACTGGAGGCTACGTTCTGTAGACCTCACAAGCAAGGAGGTCTAAGCCCCACGAACCCAGGGTTGCGTACCAGCGAGTGGCCGCCCGCCACCTTCTCTGAGGCACAAACTGTCCCCCTGAAGACCTGTTACTCGCCACACATCGGGGGTCAGCCAGGCGGGTCTGACCTCTGCCGCCCGTGACGGCCAGGCCCTGCCCGCACAGCCTCTCCTGCTCCAGCGGGGCGACTTCCCAGGCAGGCAGAGAGCAGGAGAGAGCTTGGCTGGCCATGCAGGACCCCTAGGGCCCCAGGCTCTGAGCTGGCTCAACGCCACTTCCCTGCCCAGAACCCCAGTGCTGAAAGGGGCGTCAGTGTCCAGGACGTGGGGCCTGGCGAACAGTCAAGGAGGCGTGAGTAGGGGCCAGCGTGGAGTCCAGCGAGACGGGGGTGGTGTGGTCAGAGTGGGACGTGCCCGTGTCGTTTGCACGTCGGGCTGAGATCCATGTGAAAGGCAAGGAGAGCATTAAATGTTTTCTTTATTTTAAGACGAAGAGCAGGTTTAAAGCCCCACGTGCATTATACCCTCAATGATGTAAAATACGCGCGTTAAGAACCATTGCGACCATTGAGCCGTGATTTGTCCGCAGGGGAAAGGACAGTGGATGCCGGCAACTCGCATCTTTCTATCCGTGTGCGTTTCCAAGGTTCCGCAGGGAGAACGCCCTCATTACACGTTGCAAGAAGATGACCTTAGAGCAGTAACTGGGCTTTGCTTCCTGGTGTGGAAATGTCTGGACTGTGAACAGCCCGGACACGGCACATTCTGAACAAGTCCCCGGGCCAGGGCCCACGTGGCTCCAAGCTGCCCACGACCTCTCCTGGTTGGAGTCTGCGCCTCTGGGAGTTGGGGGGCGGGTCTCCATTCAAAGAGGCTGAGTCTCCACGAGGTCCCCCTGGACGGCTGCCAGGTTCAAATCCAAGCATCAGGACCCCATCCCGGTGTTCGGTCCAGGTGTGGGAGTCACACTCACAAATGTTTTTTATTCTTTCATTCGTCCGCGTCAGGCCTCAGGTGTGTTGTGGGCTCAGTGGCCCCGAGGAGCGTGGAATCTTCTTTTCCCACAAGGGATCAAACTCGTGTCCCCTGCACTGGCAGGCCGATTCTTAACCACTGGACCACCAGCGAAGCCCCCAAAGGTTTTTAATCAGGAGATAGGAGATGTATTATCTTGAATAAAAATTATATACAACGTTACAAAAAGCAGTGACTAGTGGGATTTATACTCATTATCTAAGGGCCCTCACTGCGCCTCTGACACCATGTCTGGCCCTGCAACGCCCCACCTGCCCCGAGCGCCACGGGTCACAACAGCCTGTGGTGAACTGCAGTCATGACGGAGGCTGACGCCCGCATGCTGGCTGTTACCCGCCAGGCGCTGCTTTGGGTCCTTTCCACGTTTCAGCTCCTTCCTCCTCGAGATAGACGCCCCACCTGTCTCCACTTCCCCGGGGAGGAGACTGTGGACGACCCCGCGCACAGGATCAGTGAGCTTCTGGGCTGAGTCTCCAACCTGTCGTCTCCGGGTGTGACATCTAGACTGCCCGGAGACGCGGGTGGCCCCCAGCACGGGGACGGGGGGCCAGCTGTGGAGGAGCCTAAATAAAATGAAGTCTGCGCTCAGTGTCAGGGTGGGTGGCAGGGAAGGGAGAGACGGTGGAGCTTGGAAGGGGTGAGGCTTATAGCGGCCAGCGACAGGCAGGGCCGTGGCGGTGGCCACAGCGTCCATGACACCCGCTGCCCCGCCAGGCGGTGTGTTTACACGCCTCCACACTCGTACTCAGACCGCCCGATGATCCTTCAATCCTAAAGGCATGAGAAGATGTCCTTGGTGAGGCAAGGGTGGACACATTCAGGAAAGAGTGGGAGCACTGAAGATGCACCTTGTGTGTGTGTGGAGTCTCAGGAGGAGGGAGCAGAGATCAGAGCTGAAGACTCACAGAGAAGATGCCCGGGAATCTTCCAAAACTGAAATGGTAAAAGCTTCATAAACTCCAAGCGGGGGTCGTGGGGGCGGGGTCTTGGGAGGTGACATCTAGGTGGCCCCCAGCACGGGGATGGGTGGCCAGCTGTGGAGGAGCCTGGTGTGTCTGGAGCCACGGCCGCAGGCGGCTCCCCCGTGGAGGCAGGAACTGAAGGAGGGGGGCCGGGGGCAGGGGCTGGGCCACCTGGCCTCAAAGGCCACGGGGACGTGTGTGGGTTTTGTCTGAAGTACATGGAGAAGCCGTTGGGGCATAGCAGGATCCGCTTGTGTTTACAAACACCAGTCTGCTTGGGGTTCCTAGGAGATCTTTGTGGTCCAGCAGACAGTGGATGGGGGCTCAGTCCGGGTTGGAGAGATGAGGGCCCTGTGAGTGGACTACAGGGATAACTGGAGAAAGACACAGCAACCTCTGTTCCCGGCTAAATGTGCAGAAAGGCAGCTCTGCCTGAAATAGAACTCGCAGAGGGCGAGGGCCACACCATGTGCCAATCACTGAGACCCGAGGCAAGAACAACGCAGGGGGCAGACGGACGCCTGGGTGCCTGCCGACCCACCGCAGGGGGCCCTGAGCTGGGAAGAGCCTGCGGGTGAAGGCAGAGGGCAGGGAACAGTGCAGGGAGTGGGGGGCCCGGGTCACAGCCCTTCCTGACGCCCCCAGCGGAGGAGAGCCGGCAGTAGTGGGCTGGGCGGCCTGTGAAGGACACTGCATCTCGGTGTCCTCAGATACTCAAGAAGTCCTGAGGTTTCCTTCGCGACTCCTTTAACCCAAGAGCGATGGAAAAGCGTTTGCTTAATGTTCAGGGGCTGTGCAGAATTTCTGATTTCCTGGTATTGATTTCCCATTTAGTCCCTGCTGATCTGAGAATGCAGCCTGAATTCTAGCCTTTGACCTCCATCTGCCCTTGAGTGCCTCTGCCCCTCAGACTTGAAAGGCCTCTCCGGGTTCGAGGTGCCCGGGACACGGGACGCTCCTGCCTGGATGCCCTGTACCGTGGAGGCTGAGCAGCCTCTTTTTGTTGTTGTTTGAGCGTTTGAAAGAATTTAAACACTTTCTGTTTTGAACATTTTAAAAAAAGCTTAGGTGTGATGATACTGTTGCCCTTTCGTCGCAGAACTAGTTTATAAACTTCTTTCGTTAAAAAAAAATAGGAAAATTGAATTAAAAGTAAATTAATTCAAAATGCTTTTTACTATTAACCACAGCATTTATCCCTGGATTGTGAATACCCCCTGGAGGAGGAAATGGCAACCCACTCCAGTGTTCTTGCCTGGAGAATCCCATGGACAGAGGAGCCTGGCGGGCTCACAAAGAGTGTCCATGGGGTCACAAAGAGTCGGACACGACTGAGCGACCGAGCATGCGTGTGAGCACGCGCGCACACACACACAGAGTTCACACTGCACTCACAGGCTTTATGACCAGCAACACGCCTTCCATTTGGCCATGAGAAGAATACATACTCTGCATTACTCGGGCACCACATTTCCATGAGTCCAATAGCTGACATGGGCGAATCGTATTCAGCTTTCTTATACCCTACTATTTTCTCCTCCATTTAGGAGTTGCTGATAGAGGAGTGAGAAAATCTCCGTGCATAAATGGCAATGTGTTTACTCTTCTCTGCAATTTACAAGCTCGCAAATGCTTAAAAGTGTATAATTGTCATACTTCCTGTCGAATTGGCCTTTTGATCATAAAGAAACATTCTTTTTCTCTCTAAAAATACGTTCAGCCTCAAAGTCTAGTCTGTCCGATATTTATAAAGCCTCTGTTTTCCTTTGGTCTGGGCTAATGTGACATATATCTGTTTTTATTGGTATTCAGTTCAGTTCAGTCACTCAGTCGTGTCCGACTCTTTGCAACCCCATGGACGGCAGCACGCCTGGCCTCCCTGTCCCTCACCAACTCCTGGAGCTTGCTCAAACCCACGTCCATTGAGTTGGTGGTGCCATCCAGCCATCTCATCCTCTGTCGTCCCCTTCCCCTCCCGCCTTCTATAACATCAGTTCTCAGAGTTCCTCTACGCTTGTTTAACATGCATCCCTTGTAAGCAGTTGCTGTTCTAACACAGCCTGATGTTCTCTCTAACCTGCATTCTTTGTGCCATTTGCCGACGACGTGGACACTGGTGCGTTTGTAGGGGTTCTGTCCTCATTTGCTCTCTCTGTGCCCTCTCTATGGCATAATTAGTTGCTCTCTTTTGCTTATTTAAGTTTTTTTATGATTCCCTATTTTCCTCAATGTTTTTCTTTTAAAAAATTTATATATACTCTTATTTTTCTCTTTTTGCATTTTTAAGTCTGGAATTATTTTCAAATACAATTTTTAATAATGAAGCTTAAATCTGCCTCTAATTTTAGCATCCATTCACCACTCTTAGCCAAGCCACCAACTTCTATGGTGGCTGTGCTACCATGTCCGAGCTGGTCCTGCTAGCTATCGCCGCCACAGTCCTGGAACCAGCAGTTTCACCCAAAAAGATCCCTTAATACAAATGTTTCCATCGAAACTATGCCAGCTCTGACAAGCATCCCTTGAATCCAAATTTTTAAAATTCTATTGAACCAATTTAATTCTTCCTTCAAATGTCAATACTTGGGCAGATAAGGTACTCCCCACAAACTTCGTTTGATGTTATTGAAATACTTTCACTGGGGTCACATTTTACATTTTTTGAAAGGGTATGATTAATAGTTTTTCCACCACATCAATTTTGCTAATTAGTTTTTGCCTTTAGGGATTTTTGAGGGAACTGTATCAGCAAGGTTCCCCTGAAGACATTAAACCAGGCGCGTCTTACTCCCCTTTCCAGCATAACTCCCTCCTCCTCTTTAACTGATGGGTCACCGCCAGTTTACTCAGGTCTGGCTGCTTGCTCTGATCTTAACAAAACCGACAGCCAGCACATATTAACTCCCCTGTGGCTCTTGGTCACCCCACAAAGCAGGTCTCCCTGCTACAGAGGTGTCCCCCCACAATTCATAAGTTGGAGTCCTAACCCAACAGAGTGTGACCCAGGGTCTTTACAGAGGCTGTTAGAATAAGTGAGGTCCCTGGGTGGGACCCTGGTCCAGTGGGCCTGGTGTCCTATAGGAAGAGGAGATCAGGACACAGACACACATTCCACGGTCCTGGGGGCAGGACTTGAACACATGAATTATGGGGAATGCAGTTCATCTGCAGCTGGAAAACTGGCTTCACGAGGTGACCAAGAGGCCTGAGCGAGCTAATATTTGCTGGCTGTGTGATGAACAGCTGGGAGGCGCTGCAGTGCCCTGACCCGGCGTCGGGCTCAGCCGCCCGGCCTCCACAAGTTCTCCTGAGTCCTCCTGGTGGGCGGATATTACAGTCATTATGGGAGGTTTGATGATAGTAACAGGATCTCCTCAGATGCATCCGATCTGCGTTCAGGCCTGCATCTGCTCCCAACACGGCTCTGAACCGCCTTCCAAACTAAAACATCACAGAATTGCTGAGGCTTTCATGAGCATCTCGTCTAAACATGTAACAGCAAGACAAGCTGGTGCTTCAGGCTGGAAGAATTGGGACGACGTGGCCCCTAGGGAGAGCTGTCCAAGTCCTCAGCAAGCCCAGCGCCTCAGCTGGCACCTGGAGCCGGGAGCTGGGCAGAGGGGTCTGGGGTCCTCTGGGCTCCCTGTCCCCCGCCCTCCAGGAGCAGCACCATCATGGGGCTCTTCTCCTATGGCTGTGTTTCCAGGGACTGAGGGACTCGAGCACCCTCAATCCTTGTGTGTTTCACTCCCGAGTCAGGAATAGAGTCAGCAGAACCACGGAAAGCCCTCTGCAGCCCCGCTACCGCCTGGGTTACAGTAATTGCTGTTGAGCCTCAAAGTCCAGAAATCGCTTTGATCTCATGCTTGAGGAGCTCCTGGCTGATTGATGGCAGCCACAGACCCTCCCCGCACCCACGGAGCTGCACTAATTTGCAAACTAAAACAATATTAGCGAATCGTTAATGGTCCATGAAACTGCAGCGTGGCCGTGATGGCACTCAGAGTGACAGCTGCGTACCTGTGTTCCTGCATGGCTGCGAGCACCGAGGGTGCTGAGCCCTGGCCCTCGGGGGGCTGGCAGCAGGGTGGCGGCCGAGGCCCTGAGGATGTGTGAGGCTGGCAGGCGGGGGCTTGGGCTGAGCCCGGGGTTGGACCCACACACGGGACCACACCAGGCCACCAGCAGTCACCTCCAGTCACAGCCAAAGTGCTGCCTGTGCAGGCTGCTGCTCACGAGGAGCCAGCTCTGCTGGGAAACGGCCCCTGGGCCCCAGCCGCCTTGCGCGTCCTGGGCGGGTGGTTCCCCTGGGCAGGTGGAGCCTGGGATGCTAAACAGTCCCTGGGGTCTGGAGGGACCGCCCATCCCCGTGCCCACACAAGACGCTAAGTGCTGCCTTGTTGGGGCGCCGTGCGGTGGGTCAGCAGAGGGTGTCACGGCAAGACCCACAAAGCCTTGAAATCACAGCCTTTGCGCCCATGGGAGCAGGTTTCCGGTCAAGAGAAAGCTGCTTGGGAAGGTCAACAAAGCCCCGAGGTGTGGCGGGAATTTCCAGGCACGGGTGCTGTGAGCAGGGACGGGGCAGCATCTGGGGACACGCGCGTCTGCCCGTCCGAGCGGCGCGGCTTCTGTACAAACTCTGCTGTTGCCCCAGGAGCATGGAGGGCCCCGGGCAAGGACTAGCTTCAGACTCGTCACTTTGCAGGCAAACCACCCCGGGTCCCACGGGGAGGCTGACACTCAGCATCAGGAGAGCTGCTCGTCCTAAACACCCGCCCGAAGAGCCGCCTCTTCCCACCACCGACATTCCTACTCACCCAGTTCAGTTCAGTCCAGTCGCTCAGTCGTGTCCGGCTCTTTGTGACCCCATGAACCGCAGCACGCCACCCCTCCCTGTCCATCACCAGCTCCCGGAGTCCACCCAAACCCACGTCCATCGAGTCGGTGATGCCATGCAGCCATCTCATCCTCTGTCGTCTGCCGGGAGCCAGCGAGGGAAATCCTACCCATGGCAAAGGTCAACTGGGGAAGAGGCCTGACGGGCAAAGGCTAATCAGGACTCAAGGAGCCCCCTGGACTTACCTAAGCATCTACCCCAAAGAAAACCGGAATCTGACTGATTTACTATCTTACGCCTCTTACCAAGTCCTCTAATACTTACGGGGGTTTTCCCCCAACCACCTTTCTCTGAAAACATTAATTCAGAGCTGTAGTTTAAAAGTTCTCCTCGGCTTAATAGGAGTGTTCCAATCCAAGCCCCTCTGATAGCTTTCTAACTTGCATGACAAGTTTGTCCAGGCTCTTACAACTATGAGTGTGACTGTTTATAGCCTCCCAGCCATGCAAGGACAGAAAGCCTAATATTCTAAAATACAGGAATCTGTTGAAGAAGTTAAAATCATTAGAATAGTACTAGAAAAGATTTCATTGTTGAATCAATGCTTGCTGCAGTTTCCTCTATCTATTGTATCCTTGGAAATATATTAATCCTTTGATTTAACCACATCAGATCTTAAGTTAATAAATTCCTTTCTTGCAGCTCACTACACCGGTGCCTTATAGGAATGTAACTTTGTTATGTGTCTACCACCTAACTTTAGGAAAGTCACCTTAAAAGAAAAGTCTTTTACTTGCTAACTAACCTATTGTCAGGAGAGAGGGCCATAAAACTGTTAGCAGGCCCCCTGGCCAGAAGATGATGTAAATCACCTAAAACTTTTATCACACAAAAATAAGCCCTGATCCTGATAAGGGTCAAGACTGCTGACCCCACGTGATTTTGGTGTGAATCTATACCTCCCTTTCTGTGTTTCTTATGCGCATAACTTAGGGTATAAAAGCAACACTGGAAAATAAAGTTTTGGGGCCTTGCTCACTGAAGCTTGGTCTCCCCGTGTCGTTCTTTCTCTTTTTCCATCCTTTTCTCTATTCTCCTTTTTCTGGTTGAGATTCTTGGAGCGCTGGGCCCTCTGAGTTTACTTATCTGCCTGGGCTTCTAAGACTCACTCGAGGGGGTGCCCTGGTGGGGTGCCTCCAGTGATTCGAGAGGGCGCCTGCGGCCTACGTAAACAGAGCAAGCCCCGTGCTGGGGTTTTATTGGTTTCCAGCGTAAACCAAGGAATCATCAGCCCCTGTCTCTCTCTCTTTCTCTCTCTCTCTCTCTGACGCCGACGCCATTCATCCCGAGGATACCCTGGGTCATATCGGGGCTGGACCCCGATAGTCGTCCCCTTCTCCTCCTGCCCCCAATCCTTCCCAGCATCAAGGTCTTTTCCAGTGAGTCAGCTCTTCGCATCAGGTGGCCAAAGTATTGGAGGGACCTGCAAACAGACGTCAGCACCAAGTCGCAGTCCGTCCAGATGGGTTTAGAATGCGACACATCCCCGGAGACCCTGTCGGCTACTGCCTTCAGCGTGGATATGTGTGTGTGTGTGCTCGTGTAGGCAGGGGAGGGGTTGGAGGAGAAAGAGCACACTGCTTTTCAAGAATGCACTGCTAACTTCTTCCCAGGAGCTCAGAATCGGCCAGGCTCCCCAGCCACGTGGAGAAATTCCACACTCCGCCTCTAACTCTGGAATGGATGCACCTCGAGAAAGCTCCCTGGAGCGAGTGGCCCCCGCAAGGCCCCTGCCCTGCACAGGGGCTCCCCAGCTGTCAGCTTGTCTTCCTCCCACGGCTCAGGAATCTGCCGGCCAGTAGGACCTCATTCTGAAGGACCTCCTTCCAGAGCTTTCCTTGAAAGCGTTTATCCAGAGCTGCTCCAGGCCACCCTTGTCGGGGTCAGCTGTGGGCGAGGCAGAGAAGTGCCCCCGAGGGGCTTCACCCCACAAGGATGAAGCCGGCCCCCTCCCAGGACCCACCCCTGGCCTCAAAGACCAGAGTCCCACTCCTCCCGCCCAGGGTCCTGCAAGCCACACAAGCCTTGACTTTCGGCACCTTGACCCTCCCGATGGGCCGTGATCGTGTCCCCCTGAGATGGGGACCCCAGGATCGGAGCGGCCACCCACCCTGGGGGTGCACCACCCTCCTGGTTCAGACATATTGTCCCCAAACCTCCTGTCAACACCCCAAAGTGGGGTGTGGTTGTCATTGTTGCCATGACCATAGAGTCCATTCTGGGTTTATGATCCTAAAGACAAAGCTCAGAGCTTTGCTCATTGTCGCCTGAGGCCCCCATGGGCCCAGAGCCGCACCGTGTCAGCGTCACTGTCTAACCTGATGCTCACAGACAAGCTGGAGACGCAGCTTCACTGCCTCCAACCTGCTCCAGCTCAGAGAGTGGGGTGCAGGGAGGCAGCCGCCAGGGCCACGTGGTCAGTTAGGATGCGGCGACGCTGGGTCCAGCCTCCCCTGTCCCAGGAAGCCGGCTTCTCCCCAGAGACACGGTTCATCTCTGAACAATCAAAGCCGCAGAACATGAACGGTCGTGGTGTATTCTGGGGTCAGGACTGGAATCGCCCTGACCGTGCTAATCACAGCCTCGTCGGCCAGCCGGCAGGAAGGTTAGCACACCGGGTCCCGCCCCTGTGAGTTTCCTGGGGCTGCGGTAACAAGGCACCCCGTGTGCACGGCTCTCATGGTCGGGAGGCCGGAAGCCCAAGGTCAAGGTGTCGGCAGGGCCGTGCTTCCTCGTCAGCCTTCCTTCTTTGCCTTCCTCTTAGCTCAGGTGGTCCCCGAGGCCCTGGGGGCTCCTCGGCTCACAGACACGCACCCTGATCTCTGCCTCCTTCTCATGGCCTCCACCCTGTGTGTCCCTGGGTCAGCATCAAATCTCTTCTTAGGACCCCAGCCACGAGACTAAGGCCCACCCACATCCACATGTCTCATCTAAACACGACCCTATTTCTGAATAAAGTCCTGTTCAAAATATTAGGAAAGACAGGATTTCAAACTGTTCCTGAAAGAGCACAGTTCACACCCTCTGAACACACAGCTTAGGGTGAGAACTGGGCCACTGGAAATAATACTGACCCATGCTGCTGCTGCTGCTCCTAAGTCACTTCAGTCATGTCCGACTCTGTGCAACCCCATAGACGGCAGCCCACCAGGCTCCCCCATTCCTGGGATTCTCCAGGCAAGAACACTGGAGGGGGTTGCCATTTCCTTCTCCAATAAGTGAAAGTGAAGTCACTCAGTCGTGTTCGACTCCTAGCGACCCCATGGACTGTAGCCCACCAGGCTCCTCCATCCATGGGATTTGCCAGGCAAGAGTACTGGAGTGGGTTGCCATTTCCTTCTCCAGATCCATGCTATTAAATATCATTGCCATTTAGTCGCTCAGTCGTGTCCAGCTCTCTGTGACCCCATGGACTATAACCCACCTGGCTCCTCTGTCCATGGGTTTTTCCAGGCAAGTACACTGGAGTGGGTTGGCATTTCCTTCTTCAGGGGATTAAATCAAAGAGGGGATAAGCTCATTAACATGTTACATCATCCTGTTTTAACAAAAAGCCTGATCATTGCATTATAATAACTTTTCCAAAAGAACAGTCAGCAAGAATTAGTTTCAGGATCGATATCCTCAGAAGGACATGTTATTCAAATGAAAGCTTAATTCTCCTGATTAGAATTTAGTTAATTTAGACAATGGTGGAGCCATCACAATTTGATGCATAAAGACATAATACACGTCTATGATGTAAAATAGATGCAGAGCTGCCCAAAATCGCAAGAGGCCGTCTTTGCTGACAGGAGACGTTGCAGATCAGTGTCACTTACCGTCATGGACTAAGGCCCCACACCGCCGCGCTGAGCAGGCTCTCAGCGTGTAAGCTCATCATTCCCTCACTCACGGACTCAGCCGAGCTTCACGTGACGGTCTGACTGGCTGCCAAGTATAGGGTTTGGGGATGCAGGCAGTGACGATGCTGCTGCAAACCAGCCTCAGGGGTGAGCTCAGCCTGGTGACCCGAAGTCGCACAGAAATGCAGGTGTCGGCACAGCCATGCCCACCACATCCTCCAGAGCAAGAAGCACCATCAGCACAAGCAAGGCAGCTACAAGGAAAATTCTGACTTGCTCCACCCAGGGAGAATATTTTTGTTCCTTTTTAGGGCTCATGGAGTAATCGGAATTAGCAAGGAAGGGGGAATCAGAAAGTTGGGCTGGACGGAGCAGGCAGTGACTCCACAGGGGTGGCCGCCAAGGGCAGCACAGCGGTCAGAAGGGCGTCTCAGGTCAGCCACACCTCCAGAAGTGGGCGGAACACAGTCTTCTTCGGAGAAAGTCACTCTCCATGTGACCTCCATGGTTCTCTAACAATCGGCGATGAAAATCTCCCCAAAAGGAGCTCACGTCGGAAAATCACCAACACACACGGGAAACACCTCCACAAATAGGTCGGCAGGGACATAACACACAATAGCTTTATCCCCACCTGGACTTAACGTTTGAAAACATCAACTGTGGGACATAAGCTAACCATTTGTTAAATGTTAAAAACAAAACTGAAATTATGAAAAAATGAACAAGAAGCAAGAGGCCGTGACGAATTGGCAGAAATGGGGAAAAATGACCCCCTCGAAATGGAAAGTGTAATTGTTGACATGAAATTCAGTGGATGGGCAAACAGCTGAAGAGAGAAAACTACGCGCTTCAGATAGACCTGAAGAAACTGGCTAAACACACCATGTGAGCAGAATGAGATGGGCGTCCTGGCAGTGGGGTGAGGCCCGTGAGTCAGAGCGCCCTCGCAGGCGGGCGCAGACGCCGGGCAGGGAGCAGACATCAGCCAGTGTCACAGAACACGCGCGACAGACAGCTACATCAGACGTCAGCAAGGGACAGACAAATACTGTACAGCCACAGCTTTGGCAACTGATGGACACATTCCTAAATGATGATTAGAAGGGACCTTAAAGTGAAGGACGGTGAAGATACCGCATAGCAAGGCAGGTGAGATTCAGGAAAAGAGGAACTTCGAGAAAAGTCTAGTGTTTAAACCTAGGATGTAGCGGGACTGCGACTGGTGGTCCAGTGGTTAAGACTCCACGCTCCCAGTGCAGGGGGCCTGGGTTCAGTCCCCAGTCAGGGAACTGGGCCACACATGCCACAGTTAAGACAGTGCAGCTAAATAAACTAATAAAAATAAATATTTTAAAAACCTAGGATGTAGACCACATATTAAAAAGCAAAGACATGACTTTGCCAACCAAGGTCCGTCTAGTCAAGGCTCTGGTTTTTCCCGTGGTCATGTATGGATGTGAGAGTTGGACCATAAAGAAAGCTGAGTGCTGAAGAATTGATGCTTTTGAACTGTGGTGCTGGAGAAGACTCTTGAGAGTCCCTTGAACTGCAAGGAGATCCAACCAGTCCATTCTAAAGGAGATCAATCCTGCGTGTTCATTGGAAGGACTGATGCTAAAGCTGAAGCTCCAATACTTTGGCCACCTCATGCGACGAGCTGACTCACTGGAAAAGACTCTGATGCTAGGAGGGATTGGGGGCGGGAGGAGAAGGGGACGACAGAGAATGAGATGGCCGGATGGCATCACCGACTCGATGGACATGAGTTTGAGTGAACTCCGGGAGTTGGTGATGGACAGGGAGGCCTGGCGTGCTGTGATTCACAGGGTTGCAAAGAGTCGGACACGACTGAGCGACTGAACTGAACTGAGCTGAGGATGTAGAACCCTGCAATATAGAAAATAAAAAGGTAGAGGCCACAAGAAACACTAAATATAAGTGAGCTAACTATCTAAAGGCCTCAGAGAAAGAACAACGTGGGGAAATAAGGAGCGTTGCTGATGAGAAAACTAATCACAAACCAAGTCTCTACTGAGACAGACGGACAGGAGGAGGGGAGGCACTGTTCAAGGAAGGGCTGGGCAGGGGCTAGCCAGAGCTGCAGCAGAGGGTGAAGGGGCAACAAGAAACCATTTTTGTATTGATGATTTACTAATTTTACTTTTTTATCGGGGTATAATTGATTTACAATGTTGTTTTAGTTTCAGGCATATAGGAAAGTGATTCAGACACATAGATATACATTCTTTTTCAGATTATTTTCACATATAGGTTACTGACAAGACAGAAAGAGACTCACAGAGATAGCAAAGAATTTACGGTTACCAAGGGATGTGTTGGCAGGAAGAGCAGTTGGGGAGCTCGGGACGGACATGCGCACACTGCTGCATTTAGAATGGGTAACGAACAAGGGCCTGCTTACAGCACAGGGAGCTCTGCCCGGCAGTGTGTGTGTGGCTGTTTGAACATGGGCTCCCCAGTAGCTCAGTGGCAAAGAATCCGCCAGCAATGCCGGGGATGCAGGAAATGCGGGCTCTACCCCTGGGTCGGGAAGATCCCCTGAAGGGGCAAGGCACCCTCCCCAGTGTTCTTGTCTGGAGAGCCCCATGGGCAGAGGCGCCTGGCAGCTACAGTCCATGGGGTCGCAAAGAGCCGGACACGACTGAAGCAGCTGAGCACGCACATACATACACACAAAAACACACACGCACCTAAACATAAGTCCTTTTCCTTCCCTTGCAGGGTATTCCAAAACACTGAGCACAGCTCCCCATGCTAGAGAGAACACTTTGAATAAACTTATAATACACTTGAAAACTTAGACAAAATACACAATTTTCAAAAATAAAAAATTAAGAAAAAAACAGAAATTCTGATAGTCCCACAAACATTAACCAAATGCTATGTGTACTTAAAAACACTAGATCCAAATGATTTTAGAGATATATGTTTTCAACCTTCCGCGGATAGACTATCCACATTTATAAAGATTCTTGTAAAGACTAGAAAAGGAATAAATATTATCCAAATCCTTCAAGGATCTGAATAAAATTTTGATAACAAAATAGAATATAGATGCTAAAATCTTAAGCAAATTGTTAGTAGAATTATCTAGTAATCTATAAAACAATAATTATTATGTTTGTTTCATTCAAGGCATGAAAGTGTGGGTTTACATAAGAAAAATCTATTACCATAGCTCACAAAGTTAACTTATTAAAGGAGAATAGCCCTATAACTATCTTAAAACGTGCAAAAAATCATTTCATAAAATCCAATACCTTGATGATATTTGAAAAACTCATTGTAATGTATCAATAGACGAAAACTTTCTTCACCTGAAAAGGTTATCTACCTAAGCACAATTCTTAAAGGTGAAGTGCAATGGATTCCATATCTGACATCATATGCAAAATTCCATGCAAATTAACTGTGAAAGGCAAAATCTTATAATTCTGAGAATATGATGACAAAAAAACCACCTCCAGGGTAGAGAACAATTGTTTAAAGCAAATTAACAAACAAATAAAACACAAACCATAAAACTAGACATTGATTAATTAAATCACATCAAAATATGAACATCTGTTCATCAAAGGACAACATAAAAACTGAAAAAAATGCCATAAATTGAGGATCGTTAGTAACACACAGCTAACAAAAGAGAGCCTGGAGGACACACAGAATACCAACCATAAAAAGACGTGCAACTGAGCCAAAAGCAAGTGTTTGAGGAACATTCTCATCCTTTTGTTGGATGACAGTTTCACAGGGAGTTTTTCAGATTTTTCTTTTTATCACAATGTTTTATAGCTTATGCTTATGTTACATGTTCTTTTATAGGTATCAGACCTAGAAGAAGTCTCTTAATTCATATAAATTAAAATCCCAGAGCTCATGGAAGCCTCAGGTTTGGCGTGATCCAGAAGATCACTGATGTCCCCAGAGGTGCGTCTCTTCCCCTGGGCGTCTTCATTCAGCTTGGCTTCCTTCTTGGTAGCTTTCAACTCCGCTTCCCCGGCCTCAGAGGGTGCGAAGGGGACTCAGGGCCCAGCAGTCCCGGTGGGGTTAGCAGGGTCCCTGCCTGCGTCCCCTGGGGCAGTCCCTCCCTGCCCAGAACAGACCTGTGCCCAGGAGGTGGACCGTGCATACTGCCTGGCACATCCATCGCCCCCGTCTGAGGCCGGGCGAGCTGCTTCCCCGGACCCGTGGCTTTCCAGGAGCAGACACGGGGATGCAGACGGGTCCCGGAGCCGGAGTCAGGACGGAGGAGTCGGTTCCCCGGGAACCGCAGGAGACCCAGCCCACCCGCCGGCTGCAGGAGGCGGCCTCGGGAGCGCGGCAGACAGCACAGAAAGCCCGGGCTCCCAGCGCAGTCCAGACGGTCCTCGGCGAGGCCCGGGCCACTCGAGGGGCGCCCCCGCCGCTCTGCGCACCGCTCGCTCCGAGAGGAGCAGGGGCACACCTGAAGCGGGCTCGCGCTCAGGGCAAGGGCGCCCGGCGGCTCTCAAACTGCAGGGTTCACCTCTCCCGGGAAAGCGGCGAAGGCGAAACGGCCGCCTGGGGCTCCAGGGAGCAGCGCGCCTCCCGGGAACACTCCCCACCCCGCCCCGCGGCTTGGGCCTCAGGCCCTCGCCCACGGGGCCACGACCGCCAGGACACCCAGCCCCCTAGTTCTCCGGGGAAGCGCCGGACTCGGGCCTGTCCCCGTGGTGGGCCCGCTGGCCCGCCCAGCCTCTCTGAGCTAAGGTCAGCACCCTCTGCCCTGAGCCCAGCTGGACGCGGGGTGCGATGTGCCCTGCTCGGGCCGGTGGTCAGAGAGGAGCCGGCAGCAGAGAAGGAAGGGGCAGCCCCTGGGAAGCCCCAGCAGGGTCAGAGCTCGGACACGCGCAGCCTGCTCTGGGGCCTCTCTCGGGGATGCAGCACTGTGTTACAGGCACCCCAGCGGGCACCCTGGTTTTCAGTCGCTCTCCGGCTTGGGTGTTGATGGGTGGTGACCCAGGCAGGCTCACAGGCTTTTGTCACAACTGCTGGTTGTGGCAGAAACAGTCTGCTGTCACCCACAGTCCCCAGTGCACCCTCGGGATCAAATGATATTAAAGACCCCTGAGCACTTGGACTGGGGATTCGAGATCCCTCGGTGCTTCCCGGGTGGCTCAGATGGTAAAGAATCTGCCCACAGTGAGGGAGACCTGGGTTCGATCCCTGGTTCGGAAAGATCCCCTGGAGGAGGGCGTGGCGCCCAGCCCAGTATTCTTGCCTGGAGAGTCCCGTGGACAGAGGAGCCTGGCGGATGGATACAGTCCACAGGGTCGCACACGGCTGAGCGAGGACGCTGCTCCTGCCACTGGATCCGCTGAAATGAGCGAGCCAGCGCTCAAGGTGTGTTGTTCCAAAAGAGCACTATTTGTAGCCTTTAATTCATCCTTTGAACGGATCTTTAAAAGTGTGCTCCATTTTATGAAAGTGAAAGTGTTTGTCCCTCAGTTGTGTCCAAGTCTCTGCGACCCCGAGGGCTGTAGCCCTCCAGGCTCCTCTGTCCGTTCGATTCTCCAGGCAAGAACACTGGGGTGGGTGCCCTTTCCTCCTCCAGGGGGCCTTCCCTTGGGTCAGTCCCAATCTCCCAATTTGTCTCACCCACTTGCTTTTTTTTTCCACCAAAAAAATTGTGTTCCAGATGACATTCCTACACATTGTGTATAAATATATCTTCTCCCAGCTTGCTGACATTAGGAAAAGGATTTTTTTAATCTTCATGTAGCATAAGCAAAAGAAAAAAATGTAGCAGTGGCGTTTTGATTGGTAACACCCTGATGATACGAAACACGCATTTAAGTGCCTCCTCCTCTTGTGGTTTCTACTTTGTGCAGTGGAGCTATTTTCCTAACAGTCTCAAGAAAAAGACGAAATAATCAGAAACACTGAAAAACTCCTTTTGAGACTCTGGAGGTGGGACTTGCCAGCTTCTGAACTGACAGAAGCCCCCAAGACCCCCTTTATCCCAAGGACAGGCGGCCTGCCCACAGAAGCAGAACGAGCTCCTTGTCTCTTTCTCTCGTCTTCTGGGGGAAAACAGACCCTTCCAAGCTTTGCGTCAGTCCCCTCCGGGAAAAAGGAGTGAAGTCACCGGCTCTGGTCCCCGGCCCGCCTCTCTTCCTGAGGCCTGGGCACCTGTTGTGTGTCTGTTTTACGCAGGGTAGTTTACAGCTTCTAACCCCAGAGCTCTGACTCACCGCTCCCCACCCCCTTTCCCCCTTGGTACCCATAAGTTCATTTCCTATGTCTGTGAGTCTGTTTCTGCTTTGTAAGTAAATTCATTTATATCATTTTTTTTAAGCAGCACTATTTACAATAGCTAGGAAGCAACCTAGATGTCCATCAACAGGTGAATGGATTGGGTACATATTTACCATGGAATATTAGTCAGCTGTAAGGCAGAATGCATTTGCGTCAGTGCTAATGAGGTGGATGAAGCTAGAGCCTATTGCACAGGATAAAGTAAGTCAGAAAGAGAAAGACAAACAGCGCGTGTTAAGGCATGTATGTGTGGAGTCTAGAAAGACGGTGCCGATGAGCCTGTTTGCAGGGCAGCAGTGGAGACACAGACGGGGGACAGAGCTGTGGACCCAGAGGGGGAAGGAGTGGGCGAGACGACCCGGCAGAGGAGCCCGGAAGCCTGTGCATCAGCACGTGCAGACAGCCCGCGGGGATCGGCAGGACGGCCGGGGCGCTGAGCCCGTCCCCCGGGCGCTTAGGTGCCGCCCATCAGACAGCATCGCCAGCGACCGCACGTGGCCCCCGCCGTTCTGTAACACACTTCGCCTCACATGATCATCTCTAGGTCCGCCACGTTGCTTCAAACGGCATTATTTCCTCCTTCTCATGGCTGAGTAGTATTTCCCTGTGCGTTTGCGCCGCATCTTCTTTATCTGTCTTGTCAGTAGACATTTAGATTGCGTCCATGTCTTGGCTGTTGTGAACAGGGCTTCTACGAACACTGGGGGTGCATGCATCTTTTCAAATCTGGACACATGCCCAGGAGTGGGCCCGCAGGGTCACCTGGCAGCTCTGTTTCAGCTTCCTGAGGAACGCCCACCCTGTTCTCCAGGGTGGCTGCACCAAGTTACTTTCCCACCAGCCATGTTAGTGAGCTCCCTTTTCTCCACACCCACAGAGAGGTTTTCTTAACAATCTGTAATGGATGCTGGATTTTGTCAGATGATCTTTCTGTATCTAATGAGAGAGCATACCATTTTTCTTTCTTAGTTATGGTAAATTTCATTAATTGATTTGTTCTTTTAGAATTCACCAGTAAAATTTTGTGGACCCAGAGTTCCCTTGGGGAAGGTTTCTCATTTGTTTCTGTGACGGGCCTGGAGCCTCTCAGATCCTGAAATTCTTCTGGAGCCACGTTCTCCCTTGTCAGACATTTACAACACATTTATCAGTCAGACACGATCACTGACTCTACTTCTCTGTTGGTCGCTTTCTTTGTCGCCAACACAGAGCTCTCATTTAATTATTTCCTTCTGCTCTGGTTAGGTTTCAGTTACTTTCTTTTCAGACCTGCTTGTGGTGAGAACCTAGATTACAGAAAACATTTCTCATTTTCCAACGTGAGCAATTAAGGCCATCAGATTGCCTTTAATCCCTGATTTATCTCCATCGAGAAGGAAAGTTACAGGGCTCAAAATAGCCTGGAGTTAAACCTCCCTTCCAGGTCCTCCCCACCATTCTATGCAAAACAAAGAACTCTCTCACCCAAAGAGAAAGAATGGACTTTAAGGTTGATTACACCCAGCTCCCAGCCGGTCCCAGCCTCTGGCCAATCTCCAGAATTCCTTGCCCCAGCTATTTCAGAGATAACTACTCCGAACAACCTTGGAGAACAGGCCCCCCTAAGGCAGTAGGTTTCCACACGCACGCCTGTATAACTTACTCTGTTCCTGGGCTGGTGCAGCAGCTCGCTGGTCTGGTCTGACCGCTGCCCCTGCCCGCCTCATTAAAGGGGATCTGTTCCTTAAAGTGCCAGTCTCGCTCTTCTCCGAACCTCGCTTCTCTGACTCCCTTACCCTACACATGGCACACATTTCCACTTTGTCTTCATTTTCAGATATTTCCGTACTTCTCAGTCTCCCGGGCGGTTCTGCTCGCTGCTCCTCAATCCCTGCTTCCCTCTATTCTTTGGTGAGGTCATCCCTATTGATGCAGAGTTCACCGGCCCTTCCGTCTGCCCCCCTAACCGCCCCTGGAGCCCAAACGTTGATGCTTTTTCTCTGCAGTTTTGTTACATGCTTGTCCCCACTTGGTTATTTTTCAGCGTGCTTCGCTGAAGCTCACGGTGGGTTTACTCTTCAAGAGAGGGGATTAGTCCACAAATCACCCCGGATAACTGTCCACAGGCGAGGATGGGGGAAGGGGTGCCCCCCAGACAGACAGCTGCCTCGGTTGGAAGACTGAGTGGCTGCAGGAAGCAGAGCGAGGCAGCAGACAGGGGAGTGGGGGTGGGGACAGGGGCACAGGCCCCCCTTCTCCCCCGCGTGGTTTTGGGGTCCAGCCTGGTCCAGAGCCCAGGACAGCAGGAGGAAATGCGTCTCAGGGACCGCCCGGTCCAGGCCTGGGCTCTGTGGGTGTGGAGAGAGCCGATGAGTCTCTGGAGGAAGTTAGGACCACACACGGGGGTGGGAGCTGGACTCAGAGCCACACGGGGGGCAACCCCCCACTTACCAGGAGGAGAGGCTCCACCAAACAGATTCTATACAAGGGTGTTTATCAAAGGCGGGGAAAAAAAAGCTAATTATATGGCATGAAAGATTGTCCCTTCCCTCCGCTGGATGGAGGTTCTCTGGAGCAGCTGTTAAGCATAAACCTTCATCTTGTTTATTACGGATGACAGCTCGATGCGCGAGCCGGAGTTTGCACACCAAATAACAAGCGGCCAGCCCGCAGCTCGTCCTGTTCCACGGCCTGAGTCTCACGACAGGAGGTGGCTTTTGTTTTTAATCAGCTTTCTTCGAAGCTGTTGGCTAATTCGGGGACAAAGAGAAAGGAATCAGCAACCTGGGAGGTTGGGACTAGGTGGACTTGAAGCCAGATGGGGAGAGTGGGTGGCTGCGAGGCCTGGTGTCCACACTACCCCGGCCTCTGGACCACAGACCCAAGGGAACGTCCGCACTCAGCAGAGTGCCCAGCAGCTGGAACCATGCGGCTCCCTGGGCCTGCATTTCAGTTTGGCCGTGGTTCCCCAGAGCTGTCAGCACAGGGGCCATGCCCACCCCCCAACCCCAACTGGCCCTGAGGGTGTGGGGTACAGTGCTGCAGTCAAAGTGACCCTCAGACCCTGGTCTCCCACAGTCGGTGGGGCCTGCCCCTCAGAGAGGTTTTGTAAACCCCTGATTCAAGGAGTCAGCTGAGCACCTGCCCTGCGTGATGAAAGCCGCCCATCCCTGCCCCGAGCCTCCTTCCACGAGTGGGTGGACAGGGCAGTCACGAGGCGAGGCCTCCTGCCTTGGTCACTCAGGCCAAGGGCTCGCATCCCTTTGAAATGGTAATTCTCTGGCTCATTGCACTTCCCACTGCTCAGTGGGTTTCCAGGGATCTCAAGCTCCAACTTCAGGAGGTTTCGCTCTGATAGAAAGCTAGCAGCCCTGCAACCCTGACCAAACTCACCCCGGAGGGCGAGGAGGCCGCACAGATGGCCCCCAGTCCACGCCCACAGCCGCACTGCCCCAGGAAAGGGCCCTCAGGAGGGGTGCGGGATCAGCTCCCCAGGGGGAGGCACCACGCAGGCAGCATGGGGAGGGGCGGACAGGGCAGAGTCCAGACCGGCCCCCGGGACGCCTGACCCTGCGGCCTCTCCCTCCCTTTTCAGTCGAGGAATCGGGGCCTCCTTTTCCTCCTCTACTGCTCCCCAGTGGCCAGGAACCCCCAGGTCACTGTTTCACAGGCTTACAAGGAGGCCCAAGCCATGGCCCTGTGTGTCTCCAGGACTGCCTCTGAAGTAGGGTCCTTGACACATTCTAGGAGGAAAAAGGCAACCCTGGGACCCTGCTTGGAGAGCATGCCCAGGGTCACCCCCAAACCCGGGACCAGCTGCAGTCAGGGACCCTCTGTACACGGAGAGGGCTGCCCCGAGGGCCCCCAGCAAGCGCGGGGTGGGGGGGCCGGGACGACGCCGAGGGCCGCTCTGCTCTCAGGGACACCGCGCTTGACGGTGGGCAGGGCGGCTCTCTGCCGACCCCGTGCCGAGGGAGGGCTGAGCTGGCCCGCCCCTGGGGACCTGCCCCCAGCACGTGGTATGTGAGCCCGGGCTTGAGGCCACGCTCCGCGGCTGTGAGAATAGACATGCTGTCCCGGGCTCGGACGGCCCCAGGATGCGCTCGTGATGTTTTCGTCCTCAGGGGGATGAGAACCCAGACCCGGAGCCCAGGAGACCAACAGAGACCAGTCCTGGCCCCAAGCCTGGCTGGCACCACTGCCCGGCGTCCTCAAGGAAGCCGGGAGACAAAACCCTGTCTCTCGCCCCTACCCCGGCCTGTCCAGGGCACCAGCTCAAATTCGAGAACTACCCTGGTCCTCAGACCCAGGCTTCCTCATGGGAATTCTGATCCACTGACACCCAGCCTGAAAGTCCGAGTCATCACTGGCACCCGGCCCCCAGCACGCCCCCAGTCAGGTGCCCTCAGGTGCCATCCATCCTGGGAGGAAACTGCTGAGGATGCGGGAGGGGCCCCATCCTTCTCTGCAGCTTGGGGGGCCGCCCTCTGCTCTGCAGACTGGAGCCCAGCCCGGGGTTCCCCCAGTCCCATGAATAAATACCAGCGCAGACACGCAGACCCCATCACTGTAAGAGTCAGCCCTCAGGGAGCCTCTGCAAGCCCAGCACCACCTCCCCTGTTAGCCGATGTCCCCTGAGGCCCAGACCCAAGGCCAAGGCCAGGACCGCCAGCAGGAGGCCAGCACACGCAGTCTGGGGGGCAATGTCTTCTTTCTGGGACAGAAGCCACCTCTCTCTGCAGGGTTCTCAGCAAACGAGCCCCACTTTCGAGGGGCTGGCTGATGACGGCTTGACTGACAGGGTCATCGGGACGCCAGTGCTTTGCTCTCTGTCCCTCAGGTCCCCGCCAGGGCCCTGGGCCTTGGTTCTCCCTCCGCCCATGTTGCCTCCAGCAAACAGTCCTGCTTCTGACTCTGAGTTTCCTCAACTAGTAAAATAAAAAAGCCCTCGCTGCTGCTGCTGCTGAGTCACTTCAGTCGTGTCCGACTCTGTGTGACCCCACTGATGGCAGCCCACCAGGCTCCCCCATCCCTGGGATTCTCCAGGTAAGAACACTGGAGTGGGTTGCCATTTCCTTCTCGAATGTATGAAAGTGAAAAGTGAAAGTGAAGTCGCTCAGTCGTGTCTGACCCTTAGCGACCCCACGGACTGCAGCCTACCATGCTTTAATTTTAAAGCAAATAGCATTAAGGCTTTGTAAAGAAAACCAGGCGCTGGCTCTGGACAAACGCAGGGTTCCCGGTCCTGTGGAAGCATCCAGGTGAGGCCATCCCGCCTCAGCCCCGAAGCCGCCTCCGTTGGTTCGAGTTCAGCACGTCACCTTGACCTCACCCCAGCCATCTGCCATTCTCTGCCAAGGAGAAACATGAGACATTCGACACGAGAATCTGGCCTGGGAATTTACAGCTCTGCTTTAGGGAAAAAAGCTTTTTTTATACACATCATAAAAATGCAAATTAAATTATAAATGAATCAGAAAAAAGATCCCATTTTTCTAAAGCATCATCGGGTGACAGGTCCCCCGAAAACCTCCAAAGTTCTCCCCGAAAAGTGCCATCAGATCCAAGAACGCCCTGGGCTGCTGATGGGCTTTCCTTCCCCATCAAGTGAAATAGCAGCCTGTTATCGGTCAACAAAAAGACGTTTGTGCCTTTTGGCTACAATTAAGATCGAGGTTGGATTTGCACTTCACTTTAATTACTAATAGATTAATCCAAGTCTAAAAGACCATCCGTAATTAGCATTGCGTTGATTGATTTGTTGCAAAGAAACGACCCGATTATGTTCTTAGTAATCAGTTTATAGCTAAGTGGCTTCCTTTCATTAAAATATAAAGAGACATCTATAAAAAGTGGCCAAGGTGTGTGGGATCATAAATGGCAAAGTCTCCGTGACTTGTCACGGATGGCTCTCTTTGATTTTCATGGAAATCTAATTATTCGGTGAATTAAGGGATCTGACCTCCACGGGAAGGCTGGGGGCAACTCCCAGGCATTGATCTGGCTCGAGGAGGCCGACCGGTTGGGGGGCGGGGCAGGCTGATGCATTGTTGGTGAAAACGGCCACGTCAGTAGACAGTAATTACAGACTCCCCGCGCTGCTCAGAGAAGGCAAATATTCAGAGATTGCAATTAAATCCTTGGCAGTGGCAATGCCTAATTAGGTGTAATCCTTCTTACCCCAGATCAAAACAAAGCAAAACAATCCCGAGATGCAAGGACTAAAAGAGGAGACTCTGTTCTTCGTGGAGGTCAGCTGTGGCTGGAGCGCCGGCCTCTGCTTCCGCTGGAGCACCAGGTGTGGGCTGATGTGCTCGCTGGTATTCTCCCCGCGGGCTTCAGAGCCACCCCGCCGCCCCTCAGATCCAGGACAAGTGCGCCTACACCCCCAGGAGGGCCTTCTTGGAGAGCTCCCCTGCGCCAGCGCCGCCCCCGGAGACTGCCCACTCAGCACACCAGGCTCGGTCTGTGGCTCGTGCACGCGTGGACCTGGGCATCCCCATGCTGCCTCCCCGCGATGCTCCGACTTCCTGTGTTTCCAGGAGGGGCTCCTGTCACCCCTCCCGGCTGCTTCTATTTGTTAAGACATTGGGGTTACGGCAATAAAAGTCCCTTCTGTGATACAAGCAATGCCAGCAGACAGTGAGGGGGATCATACATCCTTCTTCCTGGGCGGGAGGGACCAACCTCGCCCTCCATCTCCAGGTAAACCCCTGGGGCTCAGCACCCACCGACCCCCATCCGCTTCCTCCTCCCTCCCTGGACAGCCCACACCAACAGATCCTCAGCTGATCCATCACCTTCCATAATTCACTTTAAACCTAATAGCATCTGTACATATTTGAAAGGGTAAACACCACTTAATAAACCTTTTCTCTTGCTAAAGTCACTGTCAGTTGAGGATTTCTATAACTTGCAGCAGGGTTAATGCAAAGCAAGGCAGAAATCTCATGGAAATTACAGTGAATTTACATATTCATTTAAGAGAAGGAACACTTTTGTAATATGGTACATTCTTACTCCCCAGAGCAGAGGGTTTATTCATTTCCTAGATATTCTTTTTGTTGTTAAGTGATGTATTAAAACTTTCTTATACATGTCCTCCTTCTTGTGAACAGTGTATGTGTGTATTTGTCTCTGTGTGTGTGCAGTATTTTTTAACTGAAGTGTTCAGTTCAGTTCAGTTCAGTTCAGTCGCTCAGTCGTGTCCGACTCTCCGCGACCCCATGAATCACAGCACGCCAGGCCTCCCTGTCCATCACCAACTCCCGGAGTTCACTCAAACTCATGTCCACAGAGTCGGTGATGCCATCCAGCCATCTCATTCTCCGTCGTCCCCTTCTCCTCCCGCCCCCAACCTTTCCCAGCATCAGAGTCTTTTCCAGTGAGTCAGCTGATTCAAAATGCTGTGTTAATTTCTGCTACACAAGAAAGGGATTCAGTCACACACACGCACACACACTCCTTTTCGTGTTCTTTTCCGCTGTGGTTTATCACGGGACAGTGAGCACAGCTCCCTGAGCTCCACGGGGGACCTACTGCTTGCCCACCCTACGTCAGTTGCATCTGCTGACCTCACACTCCCAGGCCTCCCCTCCCCGAGCCGCCTCCCTTGGCAGACGCACGTCTGCTCTGCACCTGAGTCTGTCTGTTTGACGGGTTGCTTCGCCTGTGTCCTATTTTAGGTCCCACACGTAAGGCGTTTCTCCTTCTCTGCCTGGCTTACTTTACTTGCCGTTATTGTGTTCAGTCGTGTCTCTCTCTGCAACCCAGGGACTGCAGCACACTAGGCTTTGCTGTCCTTCACCGTCTCCCGGAGTTCGCTCAAACTCACGTCCATCGAGTCAGTGATGCCATCCAGCCATCTCATCCTCTGTCACCCCCTTCTCCTGCCCCCAATCCCTCCCAGCATCAGAGTCTTTTCCGATGAGTCAGCTCTTGGCATCAGGTGGCCAAAGTATTGGAGCTTCAGCTTCAGCGTCAGTCCTTCCAATGAACACTCAGAGTTGATTTCCTTCAGGATGGCCTGGCTGGATCTCCTTGCCGTCCAAGGGACTCTCAAGTGAAAATGGCACATTTCGTTCTTTTTTATGTCTCAGTGTTTTCCACTGTATATATGTTCCATCGATAGATGAGTGAAGTAGAGTATTTTTCTCCTTTGACTCTGGATACCGGTTGCTACAAGAGAGAAAGTTACCGAGTGCTGTGCGCCTCTGCCGGATCCAGCCACGGCATCGCAGTTTCTTCTTCGTGAGGGTTGAGTTTTACTCTGGAGCTGAATCTCGCAGGTGCAGAAACATCACACGACCAGAAGGAGGGGGGACTGTGTCTTTGTACGTAGGTTTTCATTGATTTTTCCTGTCACTGACTTCGCTAAACCCTTTAAGGTATAGAAGTTCTGACAGGTCCCTGACTCCAGCTTTTAAATGTTTCACAATTTAAGTAAACGTATGAAGTCGTTTCCTTCTTCTGTTTGGTTTAAAGTCTTCGTTAGGAAAGTTGCCAATGCATAAGATGCAGCTTTCAGAATCCGTTCATGATGAGTTTACCCCTGTGGCTCATGGGCTCACATGGATCGTGGTCATAGATTTTCTAGCCCTTTCGTTGCTGTTAAAGCTGGATTTTCTGCCTACAGTTGAATCTGTCCGCTAACGGTCTATTCAGAATTTCTGCAACATCCTCACAAGCGAGACGGGGCTATCGCTTCATATCGTTATTTGAGTTTTTTTTGCATTCCATCCAAGTTTGGTAATGAAATCGGGCTCAGCTGGTATCAATAAGATAAGCTGGGGGGCTTTGTCTTTTTCTACAGACTTAAATCCTTTCCCCAACATCACCCTGAGCTTTCGGTAAGGAGAGACGCACAGTGAGGCTGCCTTCCCACAGGGTCTCCACCTTCCTCCAGCCGGCTTGGGTCACCCCCGCCTCCACCCCACCCCCGTCCTGGCGGACAAAGGCTATGGGCCAAACGTATGGTTCACACACGTTTGTTAATAAAGTTTTATTGAAACACAGCAGCACCCCTCTGTGTGTACACCCACGTTTTGTATCCTGCCTTTCCACTGTGACAGCAGAGTTGAGTGGTTACAACAGACAGTACATGGTTTAAAATATTCATTTTCTGGCCTGTTACAGAGAAAGAGCCAGCGCCGACAAGGGACCCGCTCCAGTGTTCTTGCCTGGAGAATCCCAGGGACAGAGGAGCCTGGTGGGCTGCCGTCTATGGGGTCTCACAGAGTCGGACACGACTGAGCGATTTAGCAGCAGCAGCAGCTGATAAGTGAAAGAAAGTGAAGTCGCTCAGTCGTGTCCGACTCTTTGTGATGCCATGGACCGTAGCCCACCAGGCTCCTCCGTCCGTGTGATTCTCCAGGCAAGAATACTGGAGTGGGTTGCCATTTCCTCCTCCAGGAAATCTTCCCGACCAGGGATTAAACCTGGGTCTCCCGCACTGTAGGCAGACGCATTACCATCTGAGCCACCAGGGAAGTCCACTGATAAAGAAAACCAAAAACACAAATACAGTCTCTACAGACACTAATGGGGCACTGGGCCCAAAATAGACCATGCTTTTCTCAAGAGCAGATTGAATGTTTACTAAAACTGCCCATGTGTTGGGCCACAGAGAACTCTCAATAAATTTAAGACAGTTCAATCATTTCAAGTTTGTTCTCTGACCATGGCAGAATTAAGCTAGAAATCAGTAAGTTAAAGACATCCAGAAAATGTTTAAATGTTTGGAAGTTAAAATGTTCGGCAGTTTAAATGTTGGGCATACTACATGAGCAGATCATCCATAACTCAGGGATGAAGTTATAAAGTAAATAGAAAATATTTTAAACGGATGATCATAAGATGTGTTCAATAAAGTTCAGCTGAGTAAACTTTAAACCCTTTACTAGATGTTTGGGTGTTGCTGAGTCCCTTCGCTGTTCATCTGAAACCGCCACAGCATTGTTGATCAGTTATACCCCAATACGAAACAAAGAGTTTGGTGAAAATATTAAAAAACAGAAATAATCACAAAAACATCTTATTGGCTTCATTCAACAATTCCCGAATCAGGCAGCATTCCATCCAGCAGACAGAAAGGTGCTGTGAGGAGCCGTTCAAAGTGGAAGCCTGACTACTGGCAGAGGGAGCATGAGAAGGAGACCCGGGCAACAAAGCAGGTCGGCTGTGGCCGGGTCGCTCTCCTTTAGCGGACCGTCCCCAGTGACGGTCAGGCGGCTCCTAGTTGACCGGTTCACAGTCCCATTTCTGGCAGAACTGACACTGTAACTCCGTTAAGTCTCAGCTTGCCAACATGTGACTTGGTACAATAGGCCGATTTATTTTGGGTTGTCTTGTTTTTAGTAAATGCAACTTATTTGCAGCTAAACTAGTAGTTAGAAGGAAATTTATATCCTTAAGTCCTTGTATTTCCAAAGATTAGAAGCTAAACATCAATAATCTAGCTCTTTATCTCCAAAACTGAGAAAACATGCAGCAAATCAGACTCAAAGATTGCAGAAGGAAAAGAATAGGAGTCATGCAATAGAAAACATCACATGTCAGGAGCATCAGACAGCCAACACTCGTGCTTTTACAAGCTTGATAAAAATGTCAACGTAGAAGACTCAAGTTACCGAAAGCAGTGAAGAAAAATGGCCATCTCTGCAGATCCTAAGGAGATAAAATGGGTAACAAAGTGACCCGGAGTGGGACCCTGTGGCCCTTGCCACACCCCCACGCCCTCACCTGCCTACTGTCTGTGGAGAAACTTCAGCCAAAAAAGTTTAATCAGAGAAGTGAGAGCACGCAGAAATCCAGGAAAACCGTCAAAGGAGCGCAAATAATAAGAATTTAATCATTAAACAAAGTCAAGGACCTTTAGTTCCTCCTCAAGGGCTACAGATAATACTCTGAGCCACATCCTATGAGCTGTCTTATAGGTACTGAAGCCCCCACCAGGTGGAGAAGTAACTACATGATGGCCAGACTGTAGCCGTGACATCAGATTTCTCAGTTCCGAGAACTGGCCGCAAATGGAGACAAACCAACCCTGGAACTGAAGATTAATGGTTCTTAATAAAGATGACACCGATCACACCATCGAGGACTGACCTCACGAAGACTGTCAGGGCCGACCGTGCTGTTTCTGCATGCAGCCCCTCTGTCTATAAACGTCCTGTCCCCCACTCGTCCGGGGTTGGGGCGTGGTCAGCCTTTGGACTGATGTATGCCCTCCCTCCCCCTTGGGTGACAACACCGAAAATAAACCAAACTTTCCTTTCCACCAACCGCCTCCTTTCGGGCTTTTGAGCGGCAAGCAGCCTGCTCTTTCAGTTACAAAGGGAAGTTACAGGCAATGTTATGCCAGTCACTTTGATAACTTGGATGAAATGTACCCCCAAATAAAAGGCACAGCTCACCAAAGCTGACACAGGAAGAAGCAGAAGTTAAGTTCTAATGTCAGCAAATAAACTCAATCATGATGAAAAAAAACGTGAGGCCCAGACAACTTTATTAACAAATTCCTCCAGTCGTTGAAACATGAGTGATGACAACACTGCACAAGCTCTTCCCGAAATGAGGAAAGAGGCAGGGCCTCCCAAGGAAGCAGGAGGCCAGCTCGGCCTTGACCCCAACCCTGGCAGCTAACTTACAAAGCAGAAATGCCGCAGAACACTGTCCCGCGAGCATGTGAGCTAAAATCCTAAACGAAATAGCAGTAAATTGAATTCTGCAATTTGTAAAATGCAGTTTGTATCAGAATCAAGGGCATTTGACTCTAGTGATAGGAGTAGCACTTGAAAAGAATTAATGAACTGACCTCACCCTGTTGACAACAAAGGGTGAGTCACGGAATCATTTCAACAGACAACGCAAAGCTCCCTGGTAAACGTCAACGCCTAGTCTCGTTAAGAGCCCTTGGCAGACTAGCAGTGAAAGGTAACTTGCCATGAGCGTGCTCGGTTGCTTCAGTAGTATCCAGGTCTGTGTAGCCGGCCAAGCTCTTTGCCCGTGGGGTTTCCTAGGCGGGTATACTTGAGTGGTTTGCCACTTCCTTGCAGGCAATGAGAGGCGTGGTGTTCAGAAATTTAGAACATAGGTGTGAATCCCTTTCTAAATTGACATATGGTTTTCTTGGGCCATTTTCAAATATTTTCATCATTTTGTATTGATTGGTAGAATAACTTTCTATGTAGAGTATATTTATCCTTTGTCATATAAATCTCAAGTATTTTCCTTTTTACTGACCAGTTAACTCTATTTTGGTCTACGGAAGTCATAAATATGTATCTGTTTCAGCATCGAATATTTTTGTATGTGGCTTTCGGCCTTGTTGAAGCATTCTGGAATGCCTTTCCCAGCCTGCTACTGTTTAAGACTTAAATATCTTGCAAGAAAGTTTTTCTCATTTACTGCATTTATGAGGATTCCAGAAATATCATTTATACTATTAAATCCAGAAAATAACATTACAATTGCATTGTGAGCCAACTGTCTTTATAAGTCCTAGCCTGCGAATTCAGTATACAGGGGATACTCTGCATTTCAAAATGACGTGAAAGCGGGTTCCTGAACCACAGCCTCCTGTAACTTTTCAAGCCCTCTGTCCCTGCCACTAGGGAACTGGGGTGTGGCCTCGCCTCCTTGGGTTCTGCGTCATCTGGCCCATCCTAGGAACCCATGCAGTCAGGACGATGCTCCTCGCAAAGCTTCCCCAGAGGATGAGGCCGCGATGCCAGCCCAGCTTGTGATGCTCTTGGGTGAGAACCCCCGCCAGGAGGGCCCACGGAGGGTCACAGGAAATCTCCATCTTTCTCCCACCCTCCAAGCTTCGGCTTGGGTTCTTCTTTCTCTTCCTGTGATCCCGGCCAATCCCAGACTCCGCAAGCTGCCGAAGGAGACCCGCGACCTGGACCAGGTCTAGTGGGAGGGGTGGGTGGTAAGGGGCCAACCCCGCCTCCTGCCAGCTGGGTCTCCAGCCCAGCCATCCTGGTCTGAGGACCACAGGCCACCTGCTCTTCCCGGCCACTCCTCCCCTCACGCCTTCTCCCCGGTGAAATCAATTACGTCATTGCTACAGTCAGTTAAAAGTGAAATTAAATGGACTCTGAACATTAATAACAGGCTGTAGTGAGACCAACTACCTCTTAATGACGCATAGAATCCTGATGGAAACGAATTTCCTTGGAGGAGGAAGGGTGTGTGTCAGGTGGGAGTACACAAGAGGGAGTTTCATCTGCTGAATTAAAATGAATATTGATTGCACAGCTGATAATTAATGATAGCAATTTTTGATTAAAAATGAGTTCACTTAGCAAACAAGTGGAGTGTGACTGCATATTACGTCTAAAAATAGCACCTAGAAAAAAGGACCCTGGTCACACAGCGGGACTGCAGTGAGTGTTTTCACCCTCGTGTCAATGCCTCCGGATTTGAAATGAGTGTCTCCATTCAGAAGCCCCTGGAACACTGGTGTCCAGGGAGGAGGAGGCACCTGCCTCTTCCCGCCGAGGATCCATCGTGGGGAAGGGTGAGCTGTGAGCCCCCGGTGGCACAGAGCAGTGAGTGATCAGGTATTTCTCTCTGGAAACGCCGTCTCAGGGGAGCCAGCAGAAACAGGACCAGAGTCTTAGTCTCGGAAGCACTGAACTAAGAAACCCACCACCAGCCCGGGGCAGGCTCACCCACATCTGTGTGCACAAACATACCCACATATCGCGCACACACACACACGAGATATAAATGGCCATGTGTATATGGTAAGTTCAGGGAAAATGGGACAGCCTCCTGGTGCAGAAGAGCTAAAGCCTAGATCAAATGCTTACAGCCCTGTGGGTGTATATTTTCACAAAATTCCCGTCACGTCTCACTGCCAGCACGCCCTCACCTTCGCCCAAACACTTCGGTTGGTTTGCGTTTGGAATTCACTTTTTATCTTGTCCCCCCACACACCAAAAGATAATAATAATAATAATAGAGGATGAAAGAAAAGCCGAACATTTAAAGCGTGTTGGATCGGCAGAACCACCGAGCAATTAGTGTGACGCTTACCTAGAGGGTTACGCTTCACACGTTATCCAGGAGAGCGTGAGATTATAATTAAAAAGCCCCGACCTCATAAAGGAAAACCCACCTGCAGTGTGAGTCGAGGGAAGCAGGGAGGTGCAGAATTGGGCCAGCAAAGCCCGAGGACGTCGGCAGTCTCCAACTCGGAACTGAAATCAGCGTCTTTGACAAGTTTAGAGGAAAAGAGGGAACTGAACGCACGTTGGGGGAAACTGAAAAGGCCCTTAGGAACGGAATGGAACTTCGAGGACTTCAGAACATAATTATCCAAATATAAAACCAACTGCCACTTGAACACCACTGAGCAGATAGAGGTATCACCCAAAAGAATCTCAAAGAGGCAGAGACTGAAAACGCAGGGGAGCAACTCGAAGAGCAGATTAAGAAGCTCTGACGCGTCTTCCAGAGTCACAGAGGAGAGGCCTCCCTGGTGGTCCAGTGGTGAAGAATCCGCCTTCCAACGTAGGGGACTCAAGTTCCGCCCCTGGTCAGGGAACTGAGAGCCCATGTGCCGTGGGGAAACTAAGCCCCTGAGCTGCAGCCCGAGAGAAGCTGAGCTCACGTGCTCTAGAATCCTCCCGCGAGCTGAAAGGAAGACCCAGCACAGCCAAATCAAAAAACTAAAAAAGAGTCAGGAAGGTGCAGAGCACCTGTCTGAACAGATCCGGCGAGAGGGAGCGTGCAGACAAAAGCGAAGGACAGGGGCGGCGGCATCACACCCGAGAAGCACAACCGGCTCCAAAGAGGCAAGCTCGGGGCAGTCCACACCTGGCACAGCATGCTGGAAACACAAAGCAACAGGTCAACACAACCTGAAAAGCTCCACGTAAAGGACGGACCCCGTGCAAAGGGAGGGCCTCCAGACAAAATCCCCAGGAGCCCTGCCTGGAGGTCAGAGACAGCAGGGTGGGAACTTCCAAGAGCTGAAAGAAAAGAGCTGTCCAGCTGGAGTGGACAGCCCACCGCATTTGTGTTCAGGAGAGAGGTGGAGTGTTTTCAGGCGAACAAAGCTGGGGGTTTGCACGAGAATCACATCTCTAGTGAATGTCAAAGCCGTGACTTTCAGGGGAGCATTCAGGAAGAGACGTATGTTAGCAGCTGGCTTGTTGTTGTTTGGTCACTAGGTCGTGTGTGACTCTCTGTGACCCCATGAACCGCAGCGCACCAGGCTTCCCTGTCCATCCCCAGCTCCCGGAGCTTGCTCAAGCCCATGTCCATCGAGTCGGTGATGCCATCCAGCCATCTAGTCCTCTGTCACCCCCTTCTCCTCCCGCCCTCAACCTTTCCCAGCATCAGGGTCTTTTCCAATGTGCGGCTCTTCCCATCAGATAGCCAAAAACTACTGGCTGACACTCATATTTTCCTCGTTTCGAATATTTAAGATTTTTTTTTGATGTGGACCACTTTTTAAACCTTTATCCAATTTGTTGCAATATTGCTTCCATTTTGTGTTTTGATTTTTTTGGCCTTGAAGCATGTAGGATCTGAGCTCCCCGATCGGGGATTGAACCAACTCTCCCTCGACTGAAAGGCGAAATCCTAAGCACTGAACAGCCAGGGAAGTCCCAATCTTTTCCTATTTTAATTTCCTTTTCCAGCTCGCAACAGAGCAGCTGATGGTGATCAGTTGTCAACATGCTGGCTGGCGGCAGCACGTCCGTTTTGTTCCCTCTCCTCGACGCGTGGTCTGCGGCTCAACCCCTCACTCCATTCAAGGGTCCTTGCAGAGACGCCTGCACCCAGCTCGCCATCAGCCTCCAGCTTCCTACCTACTAATACCTTTCAGTGGCTTTATTGTCCCCAGAGGTGGCACAGCTGTCCCTCTGGCCAGTGGAGTCTGAGCTTCACCACGTCAGTCCACTGCCGTCTCATCACTCAGGTCAGAGCCTGACACACTTGGGGGGTTGACGAATCCTTACAAGTACGTGAATTACCCCCTTACATCTTCAAAGGGACCCTGGGGTCGGAACTCCATGTGTACAGCTGGTGACAGTGAGAAAACCAACGCCTGAAAGATGTGGCCACTTCTTCACAGACAGACAAGTTAGCAAGGTCCCCCACTTGCACCAGGCCGCGTGGCTCCAGGATGTGGCCCATGCAGGCCGATAGAGAAGCTGGACTGGGCGGCCCAGAGGCAGACGCAGGGCCCGCCTCCTGCATTCCTGACACCCTCATCCCCACCCCGCCCTCCCCGCACCGCGCTCCAGTCTGTCCCCAGCCCTTCCTCTGCTCAGGCCGGTGCCTTCTCATTGCCCTAGGAGTGGGGTCAGACACAGCCTCCCCTGACCCCCCACAGCGACTTCAGGTCTACGTATCACCCAGCAGAACTCCCAGCTTCCATGCAGGCCAGGCTCACAGGGAAGCGGGCGGCATCGCTCATCTGACTGAACTGCCCAGCCGCTCCGTGAGGAGCCAAAAGCACCAAGGATGAAAGACTTGTGCGAAGACACAGCTGGTGTGGCCCAGAGCCTCAGGTGAGACCCGGACAACTCCACCCAGAACCGACACCCTCCGAGCTGCCGGACGCTGAGCTGAGTGGGCGGCCACACAGACGGCAGGATGGCAGCAGGGCTGGGCGGAGGGAAGGAGGGCTGGAGGGGAGTGGACGGAGGGGAGGATGAGTGGAGGGATGGGTGGGGGGATGGGTGGATGGGTGGATGGTGGATGGATGGATGGATGGGTGGATGGATGGATGGATGGATGGGGGGATGGATGGATGGATGGGTGGGGGGATGGGTGGGTGGGTGGATAGATGGGTGGATGGATGGATGGATGGTGGATGGATGGATGGGGGGATGGATGGATGGATGGATGGGTGGATGGGTGGATGGACGGGGATGGGTGGGTGGATGGATGGATGGATGGATGGGTGGATGGATGGGTGGGGGGATGGATGGGTGGATGGGTGGATGGATGGGTGGGTGGATGGGTGGATGGATGGGTGGGTGGGTGGGTGGGTGGATAGATGGGTGGATGGGTGGGTGGGTGGATGGACGGGGATGGGTGGGGGGATGAGTGGGTGGGTGGGGAGATGGGTGGATGGAAGGATGGAGGGAGCTGGAAGGGAGGAGAGACAGCTGGATGGTTGGTGACACACATGGCCTCACTGAATGGGGCTGAGATGTGGTTCCAGTCCCCCTGGAAGAGGTGTTGCCCTCTGTGTGAGTCTCGGGGCACCTTGCATAGTCAGGGTTCAAGCTGGCAGAGGACACCCAGCCCGCCTCCCAGCTCCTCGGCACTTTCGTGCTCGCCCTGGTCTTGCCTCCATTCCCTCCGGCCGGTGTCTCTGGCGCTGGTGGTTGGAATGACCTTCGTCTTCCTCCCTCCTCTCTCCTTCCTCCTGAAGGACCTTGGCAGACACCGCGCTCCATCCTGGACAGGAGACTCTGAAGCTCCTCCGTGTCTGGTGACCCGTCAAGCATCTCAGGGCTCTTCCTTTAAGCCATCCCTGGGCATCGGCAGCCGCCTTCAGAGAAAGCAAAGCTCTTCTGCTGGTGAATAAAGTGGGGAGAGAAGGGTGTCGGTGCAATTAGCCTGGACCCTGGACTCTGGACCCTGTGGCCCCTCGTCCCTCACCCCCGCGAATCTTTTCAGGGGACACCCTCGACCTTGGGTGTCTGGGAGAGAGAAACGCCTGCTGAATGTGTTTTTGTGCTTTTTAAAGGCCTCCCTTTCTATTGTTCACCCTGCAATTCAATTGCTTTCATATGGAAGGAAAGGAAAGAGAAACATAAAGACACACAATTAGTGGCACATAAAAGAAATGCTAATGAGCACGCAGAAGGTGGAGATGCAGATGGCCCGGGTGTCTGGGGGCGCAGGCCCCTATTAACATGCGGACGGGAGCCGTTATTCAGCAGATACTTAAACACTCAGAATCGGTCTGTGCTTGACCCGCGATGGAAGCAGCTCTCGGACGTCTGGGGAGGTTTTCTACGAGAAAGAGCTCGAGGTTTGGCATCTTTAGGTAGTGAAGAATCCAGAGTTGGCACTCGTCCTGGGTGGGGAGTTTGCCCACTAGGTCCCCCTTCTCTGCTCAGTACCAGGGTCACCCCAACTCCCGCCTTGTTCTCCTGGAGACTCCGCCGGGGGGGCCCCGCCCCCACCACAGGACCCCCTGCGAAAACTCTGCACAAGCAGGACCAGTGAGGCTGGGAATGAGGCTCAGGGCAGGGAGGGGTGAGGGGGACTCCAGTCTCCTGCTTTTTGCAGACACAGCAAACAGAGGAAGGTCTCCTGTCCATCTCCACCCTGGGGGCTCCCACGAAGGACCCGAGTAAGGACAGTCATGCAAGGGTGCGGTGAGCACCTGGCCTGTGGACCTGACACAGGAGGGTAACTGCTGAGAGGCCTGTCAGGGACAGGCCCTGGAGCCCCCCAGGGCAGGAGTGTGACCCCCAGCACCATGTGCAGGTGACAGCCCGAGGATCACATGGAATCAGGGTGAAGAGTTACTGCCAAGGCTTGCACGTGCCTTGGTAACAGGCACTGACGCCCACCAAACGTTTATTCAACGTTTTGGCGCATGCTTGAGAGTAAGAATGATGTGGATTTGGTATCTTAGCCTCTTCTTAGTTTCCCGAGGGCGCTTCTGGGGCTTCCGTCCACCACAAGGGGCTGAAGTGCATCAGCTTGGATGCGAATAAGGAGCTGCCCTGAGACCCTTCTGCACATGACACCAGGACCCCCGGGACACGAGGACAAGGCATCTCCCAGTAAGGCGCCAGCGAGCCGCAGCTGGGGAGGGGAGAGACGCACACACTGCTCGCCCCTGGCCCAGCACCCAGCCAGTCAGACGGTGACCTTGACCCACGTGGGGACACAAGCTCAGGCAAGAGGCTCCAGAAGAGGGAGGTCTGGCTACTCAACCAAGGTCTGTTTTGCTCCCACTGTGTGAAAGGCACGTCCTAGCAGGTGGGGCCACAAGAGTGAATGAAACAGGTTAAAACAAGAACCCTCACAAAACCTGCCGAGGGAGGCAGCGCCCGAGCAAAGAGACAAGATGGAGGCCTTCCCCGGTGGCCCAGCGGCTAAGAATCTGCCTGCCACGGCCGGGGACACGGGCTCAGCCCCTGGGCCAGGCAGATCTCACGGGCGTGCAGCCACCAGGCCCGTGTGCCACTGCACCTGAGGCCCCGCTCCGGAGCCTGTGCTCGCCAGCAAGAGAAGCACCGCGGCGAGGAGCCCGCTTGCGGCCGTGGAGACCCAGCGTGGCCAAAAGTAATTTAGGAAACCGCGAAGTGAGATGGATGTGCCAGCAGCTGAGGAGAGCTCCGGGAAGAGGCCCGGGAAGAGGCGGGGCGTGCCGCGCGCCTGCGAGGTGCTGTGCACACCGGGGGCGGGCGGTCCTCGCGGGGCGGCCACCGGGCAGAGCTCTGCGGAAGGACGGGTGGTCGCCAGGGGGCCGGTGGCCAGGTGCCTGCTGGAGCACCTTCCCCGACGGGGAGAGGCCGAGAGGCTGGGCAGCGGGGCCGGCGCGTTCAGGGAGGGAGGAGGTCTGGGCGGCGGGAGGCGGAGGGACCCCCCAGCAGCCGCGAGGGCAACGCCGGGGGGACAAACCAGCGTCAGGAGCGAAGGACGCACGGCGGAGACTGGGGGGCAGCCCCGTCTCCCGTGGGAAGACACGCTCAGTAAAGACCCGGGTACCCGCCGAGCCCTGTGAGGCTCTGGGGACGCCCGGGAGCTGCGTCCCTGCGACCCGGGAGGACCTCCGGTCATCCAGGCTCCCGAGTGCTCACTGCGGCTCGATGGAAACACGCAGGAGGTGGGGAAGCGTCGCTGTCTGTCGTCCTGGGCGAATGAGTCCCCACGAGACACAGAACAGATGGAATTCTGGCCCTGCTGTGGAATTTCAGCTCCTGGAGCGACCGTCCAGCCCAGCCTTGAGGGCGCTCAGGCCAGTGCAGGGCCCCAGGTCCCCAGAGCCCCTCCCGTCCCCTCCCATCCTCCGGGGAGGGAGCAGCCGCGATCACACCCCCCACCACTGCCCAGCCTCTGGGAGCAGCAGGCACATGGCCCGCGGAGTTTACAGGGCGGGTCTTTCCTTTTTAAACATGAACCTTGAGTGACTGGGGTCTGGGGCTGCAGCCCACGGCTCCTCTGCCATCTCAGCTCCCTCTCCACCGCCACCCTGGGCTCGCTGGACTCCCTGACTGGCTGCCGGACCCGGGGCCTCGCCTGTTTGCAGCACCAATCCGTGCGTCCTCACCCCCACCCCCAGGAGGAGCCCATATCCCAGGGTCTCCACCAATACGCGAACTTGACCTTGACCAGCATGTTTACTGACCTAGAAGGGCTTCCCCTCGGTTACTTCTGTTTGAGACAGTACGTGCTGTTCCCCCTTGAAGACACAAAAATAAATAGAGTCAGTGTTCACTGACACATTCAGTGGTTGACTATTGAGAACCTGCCTCTCGCCTGGCGCCGCTACACTGGAGGGCGCAGCGGGCTCGGGGCCGGTGGCACTGGAGGCCCTGCACCCCGGGAGCTTGGCGGCCTCCTCACCCTCTAAGCCTCGTCCGTGAGGCGGTCCCAGTGAGTGTTTGTGCACTGAGCTTGCACCTAATGCTGAAGTTGGGTTTTTTCTCCCAACAAACATGTCAACACAACCCAGCATTTCAGAGAACCCTCAACCGAGCAGCCAGTTTCCTGAGCTCAGAGAGCTCCCTGAGATGCTGGGGGGTCTGCACGCTCTAAGCAACTGGCCCCCCGCCCTGAGCATGAATTGTGTCCTGGGGGAGCCTGCAAGTGAGGCTCTTTTGCATCATGTGAGGGACCCCCTTCCCAGAGCCGGTTATGCCCTCCCATTTGCTTCCAATTGAAACATTTTCCACCCAACTCACTGTGCTTCCCCAGAGAGCTCATAATTTGTGGAAATAGGATGGGAGATGCGTATTTTGGTTGCTCTAAATAAATTTTACTGGTATATGCAGATTTCATGGCTAAGTGCCTTTTTTAAAAAAACTTCCATCACACAATAGAAAATCTCATGTACAGAGTAGCCTGGTGGGCTACAGTCCATGGGGTCGCTACTAGTTGGACACGACTGAGCGACTTCACTTTCACTTTTCACTTTCACACATTGGAGAAGGAAATGGCAACCCACTCCAGTGTTCTTGCCTGGAGAATCCCAGGGATGGCGGAGCCTGGTGGGCTGCCGTCTATGGGGTCGCACAGAGTCGGACACGACTGAAGTGACTAGCCAGCCATCCAGCCATCACACAATTCCTTCCCTATTGACGGGCTGCTCCATATTATCTGGTGTAATTAGATTTAAACTTTCAGCCAATCTTATGCCCCACTTCAGCTATTTCAGAAAAATTAAGGAAACTTTCCAAATGTTTTACCCAGTGGAACGTGGTGCCCAGGGATTGTCAGGGAGGCGCCGAGCTTGGAGAATCTTCTTGTCTCTCCCTTGCTCTCTCGGGTGGGGAACCCCTCCAGTAGCTCTGACCACAGGGGACCCCCACTGCTCATAGCAGGCTGACCCCCGGCCCCGATGCCCACCCCACTTGGCTCACTCCCTCTGTGTCTCCGAAAGGACAGTCCTGCTTTTGTTTCAACTCTTCTGAATTCTGGCCACGTTGCCCAAACAAGAAGGGGGTGGGGAGAGGGAGAGAGGCAAACCCCCTCCGAGAGGACGGAGCTGCAGCGCACTGGGACCCCGCCAAGCCCTTTCTATGAGGAGCTGGTCTATCAGATTTCTCAGCAAGAAAGAAACAAGGAAATTAGTGTGCAGTTGAACTGGAGACTAAAATTAGCCATCGTGAAAAACAAATCTCTGATAAATACAACCAGGATTTATGGTGAAAATTACAGGCAGCACAGATGGCATTCGCCGGCGTTTTCTCTCAAAGGGAGAAATATTCCTTTTATGCCAGAGCATCATCATTTAGGATCAGGGATCATGGCACTGACTCTTACACCATTTTGTACACGCAACCTGCAAAGGACGGGCTTGTTGGCTGTTTGGAAGATGCCGGAATCACAGAGCCGGCATCCTGAAAGGTCACTGGGGCCAACCCCCTGCCTTCAGGCTGACCCACAGCTTCCTGTGGCATAAGTAAACCTCTTCTGGCTTCAGAAGACCCCCAGGAAAGGAAGCTCCACACCACTGGATGCCAGTGTCTCACATGCCCGAATCCAGGGAGCATGCTTGCTTGCTGACGATGTCTGTCCTGCCTTCCTCCCTTTAAACTTTCTGTTTTCCTCTCGACCTTCTCTGGGGTCTAGGATGGACTCCAGAGACACAGTGACAGACACGTCCTAACACGTGGAGGGGGCACTGGCCTGATAGAGGTTTGGTTCCATTGCATCATTTTCTTCAGTGGAATGGAAGCCTGTGTCTCCAGGCTAACAGGGTCCTCCGGGTTGGGTGGTCCAGGAGCATCAGGCACTAGCAGCAAGAGAAGCCGAAGAGCTGGTCTGTGATGGAGGCTTTGTGTGCTGAGTCCCAGCGGCCCAGACCCACCGCAGGGAAGGCAGCAACGTGGAAGGGACCCCACCATGGACGCCGTCATGTGGAGTGCTTTCCATCCTGCAAATCCACCCGCCAATGGCCATTTTCTTTCAGCTCCCACACCCTCTGATCGTGAAGGGACACCTCCAGTGAGCCCAGGCGGGTCTCACCTGGGGGACCATCCAGACAAATACAGAGCAGGCAGGCGGGTGTGGTCAGGCAGGTTCCATGTCCACGGCTCCTCGGGATCTGAAGGAGTGTGTTCTCCCTACAGAGCATCCTTGATTGGCCTGACTTTTCATTGTTTCTTTTTTCAAATTGTTCATTAATCCCCCAAGCATAGATCATTGAAATGGAGTCGGAATTACTAGTTTTTGCTTTGCTGCTGCTGATCAGTCACTAAGCCATGTCCAAGTCTTTGCAGCTCCATGGACTGCAGCATGCCAGGCTTCCCTGTCCTTCACAATCTCCCCGAGTTTGCTTGAACTCACGTCCATTCAGTCTCATTTCTCCTGAAAATCTCCACTAATGCCAGAATCCACCAGAGGCTCATTCCCACAGCAATGAGCACTGTGGTGTTCTGACAATTTTCTATTTCCCTCATCACTTTTCCTCTTATTATCTGGAGTTTTTCACAAGAAGTAATTGTGCATTCCAATTTTTTATGGAGTCATTTGCTGATATCAGGCTTTCCTGGTGGCTCAGATGGTAAAGAATCCGCCTGCAATGTGGGAGACCTGGGTTCAATCCCTGGATTGGGAAGAACCCCTGGAGGAGGGCATAGCAACCCAGTCCAGTATTTTTGGCTGGAGAATCCCCATAGGCAGAGGAGCTGGTGGGCTACAATCCATGGGGTCTCACAGAGTCAGACACGACTAAACACAACTTACAATTGTTGACATTAGTGTGGCTTTGTGGATGTGTATTTGGAGGGAGGGTTTATAAATTGATAATATCACTATGTATTTGGATGTTCAAACCGGCCTGGCAGTAGCCTCAGAAGGTCCATCAAGCTGGCATCTGTGTCCTTTGACGTGCTCCCATCTTTCCTGAGAACTTCCGGATTCTGGGTGACTCCATGGGGCTCCTGGTCCTCATGTGTTTTCCCTGCACCAGCCCTGAGTCAGCCACTTCTCCAAGGAGTCCTGGTTCTCTTTGCTGGGAATGGTGTTTAGAAACCAAAATCTTGATACCAGGTGTGCTCATTGCTACTGGGTGTCTCTGCTTCCAAGCTGTCTCATGGACCAAGCAAGATTTATATGCACAGTCTGGGTGCCTGTGTGCACTTGTGCATGTGCGTGCGTGTGTGCGTGCGTGTGTGTGCATTGTGTGCGTGTGTGTGCACATGTGTGTGTGTGTGTCGCTTTCTCGTGTCGGAATGAACTCAGCACCAGAGTCCATCCTGTCTTCCCCTTGCCTGACTGTCACCCCCGCCTCTGACAGTAAGATGTCTCATCACTTAATCACCTGAGTTTGCCCTGGTACACGGTTACAGAACTGCTGAGGGCACCCCTGTGAGAAACAGTTTACCACCTCGAAGCAGGGCCACGGCCAGTTTCTGTTTAACTTCACGATTTCTAATCACAACACCCTTTCCAAAACCACTTTGACCAGCTCCTTCAGCAAGTTCATGTCCTACATGTCGGATGCAGCTAGATTCCTTCATCAAGGTCCGCGTTTCATCCTGGGATCCCTCTCAACTTCTGGTCCATTACTGTATGTTTCACAAAGTACAATTCACCATGTTCTGTGGGTTTTGACACTTGCATAGGATTATGTATCCACCACCACAGTCTAACACACAGCAGTTCCAGTGCCTTAAATTTATCTCTGTCCCACTTTGAGCCCATCCTGCCCCTACCCCAGACCCTGACAGCCATCGGCATGTGTCCTGTTCCTACAGGTTTGCCTTTTCCAGAACGTGACGTAAATGGGATCATGCAGGACATAGCCCTGCAGGTCTCAGAAAAACGCGTACAATGTCCGCCCATGCTGGCGTGGGTCTTCCTTTCTGTTGCTGAGTAAGGATGGCCACAGGTGGCTCCTCCAGTCTCCTGTTGAAGGACATCTGATTGATCTAGTTTTGATGGCGATGAATAAAGCTGCTGTAAACATCTACACGTGAGTTTTCGTGTGAACAGAAGTTTTCAATCTGGGTAAATTCTCAAGAGTTCAGTTTCTGTTTGTGGGATGTGTGCTCATGTCAGACTCTTTGTAGCCCACCAGGGTCTTCTGCCCTTGGGATTTTCCAGGCAAGAATACTGCAGTGGGTTGTCATTTCTTTCTCCAGGCTTATGGGGTAACTGATGTCACATTCTGGAAGAGCCTGCCCAGCTGTCTTTCTCAGAGGCTGGACCATTCTGCACTCCCTCCAGGCCCTCCCCAGTGCAGGGCCTTGTCAGCACCCCCCATGGGTGCCACAGTGGGATGCTGAGGCCTCACTGTGTGTGGTCTCACACAGCAGTGACCTTGAGTGTCCTTCCACATGCATCTTTGACATCAATACACCTTCTTTTGAGAAGAGTCTGTTTAGATGCTTTGCCCATTTTTCAGTCATTTTGAGCGGCTCTAATCTTGGCTGGTTTATTAATTCAGGAGGTAGCTACAATCAACAGCTTGGACCATTAGAAAGATCTTCTTGAAGAGAAATATTCTTTCCTTGATCCTGATCCAGGAGTTGGATCTGATACCCACAGGATGACCCAAAGGGACTTCATCCTGTGGCTGCAGCTCCAGCCTTGGTGAGAGTCCACAGACAACAGTCCACAGGGCCCCTCCCTGCACCCCTCCCTGTCATCCCCTCCCTCTGCCTCCTCCATCTCTATCTGGAGCTGAACTCCGTGCTAGTCTGAAGCAAGGATTTCTTTTCCTTTTTCAGGAGCTAACCAGGTCTTCAAGGGTCATTTCTCAGCTGGTCTTTTCTTCTCCCACTTGTTTAACCCAGCAAAATGGGAAGTGCTTCAGGTCAACTGTGTGTGTGATGTTGGCCTGTGTATCTGATCCTGTATCATGTTAGCTGAAAGTAAATTAGTCTGTACAATCCTTTGTTTACATATGACTTAGACTGAATCTTTCCTTTCTTAACTACCACATGGATGGGACAAGAGAGAAACGCTAATGATTTTCTTCTGGCTTAAACGAGGAAAACTCCTGGGTATCTGTGCTTTCAGGAGAGAAATACAAGTTTCAGGACCGTGGTCAGAGGCATGTTTTTCAGCAGCTGGCTCTGCCTCAGCCTTGCTGATTCCTCCTGCCCCGCAGAGATCTGACCCAGGAGTCACAGTCCCCAGACTCCATGCGCAGAAGGGACTCCCATCCTGAGATGCTTTGGAGTCGTTTGAAGGTAGGAATGTGGTCTTTTCGCTGAAAGCATTGTGGGGTCGGCCCAGGTTTCCTACAGCAGCTTGAAGAGGTTCTAGGGTTGGGTGTCTGGGCTGGTGGGTGTCAGGGAGGGCACTTAGCACGTGGCTTTGCTGGTATGGAGCCCGAGAATCTTGGCATCACAGCTTCATGGACCCTGAGCCACAGGTAAGAAAGCAAGCTCCTGGACCTAGCAGCTTCCCTCAGACCTTCCAGATGGCGACCACATCTGGATTGTTCCAGAAATCATTAGAAGAGGGCTTAGCACGACGCTTTCAGACTTTCCCATGGTGTCGTAGGGACAGGGTTCTCTATCGCTCCTCCTTTCCTCATCAGAATGACAGCAGTGGCTTCTGCTACCCGCCACCGAACCCCCACTGGGGCAGTGCCTGGGGGCGCAGACTCCTGGCATCTATGAGCACTCTCTCAGGGACCTCTACCACTGCCTACCCCAGGCCTCCGCAGGGTCGTTCTCTTCCAGGGAGACTGAAAGAGAAAAGGACGCAGGACGGAAATCCTGCCAAAGCTATCTTCTTCTTAATTAAGGATCAAAGACAGGAATTCTAGATCCAGTGAGAAAAGTGCCTGGTGCTGCGTTCATATGGAAAGAACTTGGCAGGGCAGTGTTGAGGGGAAGGCAGTGCGGGGGGAGGGCGCTCTCGAGCCCCGAGGGCCTGGAAGGAGGGAGCTGAGCGCCGTCTGGTCCTGATGGGACAGAATCCTGATTTCACGTTCAGATCAGCGCAGGGAGGCCGCCACACACGTGCAAGGAATGAGCAGAGGGTGTGCAGGGGTTGGGGGGTGGATCTAAAGCCGGGTCCTCTGAACCATGCCCCGGAGGAAACACAGGGAGAGCGAGCGATGTGACCTGCGGAACCCTGAGTCTGAAGGTCAAGGCTCCCGTGAACTTCTCTGAGGCCCCAGGGACACAATGTGGCTGCACAGTGGCTGCTGTCACCCGTTCTCCACTGGTGATGTCCACACAGCTGCATCCAGGCATCAAGGCTGCCATCACACGCATATACCAACACACACACACCAACACACACAGGCACACACATGGGCACACGTACACACAGGTACACACACACCAACACACACATGCACACACACGGGCACACGTACACACAGGCACACATGCACACACATGGACACACATACACACAGGCACACACACACCAACACACACAGGCACACACACACCAACACACACATGCACACACATGGGCACACGTACACACAGGCACACACACAGGCACACGTACACACAGGCACACATGCACACACACACAGACGTCAAGAAGCATCCACATACACCACATAGACCTGCACACACGTGAACAGACGTGTACATGCACGCATACACAAGCACAGCCAACACGACCGTGCACACGTATGTGCGTGTAACTGTGCATGCATCCGTACACAAGCACTCATGCACATGGGAACAAGATTGGCCCCTGTTTCTCAGGTAGCTGAGATGCATGTGAAAGAAATGAATTCAGGGAGCCCAGAGGCTTGCATCTTCCCATACAGAGAACACTAAATTCCTTAACTTGATGCCTGATCTTTTATGCTCAGACTGCCTGCTCCCTTTGCTGCAAACTTGTATATAGCTTGACTTCCCTCGTGCCTCCCCGGAGCAGTTTTCTCAGAGCTACCGAGACGCTGTCTCCCAGGCTTGGAGTCCTAAACCTTCCCACCAAATAAAATCACTCTGCTTTCGGGTTGTGACTGTATTTTTAGTCGACACGTGGTTTCTCCTCTGGCAGCTTTCTAATAATATTATGTGCTCCTCAGATATTACGAATAATCATCTTACATCTGTCATTTGCACTTAAAATCCTTTAGCTGTATTTTCATATGGCTTTATTTAAAACATCGTTTTGCCATCAAAAGATGTTCATGGCTACTTAGGGAAGAAAATCTTTCTTTAACAGATTTTAAATCTCTTATTAAGAATCATTCCCTCTTTTGTAGATTCTGTATGAAATCTGTGAGGTTTCCTTCTGGGTGTCTTTATCATCATCATCACTGCTGTTATTGTCAGCCGCATAAGCCTTGTAAGCCATGAAATTAAAAGACGCTTGCTCCTTGGAAGGAAAACCGTGGCAAACCTAGACAGCACATTAAAAAGCAGAGCCATCACTTTGCTAACAAAGGTCCGTCTGGTCAAAACTATGGTTTTCCCAGTGGTCGTGCACGGATGTGAGAGCTGGACCATAAGGAAGACTGGGGGCTGAAGAATCGATGCTCTTGAGCTGTGGTGTTGGAGAAGACTCTTGAGAGCCCCTTGGACGGCAAGGAGATCCAACC